>NC_049913.1:19457575-19770448 GCF_001411555.2 Juglans regia | reverse complement strand
TTACACCCTCATTTATTCTTTTATATCTTTTTAATTTCATTGAGCCAAGAAAAATTAGAATTGGGCTTGATAGAAACCAAAAACCCAAACAAACCCTCTTTAAACCTTAAAGTGAGGCCCAATCGGTTAACGCCCATAAAGGCAATCGAAAAGCACCGCAAATGCAAAAATTCTTGTGGAAGTTTCCTCCACCTCCCTAGGCTGTCCTATGGTTGTCATGGTAGTCCAAACAATGCATGGATGGGAGGCCAAACCACCACCCCTCTCGGTAGCAAAAGTTGAATACGATGGGCTGAGTTGCCCATGGTTTTGCCCATTGTATTGGCTGCAAAACCCCCCATCCCCCCATCATCCCTCTCTTCCTATATAGGACTTCAATTTCAGCCCCTTCATCCTTTGGTAAATTTCTTTCACTTACTTGAAGAGAACTCAACCCATCCCCCGTCATGTGGCATCTGGTAGTTTTTCTTACAAGTTCTTGACCAATTTTCTCATAGCCTTTGTAAGTTGATTCTCACAAAACTTCCTTAATATGATTTGTTTATATTTGAGTCTAATTTCCAATGATATATTTTTTGAAATTTTCCGTGGAGCATTGATTGGTGAAAAGTAGGTTTGAGAATGTAAATGTCATACTAGGCGATAGTTTGGATGATGGTGTGAAATCTTGATGTTTTGATTAAGTTTTTGTTAAAGTTAGCGGTATATATTGATATAATGAAATGCTAACATTATTATACATATTATGAGTTTACTCAAAGCATTTTAGCATTTTTATTAAAGAGTTATAGACATTTTCTTTGAGGTTGAAGCTGGAAAACACAAAACAGTTTCTGTTTTGATGTTAGTTGGTTCTTGAAACCTAGTCCAATCCAATGGCTATGAAATTATTATATGATATTCTCAAGACCTTAATTTTTATTTTAAAAAGTTTATTTTGAATATAATTTGGTTTAAATCTTTATTGGAAGTAGGTTATGTATGAAAAGGATCGGTTAAGGCACAAACATGAGGCTCTCAGGTTTACTTGGAGATTTTATGGAATTTTTGAGATGTGATCCTGGATTAAATGCTTAGCTCAAGTTTATAACTTGAATATGAAGTATACGATTTTATTTCTTGAAGGCTTACTTCATGAAAGTTTCGGATTTAGTGTGTTTGTTCTAAGACAAAATATGTGGTACTTGGTTTAGACTTAGTATGCTTGCCAAATGGTTTGATAATAATTTTTTTCATTTTGGTTGTTGTTCAAGCATTATTATCACTTAGCTTGGATCTATGAACAAGTTAACAGTGTGTTTATGAACTTTTGGAGTTCTTGGAGTTGATTTGAAAAGTATTAGACTAAGAACATCAATGATTTGTTCTATTTGACAAAAAATTAGTGTTTGGGACTTTTTATTGATATGAGGAGTTTATGTGGCGCCCACGACCCCCGTGTAAGGAAAATACGGAAATCGAGACGCCGGGATGATGACAACACGGTCACACATCCCAACAAACGTGCCAAGTGTGTGTACATGCAATGGTGTACAACAACAACGCAGCGGATTAGTCAACTAAGTACCAGAATTTAAATACAAGTAAACATCAGTAAAGTTTTAAAAGCAGTTATACAGTCATCCAAAATAAAGTTAACACATGTCCCAAAAAATACAAAGGGTAAAATAAATAACAAGCTAGTGATCCCAGATCACTCCTCGGGCGGAGCCGTCTCCTCAGGCTCACCCTCCTCCTCCTCATCTGCATCAAAATCTGCGTTACCACAGAATGGTACCGCAGGTAAGTATAACCCAAAAATATACTCAGGAATATAAAATGCATTAATACCACCAACATGCATGCATATGAAGAAATATGCATTTTCCTCAAAATATCATTTTCCCTGAAAATGATTAATTTATCAACACACGCCAAAATCCCATTTGGCCCAAAATAATCCGTAAAACATTTTCCCAGAAAATGATTTACACAAAATCCAACTCACACTATTTTCCCAGAAAATAGTCCATTTAATCCGTCAATACCCTATGCACCATGGCCTCCCCTAGGGACCATCCGCACGTCCTGGCTTCGTAGCGATGCCCAGTTCCGCGCCCAGCGCGTACATGGCCGAGCACCCACTACGCAACGAGCGATGCCCAGTTCCTCGCCCAGCGCGTACATGGCCAGACATCCTCTAGTCCCCGCCAGCAGAAGGACCACGGAGTCGGCACGAATCTCTCGTCCGATCCCATTGTCGCCCAGCGACAATCCAGGGGACGTTACTCAGTTTATTCCGCTCCCGAGTAACCAGAGGAGCTCCACCGAGATAATGCCCCATCTCGGCTTGGGGTCGTGGTACGCACGCACCCAAATTCCATTCTCACATGAAAACCCAGTTTTCATAAACACATGAACATGAATGCAATACACGAAAACCCAGTTTTCCTTTACAAACATGATCATGCATGAAATAATGATATGCACATGGACCAACACAAATCCACATTCCTCAATAACCAATAACCAATCCAATCAAACCAACCCAAACAACTCCAATCATAAATCCATCCGACCCCCGTACTCCTCGGACTCAGTCCGGCATGCCAAAAAAATACAGTGAAATGCGTTAGTGCAAAAAATACATAAAATTCATGAGAATACTTTGGAGAAATACTTACAGTGCAATAAAGCAATTTCCGAAGGATCACGAAGCTGAAAAAGGCGACGTCTGAGCAACACCACAGTGTAAAATACACTGTGGCCGTGGGTCACAAATACCCACTTTCCAATGGAGACAAACGAAGACCCCAAAATGATAGGGTAGGGCCTAGAGAGGTCGGTGAAGCCAATGGTGGTGGTGGTTTGCCGTGGGTGGCGGCGCAAGGGGCGGTTTTAAGGCCAAAAAGTCGAAATCGGAAATGTACTTAGTGTGGCTTCACCGGTGACGGGTCGGAGCTGGGGTTGGGTCCAAAGGGTTGCCAAGAGGTCGGGGATGAAGTGGTAGGAAGATGGTGGCCGGAGGTGGAGCGACGGTGGCGCTGGAGCAAAAGGTGGCCGCGGCTTTGGAGGGTGCGTGTGGGCTACCGGCGGCGAGATAGGGGCTGGGATTTGGGGGGTGAGGTCGCCGGAGGGAAGGGGTGCTAGTCGGCCGGGCGGTGTCGCGCACGGCAGCGCGACGGCGGCTGGGCTGGGAGGTGGACGGACGCACGGGGAGAGAGAGAAAGAGAGAGCTCGCGCACGGGGGGGGAAAGCAGCGGGAAAGAAAGAAAAAGAAAGAAAAAGAGAGAAAGAAAAGAAGAAAGAGAGGAAAGAGAAAAATAGAGGGAAAGAAATGAGGTCTAGTCCTCATAACTTGGGTCACGAAAATGATCCAACGGAAATGATTTTAAAACCACAAATTAAATAAAATAATTTAAACGTAATGGTAAAGTCAAATTGAAATAATTAAATCACACAGTAATTAAATAAATATTAGAAGCAATTTAAATGCATAACAATAAATAAATATTAAGAAAGCACATAAAATATTAATTTTTTCCAATTAAAATTTCTAAAAATAATCCACTTAAAATCCAATAATTTTAAAACAAGAGAATAATTTTTTGAATAACATAAAAATAATCCTTCAATAAAAATACACTAAAATACGGGATGTTACATCCTCCCCCCCCTTAAAAAAAATTTCGTCCTCGAAATTAGCAAGGTCAAACATTAAACTAAGACAGGAACAAGATCCAACCAAGAGCATACTTAGAACGTACCGTCAATTTCAATCAAACAAGTAAGGATAATGCTCCCTCATGTCGGCTTCTCTTTCCCATGAGAAATCTTGAGCCAACGGATCACCCCATGACACTTTCACCATAGGTATTGTCTTGAACCTTAATCTTTGCTCTTTCCAATCTACAATCTGCGTCGGGGCAACTTCATAAGTAAGGTTAGGCTGAAGTTGAATGCGTTCAGGGTCAACAAACGTGGCTCTTGCTGTCCAAAACTCTTCTTCAACGAAGACACATGAAACACATCATGAACATCCCCAAAATAAACCGGCTAGGCAACTCTATAAGCAACAAACCCAACTTTCTCTACGATCTGAAAAGGGCCAACATATCTTGGACTAAGCTTTCCTTTCTTACCAAAGCGCTTAACGCCTTTCATAGGAGAGACTTTAAGATAAACCCAATCACCTTCTTCAAAGGATAAGTCTATTCTTCTTGTATCTGCGTAACTCTTCTGGCGACTTTGCGCTTCTGCCATTTTAGTCCTTATGAACTGAACTTGATCCTTCATTTCTTGAATTATCTCAAGCCCAATTACTTTACTCTCGCCGACTTCATCCCAACACAAGGGCGATCTGCACTTCCTTCCATACAAAGCTTCATACGGGGCCATCAGGATGGAAGAATGGAAACTGTTATTATAAGAGAATTCAATAAGCGGTAGATGATTCTCCCAACTTCCTTGAAATCCTATGACACAAGACCGCAACATATCCTCTAGAGTCTGAATAGTACGCTCTGATTGACCGTCTGTTTGATGGTGATATGCACTACTAAACTTCAACTTAGTGCCTAAAGCCGCCTGCAAGCTCTTCCAAAAATGGGACGTAAACCGCGGGTCCCGATCTGACACGATACTCTTGGGTACTCCATGCAAACGCACTATCTCCTTGACATATAACCGAGTCAACTTACCCAAAGAGTCAGTATTATTAACAGGCAAGAAATGGGCACTCTTGGTCAACCGATCAACAATCACCCAAATTGAGTTCTTCTCACTAGGAGTCCTCGGTAAACCTACAACAAAATCCATAGAAATATCATCCCACTTCCACTCAGGAATAGGGAGAGGTTGAAGTCTACCAGCAGGTCTTTGATGCTCAGCCTACTCGACGACACGTGTCACATTTCTCAATAAACAAAGCGATGTCCAACTTCATTCCTCCCCACCAGAAATTCCTCTTACTGAGAACTCTCGATAAGAAGTCTCCTCATTCCACAAAGGAGAGAGTCCAAATCCGATGACTCTGCTTCATCCACTTGTTGAGATTTCCTACTCAAAGCATCAGCGACTAAATTCGCCTTTCCTGGATGATACTTGATCTCACATTGATAGTCGCTAATCAACTCTAACCACCGTCTCTGTCTCATATTGAGATTCTTCTGAGTAAACAGATGCTTCAAGCTCTTGTGGTCAGAAAAAACTTCACAGGCTTCACCATACAGATAATGCCGCCAAATCTTAAGAGCAAAAACTATTGCCGCCAACTCCAAATCAACACCTATGCTACAACTTCTAAACCTCCATTGAATTCTACTTTTGGTAACCTAATAGCCACTTCCAAAGCTAACCATCAATAACAAATTGCACAACTAAATTATTAATCTCCAATTACAAGTATCTTGTCAAAATTCAAGTCACCACTAATTCCCCAAAATCAGCACAATCTGAGCTCCTGACTACAACCAAAAATACCACGCTCCTGCTGCGCACTCTGATATTCGCAACATGCATAAAACTTATGTCCTCAAGAAACTAACACCATCGAGTACAAGGTAGCTCCATTCCTATTGACCAAAAACTCTTATCACATCTTGGTAGAAAAATACTCCCTTTCCAAAAACCACGAATTAAAACTCAAATTCCTCAATTAACTCTCGCAGCCTTAATCAAAATCAATTCCATACAATACATCCATGATCATTGACAGAAACCCAAACTCAAACAACCTCGGCTTCCCAAATTGAAAATAAGCAGTCTCAACCCAAAAGCTCATCACTTACATTCTGAACATCTAATCTAGCGGTGACTAAACTCACTACGAACCACCATAGACTACACCAAAACATTATCAAAACCTTCTTGGTAACTCCCTCACTTATCTCTACTCCTACAAGCTAGCATTAACATAACTAGTTCCTTCAATAGTACATCACTATTAAACCTCAAGGCAAACCATACTGCTCAAATCTTCAATCCACCAAAAGTCATTGCAAAGCACCCAAGGATCCTAATACTTTATTAACCGCATACTTGATCATCTTATCCACTGTTGATACCTAAGGTTCAACTTCGAAGATCTTATCATACACCATACATGATGTCCCAACAATCTCTCTTCCAGTTAAATAACAATGTCCTTAATTCAACCAACTGGATGCTCAATTTCCAAAAGAAAGTATAACCTCAAAAATTTAAATTCCTAGGTGAACTCAAGTCACAATTAATTCCTGAAGATAATCACAATAACTATTCCCAACCATGCTTCATTGAGTAACCCACTTCAACTGCACACTTCGATCAACTCACCAAAAACTCCAAGCCAAGGTCTCTTAAATTACCACTATTGTGTCAACTCTTCTCCAACACCTACCAAAGTCTCTTCCTCCAACCAAAATGAGACTAGGACTTATACTCTCCGAAATCCATAACCACTCACCACTACTATACATCAATGTCACGCACCCTTAGCCAAAACCAATAATCCTCCAAACGTGCAGATGATCATCATTACCATTTCCATCACTAGACCTATATCCTCGAAATCAACAAGAATCATTTCCTAAATCTGCACCATCTATTATCCTTAAAATTGATACGGATTAAATCCTCAACCTATCACTGAAACATCGAGCTAAAAGCAATAATCTTTCGAATTAGATCAACATCCTCAATCCTCAGAAAATACACGAACTAGATAATTCCCTTCAGTTCCAAAGAAATTATCCTAAAAAAAAATTCTCATATCAGTAACTCAACTCTCATCAATCCTATTTTAATTCAGTCCTTCAACTTTGTAATTCTAAAACCTTAAACAAAATAAAATCATTTTCCGAAATCCTTAAAATCGATGACCTCAAATCTAAAACATTCACCCTATAAAACTTGTAAATTCTAAAACCCCAAATGTTATCAAATTGCTTATTGAACTTACCACCTTAAATCTCATAACTTATTTCCTAAAAACTATAAAGCCTCAAACCTCATATGAACTTATCATAAATCTAACCTTGAATTTTGTTGAACTTACAACCTCCTACCCCAAAAACTCATTACATAAATTCTACGGAACCTAAGACCTTAATTATCCTAAGCAATTTAAAATTATTCCCCTCCTTAGCAGCAATTCGAATTCCTACTCCAAAAAGTTCACTCTGACCAAGATGTTCGAACCTCGATATTAAAACAAACCAATCACCAAGAGTTCAAACCTATTACACCAAATGTTCAAGCCTAACAATGGCCTTCTCAGTCGTACCATCTTCCTGTCATAGCACAACCCTTAACCCGCATTTCAATTCCGAACAAAACAAAACAAAACAAAACAAAATCAAATCATATCAAATAAAATTTCATACATAAAATAGCATACGACAAAATGCATAAAATCAATGAAGTAGCTCACAATAAAATGATTAAAACAATAAAATAACATACCATAAATAAATCAATAAAATAAATAAACAAACAAGTAATATACAATAACTAAATAAAACCAATAAAAACCACAAACTTTAAATTAAATAATTTTCAAATCACAACTTTTAAAACTTTCTGGTACTGCACCTATGGGACATGTGGTTTTACCCAGAGCCGAACTGCTCTGATACCACCTGTGGCGCCCACGACCCCCGTGTAAGGAAAATACGGAAATCGAGACGCCGGGATGATGACAACACGGTCACACATCCCAACAAACGTGCCAAGTGTGTGTACATGCAATGGTGTACAACAACAACGCAGCGGATTAGTCAACTAAGTACCAGAATTTAAATACAAGTAAACATCAGTAAAGTTTTAAAAACAGTTATACAGTCATCCAAAATAAAGTTAACACATGTCCCAAAAATACAAAGGGTAAAATAAATAACAAGCTAGTGATCCCAGATCACTCCTCGGGCGGAGCCGTCTCCTCAGGCTCACCCTCCTCCTCCTCATCTGCATCAAAATCTGCGTTACCACAGAATGGTACCGCAGGTAAGTATAACCCAAAAATAATCTCAGGAATAAAATGCATTTAATACAACTAACATGCATGCATATGATGAAATATGCATTTTTCCTCAAAACATCATTTTCCCCGAAAATGATAATTTTCCAACACACGCCAAAATCCCATTTGGCCCAAAAATAATCCGTAAAACATTTTCCCAGAAAATGATTTACACAAAATCCAACTCACACTATTTTCCCAGAAAATAGTCCATTTAATCCGTCAATACCCTATGCACCATGGCCTCCCCTAGGGACCATCCGCACGTCCTGGCTTCGTAGCGATGCCCAGTTCCGCGCCCAGCGCGTACATGGCCGAGCACCCACTACGCAACGAGCGATGCCCAGTTCCGCGCCCAGCGCGTACATGGCCAGACATCCTCTAGTCCCCGCCAGCAGAAGGACCACGGAGTCGGCACGAATCTCTCGTCTGATCCCATTGTCGCCCAGCGACAATCCAGGGGACGTTACTCAGTTTATTCCGCTCCCGAGTAACCAGAGGAGCTCCACCGAGATAATGCCCCATCTCGGCTTGGGGTCGTGATACGCACGCACCCAAATTCCATTCTCACATGAAAACCCAGTTTTCATAAACACATGAACATGAATGCAATACACGAAAACCCAGTTTTCCTTTACAAACATGATCATGCATGAAATAATGATATGCACATGTACCAACACAAATCCACATTCCTCGATAACCAATAACCAATCTAATCAAACCAACCCAAACAACTCCAATCATAAATCCATCCGACCCCCGTACTCCTCGGACTCAGTCCGGCATGCCAAAAAAATACAGTGAAATGCGTTAGTGCAAAAATACATAAAATTCATGAGAACTCTTTGGAGAAATACTTACAGTGCAATAAAGCAATTTCCGAAGGATCACGAAGCTGAAAAAGGCGACGTCTGAGCAACACCACAGTGTAAAATACACTGTGGCCGTGGGTCACAAATACCCACTTTTCAACGGAGACAAACGAAGACCCCAAAATGGTAGGGTAGGGCCTAGAGAGGTCGGTGAAACCAATGGTGGTGGTGGTTTGCCGTGGGTGGCGGCGCAAGGGGCGGTTTTAAGGCCAAAAAGTCGAAATCGGAAATGTACTTAGTGTGGCTTCACCGGTGACGGATCGGAGCTGGGGTTGGGTCCAAAGGGTTGCCAAGAGGTCGGGGATGAAGTGGTAGGAAGATGGTGGCCGGAGGTTGAGCGACGGCGGCGCGCGAAGGAAGTGAAGGCCGCGGCAGGGTGTTGCGCGTGGAGGCTAACGGCGGCGAGGTAGGAGCTGAGATTCACGGGGAATGGTCGCCGGCCGATGGGGAGGGGAACGGAAGGGGCGGTGTTGGTCACGGGAGGCGCACGGCGGCGCTGGGTGGAAGAGAAAGAAACAGACGGAAGAGAGAGGGAGGGGGCTGGGCTTCGCGGCGCGCGGGAAAGGAAGAAAAAAGAAAGAAAAAGAGAAAAAGAAAAGAAGAAAGAGAGGAAAGAGAAAAATAGAGGGAAAGAAATGAGGTCCAGTCCTCATAACTTGGGTCACGAAAATGATCCAACGGAAATGATTTTAAAACCACAAATTAAATAAAATAATTTAAACGTAATGGTAAAGTCAAATTGAAATAATTAAATCACCCAGTAATTAATTTAAATATTAAAAGCAATTTAAATGCATAACAATAAATAAATATTAAAAAGCACATAAAAATAATTTTCATCAAATTAAAAATCCTAAAAATAACCCAATTAAAATCCAGTAATTTTAAAACAAAAGAATAATTTTTTGAATAACATAAAAATAATCCTTCAATAAAAATACACTAAAATACGGGATGTTACAAAACCCACAATAATGCCCATTTGAGAAGCTAATTTCGCACGGCGAAACCAAGTCTGAACTGTATCTTTCCAATTACGACCATTAACAATACCAAGATTAGCCCCAAAATAATTCCAAATAGTGCTAGCAATATCACCTGCAAACAAAACATGATTCTGGTCTTCATAATAACCATTAGCACAACAGTCACAACGAGAAGTAATAGGAATGCCAATGCGGCGAAGGTGATGATCAATGCTCAGGGCCATATACCAGGCTTTCCACATATTGATAGACATCTTCAAAGGAAGATTTTTATGCCACATCCAAGAATGCCCTTCCAGAGAGCCACCTCTAATACGAACACAATCCCAAGCCGACTTGGTAGAAAACAAACCATTATCATTTTTAGTCCATATCAACACATCCAACCCTGGTTTAGCTTTACAAATGTCCTCTAAGATACCGTCCAGATTTGCCGGGCCCACTAACTGGAGAATAAAATTCACATCCCAGTTATTAGATAATTTACAGTCTTTAACTTTCAGGAGAGAATTACCCACAATAGGCATCTCATTAGCTAAAGGACCCCTTTCCCGCCATTTATCATACTAGAATAAAATATTTCCATCTTTTAGACGCCATTTAGTGTTATCCAAAACCAAAGGAAGAGATTTAGCAATCATTTTCGAAAATCTAGTACCCTTATTAGGGTCAATAAGAGACCAAGGTTTGGTACGCACATATTTACCCTTAAAAAAATTACCTTGAATGAGGTTCCAAGCAAAATGGGTGTGAAGGGCTTGTTGCATATCATCAAGATTTCTTAATGCCAAGCCACCTTCATCCACGGGACGACAGATAGAATTCCAGGCCACCCATTTTTTTTTACTTTTACCATTAAACTCCCCCCAGAAAAAGGTACTCATCATACGATGAAGAGTATTGATAGTGGCTGGCGGAACCTGAAGGATTGCAAAAAGATGGAGAGCCATACTGGAAAGAACATGTCTCAATAAGATAAGTCTACTACCAGCTGAAAGAAATTTCATTTTCCAACCAGAGATTTTCTTTTGGACTTTAGCCACCATATCTTCCAAATACACCTGTTTGAGGCGACCCAAAATAATAGGCACACCAAGATAGTTGAAAGGGAAAGATCCTTCTGAAAATCCAGTCATTCTTAGTAAAAGACTCTTACGAGTAGAGGAGATATTTTTAGAACAATAAATGGCAGATTTAGAATGATTAATGCATTGGCCTGACCAACTTGCATATTTATGAAGCACATCCAAAATTTCCTTGATGGCTTTGCAACTACCATTAGAAAAAAGCATCACATCATCAGCATACATAAGATGAGAGATTATAGGCGTACCTCGGGCTTGTGAGAATTGTCCAAATTTCAAAGCCTCCACACTTTGCTTAATGAGACGAGAGAGTATTTCTTGGAGAATAATAAATAGATAGGGAGATAGGGGATCGGCTTGTCGTAAACCACGACCTCCTTGGAAAAAGCCTTTAGTAGTACCATTCATCATAATAGAATACCAAGGAGTCGAAATACATGTTCTGATGAGATCACAAAAGTTAGAAGAGAATCCAAAGTAGCGAAGAACCTCTATAAGAAAAGACCAGTCCACTCGATCATAAGCCTTAGCCATATCCAGTTTAATCATGATATTACCACCATGTGCCTTCTTATTAATAGAGTGGACCATTTCTTGTGTAATGCTAATATTTTCAAAAACACTTCTTCCCGGAATGAAGGCACCTTGTTCCCAAGATATTATTCGAGCGAGAAAACCTGTCAAGCTATTAACAATAATCTTGGAACGTATTTTATAAAATACCGAACATAGACTGATAGGCTTGAATTTATCAAACCCAGAAGGATTATCAACCTTTGGAATGAGAACAAGAAAAGAGGCCGTAAAAAATCTTGGGAGCTGTTTAGAAACAAAGAATTCAGATATGGCTTCCAAGACATCTTCTTTCACAACCTCCCAACAACTTTTGTAAAAACCCGAACCAAAACCATCATGTCCCGGAGCACTATTAGACGGGATAGAAGAGAGAGCTGAGAAAACCTCATTCAAAGTAGGAACAGAGCACAGAATATCGCTATCAGCATCTGAAATAACAGGAGAAAAAGGGTTGATAGATTCGGAAGAGATCTGTTCGGCATGCCCTGCAGAAAGTTAGAAAAAAAATCCACTGCCCCTTGATGAAGGTTCTCTGGCGAAGTGAAGACCATCCCATTCGAACATCTCATTTCCACCACTCTTTTGCGCCGTTTATTGGCAAGGCACGCATGGAAAAACTTCGTATTCCGATCCCCTTCCATTTGCCATTTTAATTTATACATCTAACCAATCTTGTATCTTCACGGCGAAGCCAAATATCTAATTCCGTAGCCGAGTTGAGGAGGTCCCTTTCCGTAGATTCATCCCAGTTAATATGTAATTTATGATCAAGCTTTTCAACGTGCCTTTCAAGCGCAGTAATATGCATGGTGGTATGGCCAAAATTTTTTTTGTTCCATTCCCGCAAAGCCACCTTAGTATTTTTCAATTTGATTGCCAATTTAGTAAGACCCTGGCCAACAATAGTCACAGACCACACCTGACGAATACACTGTAAAAACTACGGATGGTCCACCCACATTTGTTGGAAACGAAAAGGCGAGGGGCCATAAGAGAAAGGATCCATCTTAAATTCAATAACCATAGGAGAGTGATCAGAAGTTGTGTGTGGAAGATAAGAACAAATAGCATTCGGGAAAGAAGAGAGCAAAGGAACATCCATGAATACCCGATCTAATTTTGCACACACATTGCACCAGGAGTAATTTTTACCTTTTGATTTCAATTCAACCAAGCCACCCTGATGGATCCAATTGTTGAAGTCCTCCATAGCGGCATTAGCACGGGGACAACCACCCTTTCTCTCAGAATTATTACGGATGATATTAAAATCACCAACAAATAAACAAGGTTCCGAACCCAGAGACTGAGATCCTCCCACAAAACTTTCCTCTCATACATGCTGCACTTAGCATAAACAATATTACACAAGAACTGATAAGACCCCGTATTAACACGAAGAGAAATAAACTGCAAGCTTGTCCTCACCACTTGAACATCAAGAACATTATCCCAAAAAATCCAAATTTTACCCCCAGCATCAACATTAGAAATAAAAGAATCAAAATGTAGAGAATTCATCAACCGAAGAGCTTTGTTTTGATTTTGGAATGGTTCCAAAATCGCAATAAGCTTAGGCTTGAACTTAAAAACCAAATTTTTAACCGACGACTAGAAGTGCCAATGCCTCGGACATTCCAAACAATTATGGATTCACTCATAATGGCAAAGTAGAGGAACGGGTAGAGAACTTCGCACTTTCTCAAATTTCTTTCTCTGATATTTTTTTTTATTAGTTTTGCCTTCATTATCTGAGTAATAATCTTTGTCCTGAGGTAGAATTTGCGGGTGCATCTCAACACAAAATCCTCTAACAAATTTTCCTGGTGTTCTTTCAGAGCAATATCTTCCAAATAGGGGTCATCTTCAGGTATATCTTCCTTTAATAATAGAATGTTTGGTTCCTGGGGACTAAAAGAAAACTTAGAATTTAGAGTATTACCTGCTTCCGCATTGGTCGCAACCTCTCCCCTGTCCGTAAGCTCCTTAGGCACAAGCTCTCCATCTTCTTTCTGAACAAGACTTTCTGTTTCGGTAACCTTAATCACCTGAGCAGAGGACATGAATTTCTTGGTATCCTGCTCTACAGCAACCTCACCCTCTTCTTTCTCATGAACTGCCAGTTTTGATGTCTCACCATTCTGCACGTTCCCATTTGTATTTCCACCAGGAATTGTTTCTTCTTTCTTACGGCCACGATTTTTCTCACCATTCGTGATTTTCCCCACACGACATGTCTTAACATTATGTCCCTGCACTTTGCACTTTCCACAATACGTTGGTAATGTTTCATAAAGAATTTCCTGCTTTCGGCTCGTTGGTAATCCAGGAGTGCCTATCCAGAAATAATGAATGGGTTCTTTGGCCACATCCATCTCCAAACAGATCTTAGCCCAGTCCGTCCAAGTCACGCAACGTGTGGGATTATCCCTACGTATAAAACGTCCAATAGGTGCAGAGAATATGCATAAAAAGGATTCTTGGTAGAAGTTAGGCGGTAACCCAGGGAGTAAGATCCACATAGGGACGTTGGATGGTTCATGTTCTTCGTTAAAATCTGGAGACCAGTGGAATGCACGGTATGCTACTCCATTCACTTCGCAGGACTCACGGGACAGAGCTTTCACGAAGTCAGCCTCCGTGTTCATCCTTACAAAAACATTACGAGGGAGTTTCATGGAAGAGACAACCAAAGTAGAGGATAGACCCCAACGGTTGAGTATAAATGCACGGATGGCATCCAGAGAGGGCTTTGCCGAAGAAACTTGAGTATGATAGAGAAGCGGAATGGTTCAGCCGATCGGTTTATTTCCTCTTTCGAAAACTGGAAAACAATTTCTCCGTCCATGATTTTCGGTACACGATGAGTAACATGTATATCAGGCAGGGGCTATGGGGTCACAGCAGCCATTTCGGCAAAGGACTGACGACCAGAACCATGGCCATCAATGGCTGCCATGCAGCCTCACCGCAGCAGCGTCACGAGCGCTGCAAATCACAACGAACCCTAGCAGAGCAGAATATGGAAACAGGGGTAAATTATGCAATGTGTATGATATATGATTGGTTATACTCCCTATTATTATCATTAAACTATTATTACTTATTTATTACCTGGGATTTACGCCTTTGGTATCAGAGCCATCGGTGATATATTGTTATATTTCTATTTTATTTTATAACATAAAATTATAATATAAAATTAACAAAAAATAGAATTAGAAGGAAAAACAAATATTTAATGGTAACTTTATGAAAAGCAATAATTGGGGATGAAGGTAGAGAAGGTTGAGTTTGAAGAGAACAAGGGATTTCAGAGAGAATAATTGAGTCAGGGTCTACTAATATGAATTCATAAAAATGTTGGGTTTTTTTAATGTTTTGTGGAACATAATGTCAGTTTGTTAAAAGAAATGCATCAAATAATTTTTGGGGGTCAGATAAGTGCTGAATTTCAGATTCGATGGGGAAGATTGGGTGCCAATGAGATTTGCATTGATGAAGAAAAGAAGAAGTCGTGAACAATGACTTAATGCTACTGGATAATCATTTCGTGAAGTAAAAATCCGAAGACTTTCCTGGAGGGGGAGAGGTTTATCAGTGTTTTTACCTTCTATTGTATAATTGTGTTTTTTAATCGGTGAAGCTAATATTTGAGTATTTCTCTTATTGAACTTGATGGCTTCAAAATGGGGGTATTCTTCATAAACAATTTGATTATTCTCTTCTTTAATCCATTGGCTAGTAGTCATGTTTACGGTAGACAATTGATTTGATTTATATATCTCAAACCATGTAAAGAAAGGTATATTAATCTGTATTTTCTCTAAATACCCATATTATTTTTCTTGAATATAATCTCTTTCTATTTTTGTAAAAGTTGAGAAAAATACTAATCTTTTGTGACTATTTTCTTTTTTCATATAATCTTGTTTGAGATATTGTTTATTAATCTTAAATTCTTCTTTATTAATATGTTAGAGAAGAAGGTTCCTTCACAGGATTATGAGAGGTGGATGCCCTATCTAGATGGTTAACAATATATACTGGTGTATCAATAATATTTTCGAAAATAATTTCCCAAATCTCTGAGTCTAGACTCTGAGATTTGGTGTCAAAATTTTGAGATCTATTTCGAGAGATTGATGTAAGAACAAGTCTGAGTGTTTGATAACTAGAAGGTGTTGGAGAAGAATAATGTGATAGAAATCTTTTAAAAGGTTGAAAAGCTATTTGGACTGTTTCGTCTATTTTTTTTTATCTATATATTCAAGATCATCTTTAGAATTATTTTATAGTTTAGGTAATGGAGTAATGTTCTTTAACTGCCATTCACTAGGGAGAGTAATTTGATTCCAATTGATTTGTTTAGGAATTTCTATACTAAAGTATTGTGTACTAGATTGAAATAATAATGTATATCCTTTTGGACTGGTAATAAAAGCTTGTGGTTCTAATATTGTTTTCATAAGTTTATAATAGATCCTATATACTACTGTTAAAGGATGTGATCCTTTTATCATTTGATAACCGTTTGTTTTAATATTTAATATTAAAGCATGTAAGATATTAGCATCGAATAATGAAAGAGAATAATTGAGATAAGAATTAAAATAAACTGGACCATGGAACAAGTTTGATTCTACCATTCCAAGTAATGAATCATGAAAATTATATTGTCTTCCATCTCTTAAATAGAGTAATACTGAGGTATTAAATCCACTTCTAGTGAGTGGTTTTATAGCTACTTGCACTAGTCCAATATGTATGAAAGAGTATTTCTGTTCTTTGTGATGTTTAATAACTTTCTTTGTTAATACTTGTAATGATTCATAATCATTATTTAAACTAATGATTTTTTCTACTGTTTTAATAGTATAATTTGTAAGAAATGATAATTTAGAAGAAAAAGTAGTATGTTTGTATATTTGGTTTTTTGGAACATTAGGAATTGTTCAATCTTGTAGATTTATTTCTATATCTATTATACTATAATCTTCTTGGTTGATGTTATCAGGTTCTTTGGGGATACTAGTAGTGGATTCATTAGGTTTGATTAAAGAATTCATTGAGATAGGTTTTTAAACAAAGATTTTCTATATCCAAAGAGAAATAAGTAAATTAAGAAGTTGAGGGAACACTACTAGGACCACCTTTAAGGCCTTCTAGCATGAATGAGATGACCAACAGTTTTTTCATGGCTTACCAACGCAAACTTCCCAATATACTCCATTCTCTTTTCTATGGGTTGTCTTTGTAAAAATCTGTACCAATGATTTCTTACTTTTTTTTTTTAATAAAGCAAGGATACTCAAATGGTTTCTTACACTTTTAATTTTGTTTCTTAGGAAGTTGCAATGAGCTTCCCATTCCTCTATTGCCGCTTGTCTACTTTGATATATGTGATATTGTTTTCATTATTAATGTATAGTCTTGTCTCATCAATTGTTGTTTTCTCCTAAGATCTTTTATATGATTCATCAAATTTTATAATTTAAGCCTTAAATTATAATCTAGATAGTTTAGATCATATAGATCACGAGAACCAACACTATGAGCATAATAATAATCCATCATAAAATATATCATTCAAAGTTAAACAACAAAATAAAATAGCAATATATCAATAAAATATAATAATATAACAATATAATCACTAATGACTTTGATACCTAAGGCGTAAATCCCAGGTAATAAATAAATAATAATAGTTTAATGATAATAATAGGCGGTATAACCAGCTATATGCATGAAAGCAGATCTTACTATATGTTCTTTTTCTTCAAATTGCATATCCGGTGGAGTAGGCCCTGGATAGCAATTACGAGTAACAGAAACATGATGTTTAAAATCGCTAACTGAAAAACTATTAATATTATCTACTCTAATATTATTTATTTGTAAATCTAAATTTTTAAATTGGTTTTCAATATTACTAATTTTAGAATCAGATAATACATGTGAGTCTGTCTTGCTTAATATATTAATATGGTGTTGTTTTGAGGTAGATGCAGTATTACTAATAGTTAATTTTTCTAATTTATTAATGATTTGTCAAATCCAATAAATCATTTCTGTTTTTAGAAAAAATAGTTTTTAAATGAGATGGGATTTCATGGGGAACAAATAAAGGGGTTTCTTTTACATCTTTAATAGGATGATTAATAGGAGATATTTGGGCTTCAATTCTTTCTAATTGTTTACTCATAGTTTTTATATATAAATTGGTGTAATTTTTTTATTGGATTACATTATCAATATTTTTATCAGTGTTTTTACCTTCTATTGTATTATTGTGTTTTTAACTTGATGGCTTCAAAAGGAGGGTATTCTTCATAAACAGTTTGATTATTCTCTTCCTTAATCCATTGGTTAGTAGTCCTATTTATGGTAGACAATTGATTTGATTTATATATCTCAAACCATATAAATAAAGGTATATTAATATGTATTTTCTCTAAATACTCATAATATTTTTCTTGAATATAATCTCTTTCTATTTTTGTAAAAGTTGAGAAAAATACTAATATTTTATGACTATTTTCTTCTTTCATATAATCTTGTTTGAGATATTCTTTGTTAATCTTAAATTCTTCTTTATTCAGGGTATATTTTTGGGCATCATTTCCAACTACTTGTGAATAAGTTGGAGAAGAATGTTCATTTTCAGGATTATGAGATGTGAATGCCCTATCTGAATAGTTAACAGTATATACTGGTGTATTAATAATATTTCCAGCCTTAAATTATAATCTAGACATTTTAGATCATATAGATCACGAGAACCAACACTATGAGCATAATAATAATCCATCATAAAATATATCATTCAAAGTTAAACAACAAAATAAAATAGCAATATAACAATAAAATATAATAATATAAAATATAATCACCAATGGCTCTGATACCAAAGGCGTAAATCCCAAGTAATAAATAAGTAATAATAGTTTAATGACAATAATAGGCGGTATAACCAGCCATATGTATGAAAGCAGGTAGAACAGGCAGTATAACCGACCATATACATGAGGAAGTAAATAATATAGAAAAGATATACAAAATCAACTTCTTCATTAAAGACATATTACTTACAAGGAGACTAATTCTCAGAAGAGTTGGTAGCAGAAGACATGACGAAAGGAAGATTTACAATTGATGGATTTTGAGAGTGAGGAGTAAGGAGGACTAGAGTGATTTGGGTGAGAAAGGAAGAGGCTTCAGATGAGAGTTTCTAAATTCACTTATTTCTTTGCGGACTCCTTTATATAGACACTAGAATAGTACAAAACAGTAATTCTAATAATACATGAATAATATCTACTGACACTAGAGCAGTACAACCGACACTTAGAACAGTACAGAACAATAATTCTAATAATACATGAAGAGTACCAACACGTGAACTATAACAGTATATACAAAGTCATTTGTTGTTTTCTCGGATAATAACTTTGGGCAGCGACAATAATTTGACGACTTCCATCTTGTCATGCTGACTAATTGAGAAAGTAGTAATCTTTTAGAATTATATAATATGGGGGTCATAATTTGCTAATTCCAGATCGAATAGGTCTTCGGAATCCATCAGATGTACTTGATGGTAGGCCGAG
The DNA here is from genome assembly GCF_001411555.2 of Juglans regia. Lineage (NCBI taxonomy): Eukaryota > Viridiplantae > Streptophyta > Magnoliopsida > Fagales > Juglandaceae > Juglans > Juglans regia. The sequence continues at coordinate 19,751,335 of NC_049913.1, read as the reverse complement.
TAATTGTAACGCCTGTCCTTGTGGTGGGACTTTTTACAAAATATTTTTAGAAAGGGCGACGGGAATTACCTTCCGATTTAAAACTTTTCACTTACATACCCAGAGTGTGAGACTCTACGTTTATAAAATGAAATGTGGTTTAGGATAAAGGAGGTTTACAGCGGAAAACATTAATTTTTACAATAAAAGGCCACTCGTACATTTAAAACTCGTGCCTAGACTTCCGTGTTCTTCCCCATGGGCCGTGTCCATCCTGATCATGTAGTTCCTGTGGGGGAGGGACATGCATAAAAACTAAAATGAGTCGAAGACGCGTAAGCATTACTTCATACAGTTAAAATATAACAATATAGGTTTTCATTCATACATTCATCATTCATACGTACTATTACGTGCAGGCATACGTGAGTTCATTTGAAAACAATCACTGGACGGGGTTTTTCCTCTTTTAAACATGGGCTTTGTTTTCGTAAAACGTTTCTCCAGGCAGTGCCTTCATTTCTTCAAGAATTCGTGCATGCTTACGTGCATACGTGCATTCTTTTGAAAACATCACTGGATGGGATTTTTCTTTCAAAAGGCTTTCCTTTCTTTAAAACGTGTCCTCTGTCAGTGCCTTCATTTCTTAAAGGTTCGTGCATTCGTGCATTCGTGCGTTCGTATATGCATGCATACATCCATTCATTCTTATCACTTTCATAGGTCGGTACACACTGTTACGCCCCGTGTGTTGGGGTTAGCGGTCTTCCTTTGGACCCGGACTCTGCCCGTGGCCACCGGTTGGGAATCCCTTTTCAGTCAGGGGGTAGCACTGGGTGCTCTACCAGTACTACTTACCCGGCATTGCAATCTGCCCATTCATTGGTTCCCTTTTCATTCATTCATGTGGCCGTTATGTATCTTCATATATTTCATGCTTTCATGTCTTTATTTCTTTTCATTTGTTCGTTTATGTCAGCTCGAAAGAGCTAGAGCTTTCATTTAGTTCATTCTTTCATTTAACAGTCCTTTCATGAGAAAACATTCCTTTTCATGAGAAAGCATCGTTTGGGACGTAAGCCCGAAAATCGTCTTTCCTTTTTCAGTTCATTTTAGTCCTATCCTTCGTTTAACAGTTTGTTCATGAAAAATGTCATTTAAGAAACTATATGGGCTTAAACATCAGCTTTCGTGGCATCCATAAGCATCACCTTGAACGTAGTGTCTCATGGCGTCCACAAGCATCACCTCGTGGCGCACATGAAAGCGTTTTCATGTAGGATCCATAAAAGCATCCGTTTTCATGCCTTTCATTGGTTTTCATCAGCTTATGGATTTTCTTAGAAAATACGTACAATAGATATAGCGTATAGTCTACCATTTACATGCGTACAATTAATACTTTGAGTGCGTAAAAAGGGGCTGCCAAGGAGGGGCCGTACATACTTATACATTTGAACAGTTAGCATTTTCTTTCATAAAACGTCTGTCGTTTCTTTTCGTAAGCATCTTAAAGGAAAAACGTTTCCTGTATCTTGGAAAACTCTAGAAGAGTATAAACGTAACACTTACTTGGACTCCATGCTACTTGCATATCATGCAGTCCATTCATGTGCGTGTCAGATGGCAACCTACATGCATACACATACCTTAGCGTCATTTTCTATCTAATGCATAAGCAACTTAAACTAGAAATAGAGCTACACATCACTTAGAACACTCTCCTTCTATTCCGTGCACTTACATGCCCTTTACTATGCTAAACCCTTCGGGGACCACTTACGGTCACCACATCTTTCAACTCAAAGTCTTGCCTCGAGTGCTCATTCACTAAAGTGAACCCATGATTCACCTTAGGATTAAGACACTAAGACATTCGTCTTACTCTTCTTACTGAACACATTTCGACGCATGATTCCGACCGATGGACTCATGCATCCCAATCCTAACAATACGCCGTCACTACTTTCATGCATCTTAGCCCACACTAAATCCTCATTCCCATCCATACAAGTCACATGGCTATAAGCCAACTCTGAGGCTTAAGCACCGTGTAACTGTGCTAAGGACAGATTACCCATTACATATTGTGAATTCGTCTGGCACATGTGTCTAACCAGATTACACATGTACCTTACCCCTTTATCACCTAAGATCAACATATGATACGTTGATCACCTGCTTGTGTAAACAAGCACCATACTCTGATATCAACCTTCTCTTAACCCGGCTAGCATGACTCTTCACGCTACCCATCCCTCTTGACAGTTCATCCCAACACTTAACACGACAAGACTCCATTCACAACTACGCCTTATGTCACGTCATGTAACTCGAGACTACACCCAAGCTACACCGTAACCTTGTCGCGTTACCCAACATTTTGCTACATCAACTCCTAACTCATCACGAGTACGGTTCCTCACGTACTCTAGTCACATCATGACATCTCGTCACGTTCCCGTTACGCCATTCCTACATTCTAACACTTCACCCATCATAAGCATGATTGCCAATAACGACGTCACTTCGTGACGTTGCCCAGTCATGCTTTTGCTGCGTACTCTCACACTTGTTCCACTACTTCGCCCATCACAAGCACGACTGTCAATAGTCATGTCACTTTGTGACATTCCCCAGTCATGCTTCCGCTACACACTCTTATACTTGTTCTGCTACTTCACTCATACTCCTAGCCATAAGTCCGTCACGATGACACTTGCCACCTCAGACTACCAACTATGCCATAGCTACTTCGGGACATTGTTCCACAGTTCCCGACACTACCCATCACGTTCCACACCCATCAATCACATAAGCATCCTTATCTCTACGACACGCCACACAGAGTGTCGCTGCCACGTGGAGTACACTCCACGTATACTCCCTTCACATACGCCACATCACCACTATGGTGTACCTGCCATATGGTGCATCGCTCCACCACATGGAGTACACTCCACGTATACTCCCTTTACATACGCCACATCACCATTATGGCATACTTGCCATATGGTACATCACTCTACCACATAGAGTACACTCCACGTGTACTCTCTTCACACGCACTACTCCACATCACCACTATGGCGTACCTGCCATATGGTGCATCGCTCCACCACATGGAGTACACTCCATGTGTACTCCCTTCACATGCATTACGCCATATCACCACTGTGGCGTACATGCCATATGGTGCATCAATCCACCATATGGAGTACCTTCCGCATGTACTCCCCTCATGCACACCACGCCACATCACCATTATGGTTTACTCACCATATGGTACATCACTCCACCATACAGAGTACATTTCACATGTACTCCCTTCATACACACCACGCCACATCACCATTATGGCTTACTCGCCATATGGTACATCACTCCACCACATGGAGTACACTTGACGTATACTCCCTTCACATGCATTACGCTACATCACCACTATGGCGTACACGCCATATGGTGTATCAATCCACCACATGGAGTACACTCCACGTGTACTCCTTTTACACGTACTACGCCACAGAGTACACTCCACTCGTACTCATCCCATTCCATAATACGCTAGGAGGGTATATTTTACATATACTTTCCTTATCTCACACTCCGCCACACACACAGAGTACACTCAGTGTGTACTGTTCCCATTCAATCTACCACGTCACCAATACAACACATACTCCACAACCACACCACACGGCACAGTCCACAACACTTCACAACACACGTCCCAGCTACGCCCAACACATCACAGCGCACTACACAGATAAGCCCAACACTTCACATACACGACACATCACATCACCACACTACACATATGTGCCCAACACTTCACTACACAGAATATCCTAACACAACGAACTCCACAAATACTAACAGCACAATCCACAACCTAATCAACTAATCAATATCTAACATAATTAACGAGGGATAGAGGGTTATACCATCGACGGGATAACCCGTGCGTTGCTCATTGATCGTCACAACCGATGATGTCGGAAGAGTCGTACGTGGTGGCTAACCCACTTATGGTGGTTGTTTGGGCGTTTGGATAACTAGGTGTGGTCTTGAAAGGGCTTGTGGTGGCCATGTGATGGTGGCAAGGAGCGGTACACAGCGTATCCAGCCGTGTACAGTGGTTGTCCATCATGTGCAGTGGCTGCCCACCACATAAAGTGGTAGTTTTGGACCTAAGGTTTGGCTAAGGGAGGTGCGGTGGGACTCGTGGTGGCGTCGAGGTGGCGCCACAGTGACTCATAGCGACAGATCTGGCTGCACGGTGGAGGAGAAGCCGTGGGAGAGTGAGAGAGAGTGTGTATGCATGGGTGGCAGATCGGGGCTATGGGCGGTTGGGATAGCTCGGTGGTGGCCTAAGGAGGCTGGAGGTGGTGGTCATTTGCCGTGGGTGGCGGCGCACGGTGGTGGTGGGTGTGAAACCCATGCGTGAGAGAGGGAGAAACTACGAGATGGAGGAGGGGCTACTGGCCATGGGTTCAAGGGAGGAGGAAGGGGTAGACCAGGAGGTGACTGTGGTGGTGTCCGGTGGCCGCGCACGGCGGCGCTAGGAGCATCGGTGGCCTTGAAGCCGTGTGAACCCATTTTTATGGGTATGGTGCATGTGCGCGACGGAGGGGGAGAGGGAGGCTGAGCTTGTTAAAGGATGATGGCCGGCGGAAGGAGAAGCTGCTGTGGAGGTGGTGGCGTCGAAGGACGGCGCATGGCGGCGCAGTAAGCACTAAGCCTGCTCAGGCTGTGCATGGCCAGTTGAGAGAGAGAGAGGGAGCGTGAGAGAGAGGGGCTGGGCTAGGGAGGCTCGCCGGAGTGAGGTGCAGCTTGTGGTGCCGGCGGTGAGAGCTACCGACGCACGGCAGCGCTGGGTTGAGGCGTGGAGCATACAGCGTGGAGATGGACTGCGTACAACGTACGCTGGGGAGAGAGAGGAGAGAGAGAGGGCTAGGGAAAAAGTGAGGGAGACAGAGAGGGGGTCTAGGTATTTAACCCAGTCCCTTCGTCTAGGGATCCACGTAACGATCTAACAGTGGATCTCAAATACTGATTTAAAATGCATAAATATTAACTTAATTAAAAGTGCTTAGAGGAATTAAGGCAGAATATTATTTTAAATTAACTTTAGTTTATAAAATAATATTCCTTTATAGTTAATAAAATGATGAAGTCTCACTTAACATATTAAAGAGAATAAAACCATTTAATTAATAAAAGCTTTCAACATAATTTAAATCCCATAATATTTTAAATAATTGTGATTTTTGACAATTATAATATTTGTGGAGCTCTTCAAGAATATTATAATTGTCGTATTGAAGATCAATCTTAATTCAATAATGCTGAAAATACTCCTTATAAATATTTCCAGCATATTTAAAACACTGGGCTTGCCCTAGAAGTTACACGATATCTTTCAAAACACGCCATCATCGTTCGGCATGCATGACGAGTCTCACAGTCACTAGATAGAAGGGGCAGACAATCACAAAATCTCTACCCTCGGGATTTGCTTACGTCATAAGGACAAAACATATGTCAGAAAGAGAGAAGCGTATGTAAGAATGAAGGACCAGGGTATTACAGTAATCTTGAGAAGGAGTGGCTGCTGAGTTATCGTGAGAATGAGAGGCCTGTTGTGAATGAGAGACCTAATGGACCAGTGATAATGCAGGTGCTATAATGGAGATAATTTGGTTGGATGCTGTGCTTCTTCTTCATCATCGCTGTCTGAAACTTGCAACATTGCTTAGGCTAATTTTTTCAAGTCTTTCTTGTTGGTAATAGATGCTAATTGTGCCTGAAATCTGCTCCGTTGGACTTGAACTTCTAGAATTTTGGTAATTTTTTAAAACATTTTTAAGACATGATCATAATTATATTTTTCCCACCATTTGACAGAGACTTGTCGGGCTAGGAACATAATGTTTTTGAGAGATGGATGAGATTTGATAACGTATTCCCATTTCATAATCCAATTTAATTTTTCCTTGAGAAATGAAAGAAGAAGTGGTGAACAATGGCTTAATGCTGGTGGATAATCATTTTGTGAAGTAAAAATCCGAAGACTTTCCTGGAGGGGAGAGGATGGGAAGAGGTTCGGGTCTATAATAGTCTCACCATAGCGAGAACCATTTTGGGAGTGTGTTGATTTCTTATAATTTGTCAAAATGAAGGAACCACGAATGACGCAAATTTTTGTTTTGTTTTAGGAATATTTTTGTCCATGCTTGCTGGTAATCATAATAATCATAATACGGCGGATAATAATGATGATAAAAATTTCTTGTTAAATAGGGATTTTTTTCCCATTGTTCCAAAGTGAGAACCTGTTTAATAATAATTTTATGAAAAACAATAATTGGGGATGAAGGTGGAGAAGGTTGAGTTTGAAGAGAACAAGGGATTTTAGAGAAAATAATTGAGTCGGTGTCTATTAATATGAATTCATAAAAATGTTGGGTTTTCTTAATGTTTTGTGGAACATAATACCAGTCTGGTAAAAGAAAGACATCAGGTGAATTTTGGGTGTTAGATAGGTGTTGAATTTCAGATTCGATGGGACAGACTGGGTACCAATGAGATTTAATGATAATAGGAGATAAAGAAGGCTGAGATAGTAATGGAGGATTGGAGGAGTGTATTTCATCCCAGTAGCAATCTTTTTTATGGAGGAATTATGAAACAAAAATTATCAACTGATTCAGAACAGATTGTTCAATTCCACTCAGGATGTTGGAATCCTACCAAAAAGAATTATAGTACTATTGAAAAAGAAATATTAGCTATTGTATTATGTATTTCTAAATTTCAAGATGATTTGTTGAATTAAAAGTTTTTACTTAGAATAGATTGTAAATCAACCAAGGAGCTAATATATTTTACAGTATAATGTTATAATATATAACATAATATATTAAGTATTATATATATTATAGTCTAATATAATAATAACTAGTATATATATAGTGTATGTTACTATATACTTACTATACACTAATACTATATATACTAATGCTATATATATATTATTACGTATACTAATTAGTACTTATCCTAATACTATTAGATATATACTAATACTATACAGTAATACTATATATATAATGGAAAAACAATTCATAGTATAATTAAATTCATGTATGCATTTATAACAAGACATACAATCATTCTTATAATCTTTTCGTTGACCATGTTTTATTGACTATAAGTTAGAATATTACTAACAACATTAACATATATAATTTTCTCTATTTTGTTAAAAATGTAAAAATTAATTCCCAATAATTGATATTAGATTTTAAGAATATGTCATCTTCTTAATAAGTTGTCTAAAATAACATTACATCAAACACATCAAGTGATTTAACATAAATATGTGATATTATTCTTATTTTCATAAAGCCTAGTATTGATATTTTTATTAATTATGCCATTTTTGCCATTAGCAAACCCTAATTCTCGGTTAGCTGTCTAATATTAATATTAGTATTACTATATAGTATATAATACTAATACTATATCGTAATGCTATTAGTATATAACATATAATATTAAACTAATACTACATTAATATATTATACAATATAATGTTATAATATATAACATAATATATTAAGTATTATATATATTAGAGTCTAATATTATAACAACTAGTATATAACATATAATATTAAACTAATACTATACTAATATATTATACTGTATAATGTTGTAATATATAACATTATCCTAATAGTATTAGTACTTATCCTAATACTATTAGATATATACTAATACTATACACTAATACTATATATATAATGGAACAACAATTCACAGTATAATTAAATTCATATATGCATTTATAACAAGACATACAATCATTCTTATAATCTTTTTGTAGACTATATTTTATTGACTATAAGTTAGAATATTACTAACATTAACATATACGTCTTTGGTATTAGAGCGGCCATTAGTATTTTTCTCAACTTTTAATAAATAAACAGAAATTATATTCAAACGCACATTATGAAAAGAGATGATATGCCCAAATATTCACGTTCAAACGTATATTATTGGAGTTCGAACATCAAATAAAATGCGGCATTTTCCTGCTCGATTTCCTTAAATCTGTGACGAGCTTTCCATGTTCGAACATTCCAATTTAACATTCGAACATGAATCGATGAAATATGAGAGGAAATTGATTTACGTTTGAACGTTAAATTATAATATGTTCAAACACGAGAAGAAAAATGCAGAAAATTTTTCGCTCTAACATGAATCGATGAAATTTGCAAGGAAAGTTATAAACGTTCGAGCGTTAAATTTTTGTACGTTCGAACATGAAAATAAAATTGCAAGAAATTTCCTTCTCGATTTCGGGCTCTGTCATAGAAAGTAATGTTTGAACGTGTATATTTAAAATCCGAACGTATCTGCCAAAAAGTTAGCTTAAATTTATTTACATTTTATCAAAAAAAAAAAAATTATTTACATTCGAACGTTTCATCTGAAAATTGGGCGGGATATGTTAATGTTCGAATGTACAACTTAAATGTTCGAATGTTCTATCTATTGATTTAGTTTCTATATGAATACACGCACGGGAGGTGGCAGTCATGTCTTCTGCTTCTCTCGTGCGCAAAAATAATAGAGAGAGAGAGAGAGAGGGTTAGAGTGAGAGATAATTGAGTGAGAGAGGGTCAATATTTCTGAACTCCTCCATTGATTTTGGTAAGGAAAAACTCCTTTTCTTTATTCTTTTTTTGAATTTTATGATATTTGTCTTGTATTTTTTATTATATATATCTTACTAACAAGTTAGTATTGTATTTTTTTGAAGGATTGGTTGTTTTCGCAAGTTCAAAACTTTTCATTTGTAAGAGGATATTGTAAGTGCTAGATATATTTCTAAACTTTAGCAATATGTTTATACATTTTGTTGTGATTGATTTTATTGTGGATAATGATGAATATGAGATGTGTATAATGTGAGTTTTTTGAAGGATTTTGATGAATTGGATACGGGAAGAGTATTTTGAGTTGAGTAGTGAATTTTGATTGTGCATATACATAGTGAATATGTATCAATTTGGTATTGATGAATTAGAAGGAAATCTTTGTGATATGGATTGTGTAATATGATGAATTAATATGAAAAATTGTGTTGTGTTTATGCTTACTCTTGAAATATTGTGATTATTGTTTGTGAATTTTGTGAATATTTTGTAAGTTTATTGATGAATTAATATGTTTAGAAATATTGTTGTGGGAATATTGTGAATATGTTGTGATATGGATTTGAAATATTGTGATTATTGTTTGTGAATTTTTATTGAATATGTTTATATGGTTAGAAATATATTGTGTTTAGCTTGTGGGTTTATGTGAATTTTTTTATATAATATGTTTTGATGTTCTTTTAACTTGTTCTTTAGCAAGAAAGTTATAAGTTTAGGAACTTAATTTAAGTTAAAATTAAAAACATTAAATATGAGAATTAATATTTAATATTTAATGCGTATATATAATATACATATAATAACTATAATTAATAATAACTTATTAAATATTGTTACCATTGTGAGGTTCCAAACCGTTATATTATTAAATATACATATATAAATAAAGAAAGTAAAATACTCTTCAAGAAAAAAGTATTGAACCCACCAAATAAGTAGAGAGTTTGAATAAATAAATATACTTATTTAAAATAAACTATAGAGTAAATAAATAAGGATCAAATAAATGCTTATATAGAAATTATATACTTATTGTCTATATAAATAAATTACTCACTCAATGAAGTATAACAATTAAAATTATATAATAACAATTATGCAATAACAATTAAAATTACATAGGTATCAATTAACGATGTCCTAAGATCTAATTGAACATATGCACGTAAGTGTTTAGATGCTCCGGCGATTGTGGAAGCAGTTATTTTTGTTGGTTTTCTCTCAAGTTTCTTCGTATCGGCTCTCGAGGAGAAAGTTTGTGCCTTCACTTTTGGGTGGTAGGCGGAGTGTTTTTTAGTCTGTATTTGTATGATATTTCGCTGTTTATCATCTGTCAACATGGCTGAGGATTTTATTTATCATTGGAATAAACTAAAACTTACAACCGTTGAAAGGGAGGGAGTTGTTGTCTTGGATAATGAAGTGGAACAAACTAGTAGACAAGGCCAATTCTGCCTTGTGGGGAAGATTATGTCTGAGAGGAAAATTAATCGTGAAGTCTTCAAGTTAATGATGCTTAAAGTTTGGAAAGTTGGTGTTGTCAATCGAAGCTGGTGCTGTCAATCGTATTGTTGAAGTGGGTCTGAATTTATTTCTCTTAGAATTCAATTATGAGATTGATATGCAGCGAATATGGGATGGTCAGCCATGGCTCTTTGATCAAAATCTAATTTGTTTTAATTTCTTTGATGGACTTATTCCGCCCACTGAACTAGTATTCTCTCATGCCTACCTTTGGGTGCAACTGCATCACATTCCTCTTGGGTGCATGAATTATAATGTGGCTTCTAGAATTGGCAGATTAATTGGGAATTTGATCCATGTGGAGATTGATGAACATGGAACTGGGTGGGGTCAATACATGTGGGTTCTTGTTGAAGTTGATCTCTTCAAACCCCTTGCAAGAGGTACGATGGTATCACTGAAGGAACATCAAGTGTTTGTGCATTTTAAGTATGAAAGATTGCCTCGTTTCTGCTTTTCTTGTGGTGTTATTGTGCATGGTAGTGTTGCTTGCTTGTCTAAGATAGAAGGTACTTCCTCCAGGCAATATGGTACATGGATGCGCGCTGCATCCACTGCTGTAAAAGGAGGGATGGGTACGTTCATTGCTGGTTCTTCACGTCTATTTGCATCCTTTGATGCAACCAACCATTTCTCTGTTGGTTCTCCTTCTAGTAACTGTCTTGATAGTTTTGAGATGGTTGGGGATGTGGATGACATGGGACATTCTGAGAAGATTGCAGATGATGTGTTGGTTGGCTGCCCATCTATGATTATCAATTCTGCAACTGCAACTGCAACTGCTATAACTGCCACAACTGCCACCACCACAATGCTTGATCCTACACTGTATTTTGCGATCCCTTCCCAGTCTGTTAATGAATCTCCTGATAAAGTACTCATTCTTGTTGAGGGGGTTGGTAATGATAGGGTGGAGGTGTGACGCCCCTAGATTCCGCTTGGGATCGGACGGACATCTGAAGCGTCAGGACATGCAACACAAGGTTACTTACCCCCGTTCATGACATATAAGATGCAATGTTCCTAACATGCATCTAGCATTATGCAATATTCGCAGCGGATAATAAATTTCTTTCTTTCTTTAGCAATACTATGCACCAAATTCAAATATCCCAAATACTTAAAATATACTTCATACTTAATGACATGTTAAATAACTAAGATCACAACAATAGTCCACATGGTTGTGATCAAAAGAGTGCTGGAGATTGAACTCCACAAATACAAGTAGTAATTTGAGGTAACTACTGTACTACCATCTACGTCGCACCGTCACCTAGTCAATCGTTTCTAGTTGGTCGATTCCCGGTTCTCCTTCAGATCCTATAACAAAATCTACCATTCGGGGGGAATGGTAGTTGGGATTACCACAGTGAGATTTGATTACAAATCTCAGCAAGTTAGTAGAAAACTTCCACACAGGTTAATGATGCATGCATGGCAGTAAAAGCATGAATGCATAATCAAATCATAAGTAATCATAGCATAACTTGACATACAACATAACATAACTGGCATAACTTAAACTGAAACTGAAGCTTAGCATGTACGTGACTTGAAACATAACATGGACTTGAACATGCATAATTTGAACATGAACTTGAGCATGACATAACATAAATGTGAACTTGGAACATAACGTAAACATGAACATAACATAACATGAACTTGAAACATATTCTTGTCTCATAGGATTACCATGATTGCGTGAACGTAAACTTGAACATAACATAACGTGAACTTGAAACATGGCTTGAACGTGAAATACATGAACTTAAAATCTTATTCAATAGACTTAATTATTAAAGTGACCATATGGGTGCTACACAGGACCCCTTGAGCCATGTGTCCCTACCAATTACCGCATCACATCACAGGTTTCTATACTAGCTATGAGTGCGTTAATACGTACTCCACAGTTGTTGTGGTCCCAAGTATTCTACGTGTCACAATTGCTATGTCTCACGTAGTGTATGCTCCACAGTTGTTGTGGCCCCATACTTCATGCTCTACAGTTGTTGTGGCCCCATGACTTATTTGTTTGTGCCACACTTGCTGTGGACACACGTAACATAATGTGTGGCACCATCGGCGTTAGTGCCTGGCGCGCTCCGGTGACCAGCTAATTAGGCCCCATTCGCAACCTGTTGACTGTACTTCATCAACCCAGGGAATTTCACACCTATTTAGACACTCTAGAGTGAAGAAAGGAGTTCCACTAGGATATTACCCCATCCTAGCGCTTAGGGTCGTGATTGGCATGAATAACTTAACTGGCATACATGACATTTTGTAACGTGACGTAACATGAATGTAACATAAAAGACAAAAGTCCTGACGTAGCATAACGTGACATGCGTGACATGAACGTAAGATGACAGACATGACATACTTCAAGACATAAATATAACAGAGTACATTTCATAACATGACATACATGTAACATGCAACATTTCATAACATGGCATACCATATAACAGACCGCATTTCTTAACATGGTGTAACATGTGACAGTGAATATTACGTGACATGAAATACATGTAACAGATGGCATACTTAACTTAACATGACATACTTGCAATGTATAGGAATACGTGACAGAATATCTTTTGTAACAGATGAATAATTCATGACAGAATAAATTCTATGTAACATATAAATATGCAATGACTTGGCATGGCACATATGATAACATGCATACATACAATTTAGTTCCCTTACTTATCACTCATACACATTAAACTGATAGTAAGTTAAAAGCTAACTTACCTCGATCGTCGCGTTCTACTAGAATAAAGTGTAAAACATGAAGAACTGTAAGAGGGTATTCTAAAAGTTAGAAATTAATTACTAGCAATTAGAAATGTGCAAAGAGACAACTTAGAGTAAAATTACCATTTTACCCTCTACATGTGGGCAAATGACCATTTTACCTCTAACTTAAGGATTTGACATCCTAATTCCAAAAATTACCAAAATTTACATTCCTCATGTAAATTTTGTCCCAAACTCAAATATCAACTTAGAAAAATTTAAAACCAATCTCAACTATGAAAAACTCACTATGGCCGAAACTTACATAGACCATTTCTCTTGATTTTGGTTGCAATTTCTTCCATATTCAAAACCCATGATTAAACCAAAATTTTGTAACAAGGATCTTCCTATCCTAAGTTTAAAAATACACTTAAAATATCCATTAAGAAAAGCTAATCATCAACACCAAACTTTTTGTAAAAAGATCCAAACTTTTTAACAAAAAATAAACCCTTAAATCACAAGTTTTGACCTTAATAAAAACATCTCCAAGAATTCCAAAAAATCAGATCTTACTTCTAACATATTCATAACATCATCCTAAGATCAACCATGCTTTGAATCATCAAACAAAACTCATCAAAAATCACAAAACAAAACTTGGAGTTTTTGGTTTTAAACTTAGTCCAAAACAGAAACTGTTTTTCCCAAATAACTTTGATCAATCTCTTGATCCATGGCTTAAAGACATGTGATCTTCAAACTAACACATCACATGGTTTAAAAATGTGTCCTAAAGAAGATCCAACCATCAAACTTAAAATCACATGGCTAAAATTTAATAAAACACGGATCTAATTCAAAAATATCAAATTTTAGGCCTAAACGAAATCCTCTTGCATAGAAAATCATATATTTAAAACTAATACTAAATATATTCGAAATAACATCCTAACATGTATATAAGAGGCTTATGATCATCATATAAAAATATCAAAGCCTTTGGAATAAGATCAAACCACGAAATATTCCAACTTTCACAAAACAGAAACTGTTTTTCCACTTCCAGTTTTCAAGTTTCTAACTCTAAGAAAATCTAACATCAAAAGCTTTATTCATGCAACAAAACCTCAATGAACATTCATAAACACATGTTAACAACACTCCATAAAAGTTTCGGGCCAAGATATGTCCATTAGCTTGGTCAAAACTTCCAAAACATAACATACTCTCCAGTTTCACGCCCGGAATGACCTTTCCATGGTTAAAAATACTTTTGACCAATAAAATGAGCATGGAATGAGACTAATAAGATATCCACGGAAACTAGACTCAAATATGAACAACTTTTATGAAGGAGTCATTATGAGATAATACTTACAAAGGATGGAAAATGGCCACTATGTGTGGCTAAGATATTGCCAAGTGTCCAAATAAAACTCCTCCAACCTAATTTGGACATTTCACACTGTGATTTTGAAAACACTGCATTGGGTGTGCTTATCGAGGTTACTATTCACTCCAAAAAAATGTATAATAAACTTAGTACTGAAAAATTCTAAATATTCATATTAACCTATAGTGAAAATCGTTTACCGAAATTCAACCCCGAAGTGCCCCTAAAAATAATTTCACAATTTCCAACAGACGTTTCGTCCGAAATTATGAAAAATAGTTATTGCGCCATAAAATCCTAAATAATCCATTGAGTCTAATGGCGCAGACCGTAACGCATTCTGACACTTCTAACTATCTCAAATAATTAAACTCACAAATCTAGCACCATAGTGAATGATAACACTGATTATGACGACTGACTAAAACCTGAGCGATTGGTCGATTCGTAAAAACTTATGGGTTTTTCAAAAGATTCCTAAAGTCAATAGAAATTCCACCAATGAATTTCTAGCGGGCTGTTACAGGAGGCCTCTGAACATGATGAACCCTCTAGTCCATCTCACTCACTGCTTCATCTGAAGAATAAGGTCAGAAAAGGTAATGTTAAGGCTACTTTTAATTCTGATATTTTCTTGGCTACTAGGAAGAGGAAGTTATTGCCTTTGGGTGGCTGTTCTTCTAAGGACAAATTGTCTTTTAAAAGGAAATTGAGGAATGTGAAATCATTGGCGGAGGCTGTTTCACAGCCCCGCCAAGAGAAACGAGGTTTTAAAGTTGGAACTGCAGAGGGCTTGGCAACCCTCGGACAATTCATGACCTTAACCATATGGTTAAGGATAAAAAGCCAAACATCTTATTCCTTATGGAAACTAGATTACGTAAGAATAAGATGGAATGTTTGAAGTACTTGGTTTTACTAATTTGTTTCTGGTTGAGGGGTTTGGTCATGGTGGGGGTCTGGCTTTGTTTTGGAAGGCAGATTGCGGTGTAGAGATTCAAAGTTATTCTCAAAGACATATCAATTGTTGGATTGACAACATTTCTCCTAAATCCCCATGGATTCTCGCTTGTTTCTATGGTCATCCAATTACTGAAAAAAGGATAGAGGGTTATAACATTTTAAGGCATCTCAAATCTCTGAATTCTTATATGTGGCTTTGTATTGGAGATTTCAATGAGATCCTTTCTCAAGGAGATAAGGAGGGGTGTGCAGTAAGAAGTGAGAAACATATTTCTCTTTTTAAGGATGTTTTAGGTGATTGCCAACTACATAGTCTACAGTTTACTAGAGGGAGGTTCACATGGTCTAACAACAAGTCAGACTTTTCTTTCACTAAGGAGAAATTGGATAGAGCAGTGGCATCTTCTGCTTGGTGTGAGGAATTTGGCATGGTTGATATAAGAATTCAGTCTTCTGTCTCTTATGATCATTGCCCCCTTCTCATGACTTTTCTTCATAACCATGAGTCAACTCATTCTTTGGAAAGGCCAATCAGATTTGAGGCCAGTTGGGCTTCTTATGAGGACTATGGCTCTACTATTAATTCTGCTTGGTTGCAGGCTGGTGGAATGTCTGATAATCTGGTTTCTTTGAGTAGTAAACTAGCTTGTTGCATGGAATCTATTAGAAAATGGGCTTACTCAAAAAATCCAGTCTCTGATCAGGTGCTTAGGGAGAAGATGAGCCAACTTGAAAGGATGCAATCTACTCTCATAGCAACTTCTGTACCAGAAGTCAGTAAATTGCAGAAAGAGATTTCTGCTCTTCAAGAATCCTTGAATTTAAAATGGAAACAAAGGGCCAAAGTTCATTGGCTACAGAATGGGGATAAAAACACTAAATTTTTCCATTTGAGTGCTAGTCAGAGACAAAGAAGGAGTAAATTGCACAAGTGGAAGATGAGGATGGGTTTCTGTGTAATACTGCATCAGAGATTGGTCTTGCTTTTACTCACTTTTTCCAGAACCTATTTACTTCCTCAGAGCCTTCTCAAATTGATGTTTGCCTTCATAATTTGACACCTAAAGTAACTCCTGCTATGAATGATGATTTACTTCAAGCCTTTACAGTGGAGGATGTTAAGACTGCAGTTTTCCAAATGGGACCTTTCAAAGCCCCTAGACCAGATGGTTATAGTGCATGCTTCTATCAAGACAACTGGGAGGTGGTGGGAAATGAGGTTTGTCATACGATTCTGACATTTCTAAACTCTCATGCATGTATTGAAGCCATCAATCAAACCTACCTGGTTTTAATTGCAAAGTCCAAAAGTCCCAAGATTGTTTCTTAGTACAGACCCATAAGCTTATGTAATGTCATTTATAAGGTTATTACAAATATGCTCACAAACAGATTGAAATCCATTATGCCTCTTCTTATTTCACCAAACTAGTGTGCTTTTATGCTTGGTAGGCAGATTACAGATAACATCACTATAGCCTATGAAACTCTTCACACCATGAATACAAAACTCCATGGTCAAAAGGGTTTTATGGCTTTGAAATTAGACATGAGTAAGGCTTATGACAGGGTGGAATGGAGGTTTATTTAAGTTGTTTTGTTAAAATTGGGATTCAATGACAAATGGGTTAAGTTAATCATGTCATGTATTTCTACCTCTTCATTTTCTGTTTTGGTTAATGGTGTCCCTGAACAGAGTTTCAAACCTGGAAGGGATCTTAGACAAGGCTGTCCTTTATCCCCATATCTTTTTATTCTTTGTTCTGAAGTCTTGAGTGCCCAATTGTATGCTGCAGAACAACAAAAGGTCTTAACTGGTGTACCTATTGCTTGAGGTCAGATCAGTTTAAGTCATCTGTTCTTTGTAGATGACAGCCTCTTATTTTGTAAAGCTAACATGCAGGAGTGGGTGCAACTAAATCATATTATTAGTGTATATGAAGCTGCTTCTAGCCAAAAGTTCAGCAAAAATAAGACTTCATTATTCTTCAGTAGAAACACAAGAGCGGCAACAAGGACACATATTATGGAGCTAGCTGGGTTACAGGCCTCTACTAATCTAGACCGGTATTTGGGTCTTCCTTCTATTGGGGGGAAATCAAAGTCAAGGGCTTTCAATGAAATTGTAGATAGGGTGATTATGAGGCTTGATAACTGGAAGAATAAGTTCCTATCAAAAGCAGGGAAGGAGATTCTCATTAAGGCAGTATTGTAGTCCCAACCCATCTATACAATGAGTGTTTTTCTGCTACCAAGAGTACTTTGCAAGAAATTACATTTAGCCTTTGCATGATTCTAGTGGGGTCATAAGGAAAATCAGTCTAAAATCCACTGGTCAAGTTGGGAATCCTTGTGTAAAGGGAAATCTTGTGGAGGTTTGGGGTTCAGAGACCTACATAGCTTCAATATAGCCCTTTTAGCAAAACAGATATGGAGGTTGAAAATGTTTCCAGACTCTTTACCAAGCAGGATTCTTAAAGCTAAATACTTCCCTTTTACAAACTTATCACTTGCTGCTCTAGGTGCTAGGCCTTCTTATTTATGGAGAAGTATGTTTCATTCCATTCCTCTAATTGAAGAAGGTAGTATGTGGAGAGTAGGTGATGGTACCCAGGTCAGGATATGGAAGGACAAATGGCTGCAGAGAGACTTTACATGCAGGATTCTTTCTCCTGTGTCTATTCTTCATGAGAATGTTGTGGTTGCTGATCTTATTGATACCAACACGAGGTGGTGGAATCTGAATGTTCTCCAAACGGTTTTTCAAGAGGAAGATGTGAAGGAAATATTGAAGCTACCTGTTAGTATTATGCCTTTTGCTGATAAGTTGATATGGAAAGAATTTTGTTTGGCCAATTTTCAGTTAGAAGTGCTTACCACTTACATAAGCAACTCCAAGCAAGGAATAAAGGTGAATCTTCTACTAATGGAGCTCATGGGGTGCTATGGAAGAAAATTTGGGCCTTACAAACTACTAATGTTGTAACAGTTTATTTGGTGTGCCTGTATAGATTCACTGCCCACTAGAGTTAATTTGTGTAAGAGGCAAGTGATTACTGAATCTTGTTGTCCCATTTGTATGTTGGAGGATGAAACACCAGCCCATATCTTATGGGCTTGTCCCTCTGCAAAAGATGTATGGATTTTGTGCTCTAAGCCTATGCAAAAGGCTAACTTTCAAGCAAGTACCTTCTTCCATGTTTTTGAATATCTAGTTAACAGATTACCAATGCAAGATCTTGTGCTCTTTTCCACCATAGCTCGTTTGCTTTGGTTTAGAAGAAACTCATTAATCCATAATGGGCCTTTTCAAGCTCCTAGTTTGCTTTATGGAAATGCAGTCAAGGTTGTTGAAGAGTATTATAATGCAAGCTCAAAGCCAGTAAGGTCAGTAAACCAGGATCCTTTGCATGTTACTCGTTGGGAAGCACCACCATCACATTGGGTGAAAGTTAATTGGGTTGTGGCTGTAAGATCTGCTCTTAACAAGATTGGTGTTGGTGTGGTTATAAGCGATGGTAAGGGTTCAGTTTTGGCAAGTTTAATGCAACCAAAATCTTATTGCACAGATCTTGCTTTGGCAGAAGCAAGGGGATTACTCACTGCTATGTTATTTTGTCAAGAGTTAGGACTTGACTCTATCATCTTTGAGGGAGATTCTTGTCAAGTTGTTCAAGCAGCTCATTGTCTTGATTCTTCTACTGGATGTTTGCAGTGTATTATATCAGATATCCTTAAGCTATTAAGTTCTACTCATTGGAAAATTCAGCATGTTAAGAGGGACTTGAATGGTGTTGCTCATCGACTTGCTCAAGTTGCAGTGACTTTAGATCATGAATTAATAGATATTGATTGTACTGCTGGGTGTATAGAATCTCTTGTATTGGCTAATTGCCATATCTTAGATCCATAAGAGTGATTACTGTGTTGACTTTCAAAAAAAAAATAATCCTAAGATATAAACTAACAATTAAAATTATAATTTAGGAATAATAGTAGTAAATAATTGACTAAATTTTAGTCTAATTGCTTGACTGTTGTAGTCTCTCTGACCATGAGAGTTGTCAAAGCAGAAGAGTTCGTGACAAACAAGTAATTAGACTAAAATTTAGACATTTCTTCAAGATCATTCTCCCTTGTTATCTACTCATGATAGGAAACTTGAGAACATATTCTTCAATCTAGTTTAACAATATAATACTACTATTTAATTGACTTTGTTAATTCAAACAACATGGAAATATTGTTTATAGTGTTTTTTGATACATATTGTATGACATTGCATAGATAACCTTAGACCCGTTTGGGAATTAGTGTACATTTATGTGTCCACTAATTCCTGAATTGTCCAGTGTAGACAATTTGGAATTATATTATCTGTATTGCACATTTTTGTTACTCCTACTCTCCACGTTTAATATAAAATTTTGGTGTCTTCCTCTACTGTTCATAGGGTCACAATCCCTCTATGTGAACATGTATACTTGGAGAATTATGGAGAGGTGCTGCTGAAATTTTTACTAACGTGAAAAGTAGTAGAATGACGAGATTTGTGCAATATGGATAATATAATCTTGAATGGGATAGGACCAACTACCTTACCAAAAAAGCAATGAGAATTGGAGCATGACATGCATGTGAATTTTTTATGTACGTGTTATTCATAGATAGATGTTTTTAGAAATAGACAAAAGTTGGATGCATCTTGGCGATAGACTTCGAAAGGATTACGTACCCTATGCTCATGGAATAAGACCCTTCATTGATTTTGCACCAACCTTTGCTGATAGTCATGGTTACATTAAGTGTCCATGTCGAGGGTGTAAAAATTTGTGTGATAGGATTGGATGAAGTTGAAAGTCATATATTTGTGAACAGTATGGATCAGAGGTATACCCGATGGGTACTGCATGGTGAGTCGTATGAACAGTCAGCGGATGTATTGACCGATCATCAAAATTATTTGCGGCACATGGATGATGATTATGAGCAGGATGAGATGGAGGAGATGTTGGGTGACATTGGAGCTGGGATGTTTATGGATGAGGTTAACGACAATGCTTCAAGTGGCCAAGATGCAAAGTGCGAGCTTTATCCAGGCTGTACAAAACATTTTGAAATATCGTTTATTGTGTGGGATGTTGATGAAAGTAATAAACATGGTATTGAACTTATTTAACGAGGTGCTTCCTGAAGGGTCTGTATTGCCGAAGAACTTTTATGAAGCGAAACAATTGAGAAAGAGATTAAGATTTGAGTACAAGTCCATACATGCATGCAAGAATGATTGTGTTTTGTTTTGGAAGGAGAACGAAGAGAAACAAGCATGTCCTGTATGCGGAGAGTCGAGGTGGAAGGGTAAGAAAAACGTGTCGGTTAAGGTGATGCGATATTTTCCCTTGAGACCTAGGTTGCAAAGACTATATGTGTAAGAAAACAGTTCACGATATGAGGTGGCATGAGGAAAAAAGAGTTAAGTATGACGCATATATGAGGCACCCAGCTGACTCTCGTGCGTGGCAATCTTTTGATAATCAATACCCAGAGTTTGGGATAGAAGCTCGGAACGTGCGCCTCGGACTCACAACCGATGGATTCAACCCTTTTGGGAATATGAGTACAAGTTATAGCACTTGGCTATAGTGTTGATTCCATACAATCTTCCACCATGGAGGTGCATGAAGGCGCCCAACTTTTTTGTTAACTTTACTTATCCCTGGCCCAAGATCGCCTGGGAATGACATTGATGTATTCATACATACGTTGATTGAAGAGCTAAAAGAGTTATGGGAAACAGGCGTCAAAACTTATGATGCATCCACGTCGACATCTTTTCAGTTTCATGCTACAGTAATGTGGATGATAAATGACTTTCCGGCATATGAGAATCTTTCCGGCTGAAGTACGAAAAGGAAGTTAGCGTGTCCGATGTGTAATAAAGAAACTACTAGTGAGTGGTTAAAATATTCTCAGAAGTTGTGTTTCATGGGTCATCGACGTTATCTACCAGCAAATCATGCATGGAGAAGAGAATGTGCTAAGTTTGATGGGAGAGTAAAGGACAGAATTGCACCAAATGAGTTGTCTGGGGAAAAGCTAGTGGAACAACTGGTACATGTTAGAGTGAATAATTGTTTTAAACGGAAAAAAACAAGAGAAAATGAGGCGCAGCTGAATTGAATTAGACAAAGCGTAGTATTTTTTTTTTACTTGCCATATTGGTCATCCTGCACGTTGCAACATAGTTTGGATGTAATGCATATAGAGAAGAATATTTGTGATAATATACTAGGTACATTGATGAGCATTAACAAAATGATGAAGGACACGATCAAGACGAGGAAAGATCTTGAGAGAATGAGAATTAAACATAATCTACAATTGTGGGTGGAAGGCAACAGGGTGGTCATGCCGCATGCATGTTTTACGATGACGAGGGAGGAAAGGATGAACTTCTGCAAATGGTTAGGAGGTGTGAAGTTGCCAGATGGTTATGCTTCAAATATTGGTAGATGCGTGAGCCCCGATGACTGGAAAATCAGTGGATTGAAAAGTCGTGATTGTCACGTATTTTTGCAAAAGTTATTACCTATGGGAATACATAGGAAGCTGAACTCTAATGTACGTGTCGCCATATTTGAACTCTGTATATTTTTAAGGATTTGTGCCCTCGAGTAGTAAATTGAGATATGTTGAGGAAACTGGAAGAAGATATTGATGTCATGGTCCATTTAGCAATACAATTACCTCAAAAGGTATTGTTGGGTGGACTGGTGCAGTTCCGTTGGATTTATCTAGTTGAAAGATATTTGGGTCAACTGAAGCGCACTATTGTGAATAAAGCCAGAGCTAAGGGTTCAATAACAAAGGCCTATATACACGATGAATGGTTAACATTTTGCTCTCTATATCTTCATGGTGTTGAGACACGATTTAATCATCAAAAGCGAAATGTTGATCTTGCTGCTTCGCCTCCTCGTGAGCTATCAGTGTTTTCCCAGAATGTACGACCCTTGGGTGCACAAACAAGTTACGATTTAATTGATGGAGAGTTGGGTAAAATTTGGCTGTATGTGCTAAATATTTGCCGAGAGATTGATGACTATCTCAGGTATGTTGTTTCATGCTTCGAATAATTCTAGTTTCTTGAAGTTTAAGTGTAACTATTGTGCTCAAAATATACTTCTTTTGTACTTATATACAGTGAGCACATGGATAAACTTAGGACAGAAGGCATAGATAATATATAGGCAAGATACGAGGAAGAATTTCCCGGATGGTTTGAACAATGTGTATGAACTAAAATTATATATATGCTACATTTCGAAACTTTTAACTCTGGGTAACTTTTAATAAATAAATACTATTTCAATTGTTAGATTTTGGAACAACGTGCTCGTGATCCCGGATCAGTTTCTCCTTAATTTTATGCATTGGCCTGTGGTCCCTCAAATAGAGTACTTCGATACACTGCATGCACGGTTCGAGGTTATAGATTTCATACTTTGTACTGTGAACGTAATAGAAAGACTCAAAACCCGGTGTGTTGGTCTAGGGGAGTCATGGAATAGATGATATTGACTATTATGATGTCATATGTATATTATTGGATTGAAATATCTGGGTGGGTTTGTAACATATGTTTTTAAATGTGATTGGTGAGATCTATGTGGTGGTCGGGTTTTGATACATAGGGATAATCACTTTACGAGTGTCAATACTGCATCTAAATGGTACGAAAATGATCCATTCGTATTGGCTTGTCAAGCTATCCCAAGTATATTACTTGATTAATCCAATGAAAAACGCTGATGAAGATAATGGAGAGATAACTTGGCGAGTCGTACAAAAATTTGTCCCTCGAAATATATATGAAGCATGAACGAGTACAGATTATGAGAATAGTAGAGATGAAGATGACATTGCGATTGTAGAGGCATACTAGGAAGATGGAGAGGATATTAACTTCTTTGTTGACCTCGGTGCACTCGAGTTGCTCCCCTTGTGTAGAGATGATGTCCCCCCATCCATGTTGACCCGTCCGTATTAAATGGTCATTCAATTCAAGTAAGTGAGGAGGAAGAAAAAGAAGAAGAGTCAAAAGAAGAAGACGAATCAGAATTCGAGAAGGAGGTGGATAAGGAGGACGAAGAAGAGGTTGATGATGACGACGAAGATGAAAAATACATCCGAAGATGAAAAATAAAAGTACTAAATATTTTCTTCATCTAGGTGACTATAATTATACTTTTCATAATTTCTTCTAATTAATTTTTTTATATAATTAATCATTTTCAAGGATGCCGCAAAAACGACAACGAAAAAATGTGTCTCCTCCACTAAGTCCAAGTCCCGAACCCATTGAGGACTCCCCACCCGAGGAATCCGCTCCTGAAGATCAAGTTAACACGCAAGAAAATAACAGCCAATCGATACCTACCAGTAAGGAAATGTCGTTGATAATTAATTATATAATTAATACTTTTGTCTCAATAACTATATAACTATAATTATATTATTATCATATAGTTGATGCATCTGCTCATTGCGGTCGTGGCTATACACATTGCATCTCTCTTGAGAAAAATAGAAGGCACGAAAAACTCAAGATTAACATTCCTGATAATTCCACTGGAGGAGTGGATGATAGTGCAGCAGCGCTTTCCTCCTATATTGGCACAATAGTTCGAGCTTATGCTCGATTTTATGTGCGCTCATGACGAGATGTTATGAATGAGATTAAGGAGCACATTTGAAGTTGTGTGCTAGTGAGTTACTTTGAGAGTACATTTTGTTCACCTAGATTAGTATATCATATTTTTTTACCTAATTCACTTATTAGGATGAATTCGACCTCGACTCTGGCCGTAGCGAGGATTTGAGAACTATGAATGAGTTGATAGCTACACTATTCTGACATCACAAGGAATGATGTCATGACCACGCCAAGAAGTTTGAGACGTTGGAAGAGGCTGCGCAGTCCCCTTTCCAGCAGATTAAGTTAGATGATTGGAGAAAGTGTTGTGATCTTTTCGCATCTCCAAATTATTAGGTATTCTACATTTATATCCTTTAATTATTTACATTTATATTCGTTCTATATATTATATGTATATATATTACAATTAACATTCTTAATTAATTTTGTAGTACTTAAGTTCTACAAATGCACAAAATAGATCCGCTCTGACTGTCCACCATTATGCCGGTTCAAGATCATTCCATCGTCTTGCTAAAAAATGGTAATTAAAAAATTATAGAATTCATTTATTTTTCTGATATTATTTTATTTTAGTACTAACATTATCTTTTTAAAATTGCTAATGTCGCTTTGCTAGAAACGTGATGATCCTGAAAACTTTTCCCTCATTCATGTCTATATTGCTGCTCACTAATGAGCATAATGAGTGGATGGATCTTGCCGCTATAGATAATTATGTAAGCAATATTAATTTTATTAAATAAATTATCCAGCATGTGAATAATTTATTTTTTATTTGTATTTCTTTTAATATGTTACATATTGTGTGTTTTCTTTCAAATTGCAGGAAAAAATTATGGAGATGCAGTCAACTTCTAGGGAATCCTCTCCTAGTGACATCGACATATATTTACGCAAGTGCTCGGACCGCAGTCTAGTATGGCAAGAGGTTTAAGACGATCTTTCAAGCATAGATGTTCATCTTCCTCAACCTCATTGACTTCACAAATTAATAATCTTATCAAAAATTTAGAAGTTGCACGGCGCGAGAATGAGTATATGAGGTCGAGACAGCAAGAGTGAGTCTCTCTTAGAGCGACAGTCTCATTTAAGATGTGTTTGCAGGACCAACAAAAAGACCAGGAGGAAATAAATCGTAATGAAGTCCAAGCGCAAATGCAATGAGATGATGGTGCAAATGAAATGTGTTATATAGTTGCAACAGAATCGCAGTGGGGGAAGAAAGAAGATGAAATGAATTTTATCTGTGTATATAACTAATTTTAATATCTAATTTTGAAACTTTATAAGACATTTTTAGTTGTTAATTGATGGTGTGTAATATGATACAATTGGTATGTTTTTTAATTTTATGAAATTAGTATTTCTGATCTGTACGTTCGAATGCAAATAAAAAACATTTGAGCGTGAATACACAAAATTATATAATAACATGGAACGTAGGCCTCAACATTCGAACGTACTCACCCTCAAATGAACAAAACGTTTAAATGTTTAAAGAATTAATGTTCAAACAAACCTTCGATCGTACCACTTGCGTTTGAACGCTTCTTCATTAACATTCGAAATAACATCTGAACATTAAATCCGTTACGTTTGAACATTGGTCCGTTAACGTTCGAACCGAAATTTGAACATTTATTGCAATTAACATTCGGATGCATAAATGTTCGAACGTAAATATGATATGTTTGAACTAGAATCAACGAATGTCAACTTTTGTCATTCGAATGCCAATCAGTCGGGTTAACGTTCGGACGTCCGAACGTTACTTTCTATGACAGATTTGAACTGTCACAAAAAAGGGAACATTCGAACGTTACACCAAATGAAACACCTCCAACCATCACTCAAAATATTTTTAGTGACGGTTCAACAGCAAATCGTCTCCAATTGTTTTCTGTGAAGCACATTAGCCGACGGTCGTGGTGACGGTTTGAAACCATCACCGAATATCTTTAGTGACGTTTTGCTTATTTTTTGTGACGGTTTTCTCTATCACAATAGACAAATTGTGTTGTAGTGAATGAACACTCCATTGGTCATGGAAAGTTCATATCAATTTTGTATATGAACTTCCATTTGCTTCTGTTCCCACTTTGTCATTTTCCTTGGTTGACAATTATGATCCGGTGCATTTTTCTACGCTTTGGCAAGCCAACATCACATGATCCATTTATTTGCGATATGCTTTATATAACCCCCCGGTCTTGGACGGGTCAGAGAGTTACTACTAGTAATTCAAAATTATGTCTCAATCATATAGTCATAGACTCCAAAGTTTTCAATGACATTTATAACTCATTGTTTCAAATCAACTACTTCAATATGAATAATCTAAAACACCACAAAATCTCAAAATAAATCTCAACCTTCCAAAATACCCAATCGACAAAGCAAAAATAGAATTGTTGAATAAAATGCTCAGATAATCAAAGTACCATCTTTGTACTTATTGCACTATGCTCACGTAGCCTTATACAAGATTTCTAGTTTTGATCCCCAGCTGTACCATCAATATATCTGAAAAATCTTATGGAGATAAGGGGTGAGTTATCAACAACTCAGTAAGTAGAGAACATATACTAGTATGTAAACATGTGCCATTTTCAGAAAGTTCATTATGCAGAAAACAAAACATTTCATTTTCATATGCAGATCTCATAAACATGTTATTAGAAAATCAGAGCGACTTGTCAATCTTTTCATACTAAAAAACCAATTGTTCATATTTAAAGACCCTTTTCATATTCAAAGACCATTTTCATATTCAAAAACGCTTTGGAATAACATAACTGAACATCTTCATCTTATCATATCATATCATATCATATCATATCAAATCATATACCATGTTTAACCCCCATGGTAAGGTTGTGCTATCCCCAGTTGCCAAACCATGCAGTATCATATTGTGAAACTTCCCCTTTTTCAATTTCGGAGCTCCGAGTGTGCACACATGAAAGAACACATAAAAGACCACTTTGTTTCCAAAGTGGGTGCACACATATCATATCATACCATGCTGGTACCAACCATATCTCATGAACCGGTATCATCATATTAGAACCATATTCAGAATCAGAATCAAAACAGATAAGTATGCCAAAGGCTTTTCATATCCATATCATATCAAAGCACGTGCATATCATTTTCAGATGATCAATAACAGATCCAAAACATTTCATATCACACGTATACATTTCAAAAACATGTCAAATATTGCTCTTTTATATTCACTCTTTTGTACATTTCATAAACATGTCAAATATTGCTCATGTCCATACTATTCCTGTTAAAAAGCATTTTTCTCTTTCATATAGATTTTCATGAGTGAATGCAAAACACATATACTTAGGTTGTCTTCACGTTTTCTTTTAAAAACATATCATGCACATTTTACAAACCAATCTTAGTTAATTTTTTTTATGCAAATCTAGCATAGGAACCCCGCTTACCTGGACTTTTTAGCTTTTCTGAATCTTTCCATAATCGTGTCGAATGAATACCAATTGTCACCTATACGGAATACTAAACGTTACTAAACTTCTAAAAGAACTGCTAAAACTCTCCATCTACTTAAATTCATACTACGGAAATGGCTTTAATAATAGTATAGTTATCAGAAATCTAAAAATATATTATCATTAAAAATAATCTTAACTTATTATAATATAATTTTATCAAGTATGGCAAAACAACTTAAACTCATTTTGAAAATTAACATAATCATAATTAAAACTCATATCTTGATAAACTATTATTAAAACACTAACTCAATACTGCCAACATATAATCTAGTTGGAAGTCATAAATTTCTTAAGCAATATTAAATTCATAAAATATTCTTAATATTACTTATATTAAAAAAATCATCGTAAATTACTAATCATATCTAATTTAAAACTATCCAAAATTAATTTCATATAATAGGCTTAAAGAATTTAAAAAAAAATAATTTTAAACACTTACAATTTTCTACCAAAATCAAACCATAAAACTAATACCCGATAATATAATTAAAGTCTTTAAATATTTTCTTTGAAATCAAGTTTAATATAAAAATATGCCTTTTGGACCATCTGATGACAAGGGTGTTTAGGGAAAAAAAAATATATACATGGGCTCTTTGGGTAAAGCATGCATGGTCACAACAAAGAAAGAACTATGAGATTATAACTTCCAGAATCAAACTGTGCGTAAGGATCAGTCCATACTCACCGAGACGGGTGGCCAGTGACGACGGAAGCGGCGGCTGAACTAGATGTATGGTGTACGGCTTGGCTGAAGTGCACTGACAGCGAGAGAGAAAGAGATAGAATCCAAGAGAAAAAGGGAGAGGGAGTTACGGACCATGCAACGTGGGGGTTGCAGTCCGACCATGGAGTCTTGCCCGTGATCTGCGGTGGCTCCACTTGCGGGTTCACGGTTGGGCCACGGCGCACAGACGGCAAGTAACGGTGCTGCTAGCAAGGAAGATGTGTTTAACGGAACCATGTTCTTGGTGATGGGTTGTTGCGGTAGTTCGGTGATGGGCGGCAGTGTGGTGGTTGAGCAACAACGGCAACCTGCAGTCATCTACCATGTAAGGGCAGCGACGACAAAGAGATGAGGAGAGGGAAATCGAGAGGAACCGAACACAGAGGGGGAAAATGTTTGAGAGAGTGGGTGCTCTGTTTCGACTTGACCAAAACAGAGGTCCTTGTACGTGCGCTGAGCCGTGCACCTGGGTTGTTTCCATGATGGTCAACGGCGGAGGGAGAAGCTTCGGTTGGGGTATAAAGCAGGGCCAAGTGACTACAACGTGAAGGGAAGAGTAGATGGCAGCTTATACTCGGTGATGCATGGTGGTTTTCAGGTGTCTACGCAGCGTTAGTGCAAGATGGCAACGGTGAGAAAAATGTTGAAATTTCACGGAGGCTATCAGAGACATGGAGGTTTTGGAAACCGGGGTGGAGCAAACTTCGGGAGTAAAGAAAACTGGAAGGGAAGAGAAGAAATCGGGGAAAACAATTGAAATGTGAGGAGGAAGATCTTACTAAAACGGCATCGTTCCCTCAGGTTGGGCTTCCATACTACTTGGGCTTGGGTTTCAAGGGCTGGGTATTACACTTTAGCCTTCTATATATGTATGTGTGGAGTTTTCGTCAAATGGTCATATATGAACGAAAAAAATTCTGTTCGAACACTTTCGAACATAAATGAAAATAAGAAAAATATTTTTTGGGACTCCCAAAAAACCTTTTGTGACAGATTTTAATTTTAGACGAATTAGCGACAAAAGAATTTCATCCCAAAATAGTAAGTTTGTTGTAATGGAAGTAATAATTTTGATATGATATCTTCTCCTGAATTTTTAAGTACCCAACATTTTCAAGGAACTGTAATCAAGTATCAAAAGACTAACGATCCACTATATCATGCCCAAGCGTGCAAGTTCAAGATAAGCCCTTAAAAAAAGTGAGACCAATAAAAGAAAGGTGATCACTTTGCTTGCATTATCCAGACTTATATCTAATATCTAGTATTATTCATTAGTTACAGAGATATCTATATAAAACCATTTCTTCTTTCCATTTTTTTTTTCTTTTTTCTAAGCCATTTCTTCTTTCCAGTAATTTGAAACATAAGAAACTTTGCACTTTTATTTGAAACGTAAAAAATGACTCATCTACACACACTTGTTTCACTTTGAAATGATGTCACATAAATTACAAAAACAACGAACTTAAGAAAAGAATAAAAAAATTAATAGATTTTGTAACGCTCTAGTCCCGGATGGGTCAGAGAGTTACCTCTTAACACTTAAAATCATATCTCATTGTACAAATATAAACTCTAATTCCTCAATTACTCATAGACCTCATTGCTTTATACCATTTACTTCAAAATAAAGAACTAAGAATACGACGAAGTCTAAAAAAAATGCCAACTTCCCAAGGTACTAAGTCAACAGAGCAAAACGAAACTATTCAATAAAAAATTCTCCAATAACAAGTACCCTCTTTGTATTTAATATATTATGCTCACAAAGCCTTACCCATGCTTCCTATTCTTAAACCTCCGTTGAAGTATCCAAAATATCTGAAAAATGTTGGGGAGATAAGGGGTAAGTTATCAACAACTCAATAAGCAGAGAACATGTGCTAGCGTGCAAATATGAGCACTTACAAAGTATAGTATGTGGAACAAAATATTTTCTGGAGTTATCATGCAGAACAAAACATGTTTCAGACGTAATAGAGCGACGATTTTAAGACAAGTAAAACCCAGAGTACTTTGGCATAACATTACCTGAGTATCATCATCACATCAAAACAGAGCATCTCACAGAGCAGAGACCATGTTTCACCCCAGTGGTAGGGTTTTGCTAACCCCAGTGGCCAAATCGGACAGAGACAGAGGTGAAATCTTTCCCTTATTCTTCTCGGAGCCCCGAGTGTGCACACAGGAAAGACCACAGTAAAACCACTTTGTTTCCAAAGTGGGTGCACTCAGAGACAAAGAAGTTGGTACCAACCCAAACAGACTAGAGCATAGTAGAGTAGAGCAGAGACAGCGTCAGTTACAAAATCAGTACATTATACCAATGGTTTTCAGATGCCATATCAAAACAAAACAGAGTACTGAAACATAATCAGATCCTTCTCACATACTGAAAACAAAAGTCGGAGCATTTTTTTAAATTAATGCACAATTTTTCAGATTCTCAATATTGCTCTTTCTCAGATTTCAGAAACAGCATGACAAAATTTAGCTCATGTTTACACAATGCATGTCATAAATTATTTTTCCTTTTTCGTACAAATTTCATGAGTAATGCATATAGGCGATTTGGTTGGTTTTTCCCAAGTTCTCATTTCATCACAAAATATGCAAAGTTTTCAAAAAGTCAACCTCAGTCTCAATAATTCATATAAAACCTAGCATAGGAACCCCGCTTACCTGGACTTTTTAACTTTTCTGAATCTTTCCATAATCGTGCCAAATGAATACCAATTGTCACCTATACGGAATACTAAACCTTACTAAACTTCTAAAAGAACTGCTAAAACTCTCCATCCACTTATTATAATATAATTTTATCATGGTAAAACAACTTAAACTCATTTTGAAAATTAACATAATCATAATTAAAACTCATATATCGATAAACTATTATTAAAACACTAACTTAATACTGCCAACTTATAACCTAGTAGGAAGTCATAAATTTCTTAATCAATATTAATTCATAAAATATTCTTAATAATGCTTATATTAAAAATCATCGTAAATTACTAATCATATCTAATTTAAAACTATCCAAAATTTCTTTCATATAAAAGGCTTTAAGTGTTTTCAAAAAAAAATTAATTTTAAACACTTACAATTTTCTACCAAAATTAAACCATAAAATTAATATCCGATAATATAATTAAAGCCTATAAATATTTTCTATGAAATCAAGTTTAATATAAAAATATGCCTTTTGGACCATTTGATGACAAGGGTGTTTAGGGAAATAAAAAAATATATACAAGGCTCTTTGGGTAAAGCATGCATGGTCACAACAAAGAAAGAGCTATGAGATTATAACTTCCAGAATCAAACGGATCAGTCCATACTCACCGAGAGGGGTGGCCAGGGACGACGGAAGCGGCAGCTGAACTAGATCTACAGTGTACAGCTTGGCTGAAGTGCAGTGACAGCGAGAGAGAAAGAGATATAATCCAAGAGAAAGAGGGAAAGGGAGTTACGGACCATGCAACGTGGGGGATGCAGTTCAACCCTGGAGTCTTGCCTGTGATCTGTGGTGGCTCCACTTGCAGGTTCACTGTTGGGTTACGACGCATGGATGGCAAGTGATCGTGCGGCAAGCATGGAAGCTATGTTTAACGGAACCATGCCCTTGGTGATGGGTTGTTGTGGTAGTTTGGCGATGGGCGACAATGTGGTGGTTGAGCAACGATGACGACCTACAGTCATTTGCCATGTAAGGGCAGTGACGGCAGAGAGATGAGGAGAGGGAAACTGAGAGGAACCGAACACAGAGGGGGGAAATGTTTGAGAGAGTGGGTGCTATGTTTCGGCTTGACCAAAATAGAGGTCCTTGTACCTACGTTGAGTCGTGTGCTTGGGTTGTTTCCTTGGTGGTCAACGGCGGTGGGAGAAGCTTTGGTTGGGGTATAAAGCAAGGGGCAGGTGACCACGGCGTGAAGGGAAGAGAAGATGGCGGCTTATACTCGGTGATGCATGGTGTTTTTCAGGTGTCTGTGCAGCATTAGTGCAAGATGGCAGAGTGAGAAGAATGTTGACATTTCACGGTGGCTATCAGAGGGAGAGAGCCTGTTCTGAAGAGGGGAGTTGTGATAAGAGGATAAGGAGTAGAAGAGAAATTGTAGAGACATGGAGGTTTTGGAAACTGAGGTGGAGGAAACTTTGGGGGTAAAGAAAACTGAAAGGGAAGGGAAGAAATCGGGGAAAGCAATTGAAATGTGAGGAGGAAGATCTTGCTAAAATGGAATTGTTCCCTCATGAAAGGTTAGGCTTCCATACTGTCTGGGCTTGGGTTTTAGGGGTTGGGTATTACAGATTTGCTGAACACTTAGTTGACAGCAGTGCAAACGTTTCATGTCTGTCCTTGAGATATGAAAGTTGAAGGGCTCTTGCTATAGTACTCTATAACAATGTCGTCTGTGGATCTTCCACTAAATAGTATCTGATCAGATTCGAGAAGACCCTTCTTCTGAATGAGATTCTTGAAGTAATTATTATCAAAAGAATTGGGTGCCACCAAATCAAGCGGTGCTATCTTCTCATCGTCGCTACCTACAGCAAGTGAACACCTGCTTTTTCTACCAAGTTATTTACCAATACTTCAAAGCTATGGAGAGAATTAATACTAGTTGAGAAAGGTAGTACTAGCTAGTGACTCAGAGCGACAGATGCATCTCGAGCTACAACTGCTAGAATATCTGCACATGATACAATGCCAGGGCAAACGTTCTCCACCTTGGACTTGACATTATCAATAACTTCGTATCCTCTCACTGAACGAGCATTGTTTAGCGCTGTTTTCTCAACCAATACTGAGGGAGTATCATCAAGCAAAATTGATGCAGTGCAATTAACCCTATATGAATCAAATGATTCATAGTAATTATGTTATCTATTATTCATAGTACCCGGAATAAAAATATTAATTTAAGGGTCATGCAAACTTTACTGACCTGAACGAAACAATCATGGAAATGAAATCGAATAAGCGATGCTGCCATTCTACGCTCATGAGAAATGGCACTTCTAGTGGCTGTCCGGATCGTGCTTAGTGCTTTCGGACATGTACTGTCATAAAACGTAGAGTATAGCTGTGCTTCGCATGGCATGATTGAGATAAACAAGAATACAACTAGAATCAAGCTGTTAGGGTGCTGTTGAGTCTGAGTGGTATGTAAATAAGGATGGTGAATAAATGGTCTGTAAAGGTTATCATGATTGCATATGATCTGTTTGTAAAAATGAGGAAATGAAAATAGCAAGAGGAAGAAGATGAAAAAGTGGCCACGCCTTGGTGATTCGAGGTCCCAGACTGCCAATTCCTCCAAAGAAACAACTACAGTGTTTGCTCAATGTTTTTCAGAATGCCCACTATTGATTCCCTGCACCCCTTTATGACCATCGTCCTAACGAAATTTGGTAGA
The DNA here is from genome assembly GCF_001411555.2 of Juglans regia. Classification (NCBI taxonomy): domain Eukaryota; kingdom Viridiplantae; phylum Streptophyta; class Magnoliopsida; order Fagales; family Juglandaceae; genus Juglans; species Juglans regia. Next base: position 19,717,573 of record NC_049913.1, on the reverse strand, counting down.
AAAGACACACTTAACCATTAACAAACTTCTTCTAGAACTTACCAAATAAAAGAGATGTGGACTACACTTTATTACAAAACGCATAGCAAAGTAACTCAACAAAATGCACAGTTTATCACTTGGTAGAACGACACCGTATGGCTGGCAGTAAAACGACACCGCCTCAGATTAGCTTCATAACTCCAAACACTTCACTTTGAACACTTTGAGTTCTACCCGACGCACGCTTGCTTCTTCTTCCTCCTTCTCATACTCTGGCTCTGCACTCTCTAACCTACATATCTGAGCCATAACATTCCCCCAAACTTAAAGAACCTTGCCCACAAGGTGGGGATAAAGTTCTTGAAGTTTTCACAGTGATTCCCACGTATTATCCTTGGATGAAGCCCCAAACCATTTCACCAATACCTCGGTCAGTGCTCTGTTCCCTTGCCATTTCACCAATACCATGGCCTCCGGTTTAGGCTAAAGATCCCCATGTTTATCAACTGGAGGAAGGGTTGGTAAGGGTTGGATCTGAAACCCCAGCTTTTTCTTTAAACATGAAACATGGAATACCGGATGGATTCTTGAAGATGGCGGTAGGTTCAGACGATATGACACAGTCCCTATTTTTTGCAATACTTGGAAAGGCCCAAAAAATCGTGGAGAGAGCCTTAGGTTCCGATGGAGGGCTACTGATTTCTGGCGATAGGGTTGCAAATGCTGGTAAACCCAATCACCCACTTCGAAGTTTCTTTTAGTTCTTTTACGGTTAGCAAACAACTTCATGCGATTCTGAGCCCACTCTAAATTCTCCTTTAACAGTTCCTTAATCTTTTCTCTAGACTTCAGCAGTTGATCAACAACGTCGGGGGAGGAGGTTCCTGGTACGTACGACAACAGCCTGGTTGGGCAATACCCATATAATGCTTTGAAAGGTGAGAGTATGGTTGTTGTGTGATACGAATTGTTGTAACTCCATTCGGCCATAGATAACCAACGACTCCAGTTCTTTTGTTTAGTGCCAGTATAACACCTTAAATAAGTTTCAAGGCACTTATTGAGTGCCTCTATCTGACCATCCGACTAAGGATGATAAGCTGAGCTAAAACTCAATGTGGTCCCCTATAGCGTGAATAAAGTCCGTCAGAAAGAACTCAAGAACACTGTGTCATGATCTGAAACAATCGTCTTAGGGAGACCATGTAGTTTAAATACCCCATCCATGAAAGTTTGAGCCACTTGATGTGCAGTATAGGGATGTGCTAGAGCAAACAAATGTCCATATTTGGTGTAGCAATCCACTACCACCAGGATGACACTAAATCCATTAGAGAGGGATAAACCCTCAATAAAGTCTAGTGCTATGTCTGACCAAGCTTGGCTAGGTATGGGTAGAGGTTGCAATAATCTAGGGACAGACATGGTTTCAGTCTTGTTTACTTGGCAAATATCACGTTCTCGGATTATCTTCTTTACGTCCTTCTTCATTCCCTGCCAAAAAAAATCCCTTTTTGCCCTTTGATATGTCTTGAGGTAATCGGTATGACCCGCATGAAGATTAACATGAATGTAGTCGATGACTTTATTTTTGAAACCAGAATCATGTACCAATACAATACGACCCCTCTTCAAAATAATACCTTGCTGAATAAAGTATCTATTAGGAACCTCTAGCTTGTTTTGCAACCTGTCCAGTAAAGCCACCATCGCAGCTGAGGAAGAATAACTCATCTTCAATTCAGTTAGCCAATCTGGTATGGGAAATGACACCATGGCTAAATACCCCACCCCATAGTCCATATCTTCATCCCTTCTTGAAAGGGTATCCGCAACCTTATTCTCCTTGCCCTTTTTATATTCTATGGAGAAATCATACCCCATGAGTTTTGTAAGCCATTTTTGTTGGGTTGCCGTGCCTATTTTTTGCTCCAGTAAAAACTTCAAAGCTTGTTGGTCAGTCTTAATAATGAAGGACTGACCCAACAAGTAAGGCCTCCATCGTTGCATTGTCATGACTAAGGCTAGTAGTTCTTTTTCATACGTGGACAACAATAGTGCTTTCCCTTTTAACGACTTGCTCATATAAGCCACATGTCTTCTTTCCTGCATTAAAACAGCACCCATACCCACTCCGCAAGCATCACATTAGATTGTAAAATGCTTAGAAAAATCAGGAAGTGTTAAAACAAGAGGATTAGAGACTACCTCTTTTAGTTGGCTAAAGGCTTGGGCTGCCCATTAGTCAAGCTAAAAGAATTCTTTTTTAAAAGGATGATGAGAGGTGCAACAATGATGCCATAGTTCTTTATGAACTTCCGGTAGTAGCCAGTTAGTCCAAGGAACCCTCTCAAAGATTTCAAAATTTTTTGGTATTGGCCATTCAAGCATCGAACTAATCCTTTAACAATCTGTTTGCACCCCTTCTGCCGAAATAACATGGCCCAAATAATTAACTTCCTTGACCCTATAACTACATTTTGATTACTTGGCAAATAACTGGTTGTCCTGTAATAATTCAAGGACCTGTTGTAAATGGACTAAAAGATCTTCTCACTACCTTCTGTAAACGAGTATGTCATCAAAAAATACAAGGACGAACCTCCTAAAAAATGGCCTAAAGACCTCGTTCATCAAGCCTTGAAAAGTGGCTGGGGTGTTGGTCAGTCCGTAGGGAATTACTAAGGACTCGTAATGTCCTTCGTGCGTGCAAAATGTTGTTTTTGCGACATCCTCTAGTACTACACAAATCTGGTGATAACCGGATTGTAAATCTAATTTCGAAAACACCACAGCGCCAAAGAACTCATCCAGTTGTTCATCGATGACTGGTATTGGAAATTTATCCTTTATTGTGTGTTGGTTTAAAGCCCTATAGTCAACACAATCTCCTACTTCCATCCGCCTTGCGGACTAACAGAACGGGTGAAGAGAATGGGCTGGAACTTGGCCTTATTACTCCTGAATTCAAAAGGTCCTTCACTATTTTTTCAATTTCTGACTTTTGGTAATGGGGGTAATGGTAGGGTCGAGTAGAAATTGGTGGGGTTCCTTCTTTTAAAATTATTTTATGATCTTGTAGCCGTGAGGGTGGAAGACTTGTAGGCTCTTCAAACACTGCAGAAAATCTGCCCAACACAGCTTTCAGGTCCCCCTAGCTTAACTTGAGATTTCTCACAATTTATAGATAATAATTGTAAGAAAACCCCCTGCCCTTAGTCACTTCAGTTTTCAACCATTTAGAACTTCCTTCAAACGACAAAGTGCTAAGTGGAATACCACATAGGCAAACCTTTTTGCCCTCCCAAAAAAATTGCATGCGCAATTTTGAGAAGTCCCATATAATTAGGCTCAAAGTTTTAAGCCACTGCACTCCCATTACAACATCACAACCACCCAACGTTAAAAGAAAAAAAGAAGAGGAGAACTTGTTACCTTGCACTGATAAATTCCAACTTGCTGCATAGGCCGCGCTTTTGATAGTTTCCCCATTAGCTACATGAACTGAAAGTTGGGTCGGTCCCTCCACCTAAAGCTTAGCTTGTTTGGCAATGGATGGGTCTAGGAAGTTATGGGTACTCCCCGAATCTACCAATACCACCACTGAAATACCCCTTATCCGCCCAGCCAAACGCATGGTGTTAGCATTTGTAGTTCCTGCTATTGCTTCCATGGTTTTCTAGTGCTCAGTAAGTATTCCTCTTGAATTTGTGCTAATCCAAAGGCTACGTTCAAGTTAATAGGACTAAGCATCCGAATAGGGAGGTGGATTTCATCCTTTAAGCCGCTTAGAAAACAACTTAACTATGATGTTTAGAGACAAAGACTCAAATTGAGCCTTATAAGCAGCTACTGTGATGGTTTGTTTTAAGAGTGTTAACGCTTCCATTGGGTCATCATAGGCTGTGGGGCCAAAGCATATTTGTAGCACCCTAGTGAATGTTTCCCAGCTATTAAAGAGGGCACTCTCAAGTGCATCCTGATACCAAATTAGGGCCTCACCATTCATGTGATAGGATGCCATTAATAGTCGTTGTGCAGGTGGTGTTTGGTGATATTCAAAATAATGATGTGCTTTAAATATCCATGCTACAGGATTCCCACCTTCAAAGTTTGGAAACTCCATCCGGACTCCCCTGTGAAAGTTCCTCCGTGCATCATGAAGTTCCAGCTCATGTTCATTACACTACTCTCGTTGAGGATTCTGGTTGGCCACAATAGTCCCCATCATATCGGCCATTTGATCAAGTCTTTCCCGAATTTCCTGGAGCTGCACTTCATGGGTGTCTACTTGGCATTGCAGAAGCCCTTGTTGTTGCTTGGAACGTGTTCCATCAGCCATTGGATCTGTGGTCTATAGTTTTGTTAGGGTTCTGTTGAGTCTGAGTAGTATGTAAATAAGGATGGTGAATAAATGGTTTGTACAGGTTATTGTGTATGGGCAGATTGCATATGATCTGTTTGTAAAAATGAGGAAATGAAAATAGTAAGAGGAAGAAGATGAAATAGTGGCCACGCCTTGGGGATTCGAGGTCCCAATTCCTCCAAAGAAACAACTACAGTGTCCGCTCAATGTTTTTCAGAATGCCCACTACAAATTCCCTGCACCCCCTTTACAACCATCATCCTAACGAAATTTGGCAGAAAAGACACACTTAACCCTTAACAAACTTCTTCTAGAACTTACCAAATAAAAGAGACGTGGACTACACTTTATTAAAAAATGCATAGCAAAGTAACTCAACAGAACGCACAACTTTATCACTTGGTAGAATGGCACCGTATGGCTGGCAGTAAAATGGCGCCACATCAGGTAAGTTCATAACTCCAAACACTTCACTTCGAACACTTTGAGTTCTGCCTTACGCACGCTTGCTTCTTCTTCCACATTCGCATACTCTGGCTCTGCACTCTCTAACACCCATAGCTGAGCCATAACACAAGCATGCACAGGTAAAAGTAGAAGCCATGTTCTGTTTCTTTATAGATGAAAACCAAGTCTTGTTTCCTCCGATAATGGAGTACGCAGCTCAATCATAGAAATTGTAAGTAAAAATGGTTAGTACTATGAGGAGAGAACGCAATGGAGATAAGTAAATGAAGATGGGGGGGATGTAAAGCACAAGGCTCATATGCAATATATTGTGCAAATGTGCCGCCAAGCAAGCTTGTTAATTGCAGTAGTCTCATCTGACGCCTGGCGATGAATGGTCTAATATTTTAGCACAAGGCTCCTACATGTACAACCTCCAGCCTCCATGAACTGATGTTGATTTTTTGATGAGCACAAAGTGTAACTCGAGAATAGAAACAAAGGAAGGAGAAAATGAAAACCTTTCATGAATAATCTGATGAATTTACAGAGTGAACTATTGTTTATATACACTTGAAGAAATAACAGAAAAAATAATTGAAATAACAGAATTACAAATTCTGATTTGCCTTCTCTACCTTTAGCTTTTCCTCCTTTGATTTTAATTCCATTTTGTCAATATGAAAGGCTATACTCCAACACCTCCCCTCAAGATGAACATGGATGTTTAGAATGTTCATCTTGCGAAGAGTATGATGAAAAAGCAATGACCCAAGAGGTTTGGTGAAGATGTCTACTAATTGCAATCTCGAAGGAATGTAAAAAAGCTTGATGATGTTTTGCTGCAGCTTTTCCCTAACAAGATGACAGTCTATTTGCATGTGCTTTGTTCTCTTGTGTTGAACTGGATTAGTGGCAATAGAGAGAGCTGATTTGCTGTTAGGGTAGAGCATTGTTGGCTGAGGATGATCAGCACTGAGATCTTGCAGAGCATAGAGTAGCCACTGCACCTCACATGCAATTGCTGCAAGAGCCCTATATTCTGCTTTTGCAAATGATCAACTAATTGTAGCTTGTTTCTTAGATTTCCATGAGATTAATGAATCTCCTAGAAAAATAGCAAAGCCTGTAACACTTCTTCGAGTGTCTATATAACCTTCCCAATCATTACTTGAAAAAGCTTTAAGCTTCAAGCCTGAAGAGGAAGAGAAGAACAACCCTTGGCCTGGTGTTACTTTTAAGTACCTAAGCACTTGAACAACAGCTTGATAATGAGAGACAGTGGGTTTGACAAGAAATTGGATGAGAACTTGAACAGCATAGGCAAGAAAAAGCCTTGTGATTGTTAAGTATAGTAATCTGCCAACTACCCTTCTATAGGCTGAAGCATCCTCATAAAGATTGGGATCATTTGCAGTGTGCTTGAGGTTGGATTCCATTGGAAATGCAACTGGCTTGGAACCAATAAGACCCGTATCTTGAAGTATGTCTAAAGCATACTTTATTTGATAGAGTGAAATTCCAGACTTTGATCTAGCTACTTTCAATCCAAGGAAGTACTTAAGTTGCCCCAAGTCCTTAATAGTGAACTTGTCATGCAAAAAGGTCTTGAGTTTTTGAATTTCAAACAAATTATCACTAGCTAGTAGAACATCATCTACATAAACTAGTAATGCTATGAAGGAAGTAGTAGTTTTCTTGACAAACAGTGAGCAATCAGAATTGTCTTGAGTGAAGCCATAATCGAGAAGGGCATGAGAAAGCTTTAAAAACCATTGTCGAGAGGCCTGCTTCAAGCCATAAAGACTCTTTAAAAGTTTGCAGAGAGTGTAATACTCAATCCAGGGGGCACTTCCATATAAACTTCTTCATGTAATTCACCATGTAAAAATGCATTGTTTACATCTAATTGGTGAATGTGCCAACCTCTAATTGCAGCAACAACCAATAATAGTCGAATGGAAGTGATTTTTTCCATTGGTGAGAAAGTATCAATTAAAGAAGTCTAAACCTTCTTGTTGAGTGTAGCCTTTAGCTACCAATCTTGCTTTGTGCTTTTCTACAATTCCACCAGCCTTGTATTTAACTCAAAAAAACCCATTTAATACCTATGGTTTGTTTATTTTTAGGCAGAGTAACAAGTTTCCAGGTTTTGTTTAACTCTAAAGTATCAAGTTCATTTTTCATAACAACTTGTCATTCAGGTAATTTTGCAGCTTGTTTGTATGTTTTGGGTTCTTGAGAAGTAGAAATATAAGCTAAAAAGGCTTTATATGGTACTGAAAGTCTACTAGTAGAAAGAACGAAGATATAGGATAGAAATGGCCTATGTTAGAGGAGCAACTAGTAGAAGTAGATGTATTGTTTGCATATGGAAACAATGAGGCAGTACCAAAATAATAATCCTGCAAAAATTTTGGTGGTTGTTTAATTTTGGTTGGTTTTCTGATATGTGAATTAGGTGAAGTAGTTTGATGATGATCAATGTTTATGTGGGATAAAACTTGTTCATTGGAGGTTACTGAAGGTATATTCAGATCAGAAGAGATAGGAATATTTGTATGAGATGAAATTGGTTCATTGGAGGTTGCTGAAGGTATATTCAGATCATAATAGATAGGATCATGTCGAGACTCTAAATGAGGAAACACAAATGTAGGTAGAGTTAAGTGGGAGAGCTTTGAATGGAAAATTGGCTTCATGAAACACTACATTTCTGGAGATGAAAATTTTGTTTCTGTTCAAGCCCATGAGTTTGTAACCTTTGACATCAGAGGGATATCCTAAAAATTACACATTTAAGTAGCCCTTGGATCAAACTTTTGTCTATGATTAGTAAGTGTAGGTGCAAAGCATAAGCAGCCAAAAACTTTTAAATGAGAAAGATTAGGTGGTTTGTGAAATAACATTTCAAAAGGTGTTTTGTTTTGAAGAAGAGGGGTTGGAATTCGATTTATAATATTTACTGCAATCAACACACAGTCACTCCAAAAAGTTAGAGGTAAGTTTGCTTGAAACATTAAAGCTCTAGTTGTGTTCAATAAGTATTGATGTTTTCTTTCAACAACTCCATTTTGTTGTGGAGTTTCTACACAGCTCCTTTGATGCAAAATGCCATTTTCATTAAAGAATTTTGTAATAATGAATTATGAACCATTGTCTGTTCTTATGGTTTTGACAAAAGTGTCAAATTGTGTTGTAACCATTTTATAAAAGTTTGGCAGTAAAAATGAAACTTCAGATTTTGTTCTAAGCATGAAAACCCAAGTGCATCTTGTAAAATCATCTACTATACTTAAGAAAAACGTAAAACCACAATATGAAACAGTAGCAAAAGGACCCCATATATCACAATGAATCAATTCAAACTCTTTATTAGAAATATGATGTGATACAGGGAAAGAAAGCTTTTTCTGCTTTGCTAGTGGACAGATTTCACAGACATTTGTACAATCAAATGTTATTGAATTATCTATTTGTCTAAGAAAAGGTATTCTAGAATTTGATACATGACCTAATCTGTAGTGCCAAAGGTTTAACTAGTTTTGAGTAGTGGCTGAAACAAAACATGGTGGAGAATTAAACTGATATTGATGGTAGGAATGAGCTTTCGAGGAAGCTTGAGATAGATGGTAAAGTCCTTGTTTCTCAAATGCAATCTCAATCATCTTCTTCATTGATTGGTCCTGTAAAAGGTAATAAGAGCTAAAAAAAGAAAGACAAAGATTAGAGTCTTTGGTTAATTTAGAAACAGATAAAAGATTGAATGAGAAACTAGGGACACACAATACATTGTTTAAATGTAATTTGCTAGAGATACTCACGGTCCCAGTGCATGATGCTGGAACAATTTGGCCATTAGGAAGATTAATAGAACTTGTAATTGGTGTAGGGGTAGAGGAATATAGAAGAGGTGAACAGATCATATGATCTGTTACACTAGTATCTAGGATCCAAGAAAAATTAGAATTTAACTTGGTATAAGTAGAATTACATTGAGTAAAAGTATTACTAGAAAATTGAGGGATAGTGACTAAATTCACAGCTGATGTAGATGAATTAGTATTCTCGGTGGATGAATTTGAGTTGGCAAGTGCTAGAAGCTTATTAAACCCTTCAGCAGTTAAAGAAAACATTTGGTTCTCATTACTATTTTGGATATAGACATCTTCAGTTGAAATGGCTGCATGTGCAAAGGGAGGATTTCTTTTTCCCTTAGGTCCAGTCCATCCAGGGGGATATCTATGCAATTGGAAACATTTGTCAATTGTATAACCATTGTAGCCACAATGAGTACAATGCGGTGACGATTTCTTCGACTTCTCTTTGGAGAACTTGGACTGAATATGCTGATGAGGTTTAATAAATTGCTTTGCTAACAAAGCATGTGTTTCAGTGCTTGCAGAATTGGTAATTAGTGTCCTCCGACTTTCTTCTTGAAGCAGTAAAGAAAACACTTTAGCCATGCTAGGCAATGGAACAACAAGCAATAATTGACTCCTTACTGAAGCATAGGAATCCTTTAAGCCAACAAGAAACTTCAAGACATAATCTAACTACTGTCGAAGTAGTAAAAAAATGAACAACTCACAAGTGCAAGCAGCCATCTTTCCACAGGTACATGTTGGGAATGGTCTATAACTGACATATTCATCCCAAAGAGTATTAAAGGCACTAAAATACTCTGTAATTGATGATGAACCCTGGTTTATACAACTTAGAGGTTTTTCAAGATGAAAAACTCTTGGGCCATCACTTCTCAAATATCTAGTTTTTAACTCATTCCAGAGATCTACAAAAGATGCAACATAAAGCAAGCTATTTCTTATGTCTTTAGAAATGGAATTCATGAGCCAAGAAAGAACCAAGTTGTTGGCACGCAACCAAGCAATGTGATTAACACGCTGATCAGTAGAAGGAGCAATGAACGAACCATCAATAAAGGCTACCTTGTTCTTGACAGTCAAGGCTATGGTGATTGATCGACTCCAAGCAATGTAGTTGTCTCCCACAAAAATTTCTGAGCCGAGAAGAGCACCAGGATTGTCACTTGGATGTAGATAAAAAGGACTAGAAGAATCATCTGAGGGATTTATGAGAGAATGAGGAGAAGTGGCAGAATTGATAGAATCCATTTCGGGAATCTATCCAAGAAAGTGCAAGAAAGGAAAGAAGAAGAAGAACTCTGCAAGAAAGGAATGCAGATTGTAAGAATTTCAAAATTTTTAGAGATGAGAAGATGAAGATGAATTTGCGGAAGCAAGAGATTTCAATCTGATACCATGTTGATTTTCTGATGAGCACAAAGTGTAACTCAAAAATAGAAACAAAGGAAGGAGAAAATGAAAACCTTTCATGAATAATCTGATGAATTTACAATGAGTGAACTAGTGTTTATATACACTTGAAGAAATAATAGAAAAAATAATTGAAATAACAGAATTACAAATTCTTATTTGTCTTCTCTACTTTTAGTTTTCCCTCTGATTTTAATTCCATTTTGTCAATATGAGAGGCTATACTCCAACAACTGTTCTGCCTACAGTTGAAAGAATCAAATTTTGGTGGAATGAAATGGTCTGATATTTCAGCACCGCGTAGGGTTTCCTTCTCACTGATCTCCTCATAATAAATACTACTGTAATGCCAAATTGACCTTTATGGTTCAAGTTTTAGTAGTCAAAGTACCACTTTTTTCATCATTTACTATATATCTGACGAGCTACGTACATACAATATGAACTCGTGTTCAAAAAAGTAAATATATATTTTTTTTGATAAAAGAAACTGATCTCATTAAGACAAAAGTCCAATTACATGAATTCACAAACAGAAATCGAGTAAAAACAACTACTTCATTTCTTTTGTGACAATAGAAAAGATACATGAGGGGCATGTTTCAAGATCATATCGATCCTCTGTGCATTCCAGGGCAGATTTGGCTAGGTGATGTGCTGCCATGTTAGCTTCTCGAAATGTATGCACCACTGACCAGCAAGCAAAAGAATTTAGTACCACCCTTGCATCTTCCACCAGACAGCCACCCAAACTCCAGTTCTTTGGATGATGGTTCATTAAATCTACTACTTGCTTTGAATCCCCCTCCAACAGACATTGTGTTATGCCAAGCTCTTTGCAGAAAACTGCTGCTAGGAGTATGCCATAGGCTTCAGCATCGAAAGGGGTTCCTTTGAAGGATCTGTGTGCCTGTAGGCTTCCAATAGGGAAACCTTGGTGATCTCTAATGAGCACTCCAATTCCTATATGCCCTTCCCTTTGATTTACAGCCGCATCCCAGTTGACTTTAAAAGAACCAACCTCAGGCTTTGACCACTTTGGAGTCCCTACATGAGCTGTGGGATTGACAACTAGCTCCTCTGTGAGAGTTTCCTTGTATGCTACCAGTTCTGCCTTGGCCAGTTGGTGGAGAGCAGTTGGATGTTTGAAGTCTTTACCATGAAGAGTGTTGTTCCTTCTAGTCCACATGCCCCTCATAGTAGCTGCCACTTCTTCAAGTTCCTCTAAACTAAGCATCTCCACCATTCTTGACCAGATATCAAAGATTAAATCACTTTGAAAGGATAGTTTTTGCACCTTTATTACTCCATGACCCCACACATCCTTTGCGGCAATGCAGCCCCACAGAACATGTCCAAAAGTTTCAGGCTCCTGCTTACAGATCAGACATGAACTGTGTTCCACTACTTTCCTCCTTCTCAAATTTGCTAGAGTTGGTAGGGCCTCCTTGCATGCTCTCCATAGGAACATTTTAGTAGAAGGGGTTACTCTCAACTTCCAAATAGCCTTCCAAGCTTGTTTTTCATTAGCTTTGCTTGAGGTCTCTCCTTCTTGTCCACACTCCAAACTTTTACTGAGGTGATATCCACTCTTGACAGTATACCTCCCATGTGTAGTAAATTGCCAGACTAATTGGTCCTCTCTCCCCCCAAAGCTAATTGGTATAGATTTAATGTCATCAATTTCCTGCTGGGTGAAGAGCTCTTGGAGAAAAGATTCCTTCCACTGCTGCATTTGGGGATCAATCAAATCACAAACCTTTTCACACCAACAATCCCCATCTCGAATGGACTGAATCTTATATGGATGGGAGAAGGGCAGCCATTTATCTGACCATATATTGATTTGTTTTCCATTCCCCACCCTCCATATGAGACCTTGCTTTAACAGCCTTATGCCTGCATGAATTCCTCTCCAGGCAAAGGATGGCCTTGTCCCCACTTTGGCTTCTAAAAGCCCCACTTTGCTTAAGAACCCTGGCCACCAGAGAGTTTGGGTTTTGTAAAATTCTCCAGCCTTGCTTGGAAAGTAAGGCTAGATTAAAGCTTCTCAAATCTCGAAACCCAAGCCCTCCCATGTCTTTGCTGAAACTGAGCTGTTTCCAATTAACCCACTGAATTTTGGAGCTATCTTCATTGAAGCCCCACCAGAATTTTCTGAGTAGTTGATTTATTTTACTAGTGATGGAGGCTGGTATTAAAAACATACCCATGGCATAGGTAGGTATGGCTTGAAGGACAGCTTTGAGGAGAACTTCTTTCCCTGCTGCTGAGAGAAATTTGTTTTTCCAGTTTGTAACTCGACTCCATGTCCTATCAATTAGAGAATGGAATGATGCCACCTTTGCTCTTCCCACCATTGCAGGTAGACCCAAGTATCTTTCAAAAGAGCCAGAAGATTTTACTCCTGCAATCTCCAAAATTTGTTTTTGAACTTCTTAGCCATTATTTCTGCTGAAAAAAATTGAAGATTTGTCTTTATTTATCACCTGTCCTGAGGCCTTCTCATATATATTAAGTAAGTTGAGCACATGTCTAAGTTCCTCGGTTGAAGCTTGGCAGAAGAGCAAGCTATCATCTGCAAAAAGAAAGGTGATTCACTGATACTCAGCCTCTTCCAAAAGGGATAGGGGTCAAAACACCACAGCTTTCAGCTTTGTTTAAAAGGGCAGTGAGGGCTTCTGCACATAGAATGAAGAAGTATGGGGATAAAGGGTCACCTTGTCTAAGGCCCCTTGAAGGCGGAAAGGACCTTTGAGGCTCACCATTAACCAGTATTGAGTATGTTACAGATTGGAGACAGGTCTGGATTAAGTTAATCCAATGTGGAGGAAACTCCCTCTTGGCCATAATAGCTTCAACAAACTGCCATTCCACCCTATCGTATGCCTTACTCATATCTAATTTCATAGCCATAAAACCTCTTTTGCCTTTCATTTTTGAGTTCATGGTATGAAGGATCTCGTAGGCAACTAGAGTGTTATTAGAAATGAGCCTCCTGGGTACAAATGCATAACCTTCCGTAGGCAACTGCATAACTACATGGAAATGGTATGAAGGATCTCGTAGGCAACTGCATAACCTTCCGTTAGCCACCATGATAGAAGATTTTGCTCAGCAATTTGCAGGATCCATTGGGCACGTTATCAGAGTGGAAGCTAAGGCTGATGGACATGCTTGGGGGAGGTGTCTCAGAGTAAGGGTAGCGGTGGATCTACATAAACCTTTATTGAGAGGGAAATGGCTGAAGCTAGGTGAAAAACAGCATTGGATTTCCTTTAAGTACGAACGTTTACAAAGTTTTTGTTTCAAATGTGGGGTGTTGTCTCACAAAGGAAGAAACTGTGCAAGGCTAAGAGCTGAGCAACAAGGAGATGAACAGGCCTCGTATCAGTTTGGCCCCTGGTTACGAGGACAACCCAGGAACACAAACATATTTGATAGGCACAGGTATGGTGGTGGTGGAGGTGGAAACCAACGCGGTGGTGAACAGAAAAAAGATAGTGGCGGAAGTGGAAGCCAATGCAGTGGTGAACAGAAAAGAGCAGGAAAGCAGGATATGTCCTCAGCAGAAAATGAGGAAGGAAAAAAGCAAAGGGTCCAATCTCAACCACCAACAAAAGAAAAAATAGTAGGCGTGGATTTTATTCAGGGTGGTTATCTTGGGAACCAGTTTAAAGATCACATAAGACAAGCAGGTTGGATCCCAGAAGTAAAGCAGTCAACACTTGTGTATCGGGTGCCTAGTCTCGAGGGAGCCACTGAAGCTACTGATATGCAAGGGATCCAAAAGAACATGGGACAGGGTTCTGAATTACCAAAAGAGGGCTCCACGTGCAAGGCAGGAAAATGGTCCCCCATTTATGATCTTGAAAAGTGGGAAGTCATACAACGGAGTGAGGTGGATTCTACTAGAAGGCTTGCTGGCACTAGGCAGGCATCCAGGAAAAGGGTGGAGACAGGCAATTTGGATAGTACAGTTGATCATGTGAACCCTAGTAGGGTTGACTTGGTTAGCACTGTCAGAAGGTGGGAAAGGAAAGCACTTGAAAAAAAATCCCAGGAGGAAGACAATGCTGGTGCCCCTCTGACTAAAACCCCTAACAGGTCCACCTGAGTGTTTTACCAGAGAGGATGCAAGAGAAGGATCACACATAGTAACCCTGTTTCAACAAAATTTAAAGGAGATGAAGATAACAAGGAAACATCGTTTGCTCAGGCAGAGGCTGGTCTCCAGCCCTGCCAAAAACAATGAGTATCTTGGTATGGAACTGCCGAGGGCTTGGGAACCCTCGGTCAGTTAGTGTCCTTAGAAATTTATCAAAAGAAAGGTGTCTCATTTTAGTTTTCCTAGTGGAAACTAAAAGTAGAAATAAAAGAATGGAAGTGATCAGGAGAAATTTAAGGATGGATGGGTGTTTTGCAGTGGACTGTGTGGGATTAAGTGGTGGTATTGCACTGTTATGGAAAGACAAATGGGATGTCAAAGTGATTAACTATACTAGATGGCATATCAGTGCACTGATCCAAGAAGAAAATAGTGGACCAACATGGCAGTTTACTAGCTTTTATGGCCATCCAGAGACTGGAAAAAGAAGTGGGAGTTGGCAACTTTTGAAGATGCTTAAACCTTCCAGCCCCATGGCCTGGCTTTGCTCGGGAGACTTTAATGAGATACTGCACCAAAAGGAGAAAATGGGAGGGGCAAGCAGACCTTATAAACAAATTGAGGAGTTTAGGCAAGCAATAGACTACTGTGGCCTAAATGGCATTCATTCTCAGGGACTAAGTTTTACATGGTCCAATAACAGGCTTGGAAGGGAATTCACAAAGGAAAAGATAGACAGAGCACTTGGAAATAAGGAATGGAATGATATTTTCAGTCATGCCTCATGCACTGCCCTTGCAGCTGTAAAATCTGACCATTCCCCTCTCCTCATTGAATTATGCAGAACAAGTAATGGAAGAAGGAGAAGACAAGTGTGCTTCAGATATGAAATGGCATGGGAACAAAAGGATGATTGTAAAAAGGTCATTAGTGAGACATGGAAGGAAGGTAATGGATCAAGTAGTGAGGCTAGTACTCTGAGGAGACAACTAGATGCCTGCAAACAGGAGTTACTGGTTTGGCAGCAGAATACTAAAAAACAATAGGCCATGAACATTACTCAGGGATTACAAAACATTGGTCATCTCCAAGAAACTGGCTCAGGCAGGCACTTAGCTACCATGAAACAAGCTCAGGAGGATGTGGTGTCTGCATTGATAGAAAATGATCTAAAGTGGCGCCAAAGGGCAAAGCAACACTGGCTTAAGCATGGAGATAGAAATACCCAATACTTTCATATGCAAGCTAGTCAAAGAAGAAAGACCAATACCATCAAAAGGGTTGAGGCCTCACAAGGAAGGTATGTCACTGAGCAGGCAGAGATTGGAGGTGTGTTCACAGGTTACTTCTCTTCACTATTTACTTCCACCTATCCCTCAAATTTTGAAAACTGCCTGTCTGCTATGGAAACAAAACTTGATTTGGAGATGCAGGCATGGTTAATGATCCCTTTCAATCGAGAACACATAACAGAGGCTATTTCTCAGATGAATCCACTAGTGTCTCCTGGCCCTGATGAATTCCCAGCTTAGTTTTATCAAAAGCACTGGGAGGTAGTGGGTGAACAAGTGTGTAATTTCGCACTCAAAGTCCTAAACCAGGGTGGATCCCTTAAGGAGGTTAATGACACTTACATTACCCTCATACCAAAAATTAAAAACCCTAAGAGAGTCTCGGATTATAGACCTATTAGCCTGTGCAATGTGGTATACAAAATAGTCTCCAAAACCCTTCCAAACAGGCTGAAGGCCATCCTGCCTAAGCTGGGAAACCTCTTTCAATTTCTTCGTACCTTCTATACAATAACTACATGGAAAGCTATATGCTGAGTTACAAGTGGACCCAGTCACTCGAATTCCTTGGCCATGAGTTTTATTTTTACTTTTTCTTTTTTGACAAAAGGCTACTTTGATTTTTTAAAAAAATAAAAGAAAAAATTATCTTCAGGCTTTTTTAGTTTTGTAAAAAATCTAAAAAAAAAAAAAAGATTTCCACAACAACCTAATTATAAAAATTGGGTATACATCACCTCCCAGCAAGAGGAGGTGGCGCAACTCTCAATTTATAAGTATCTGGGGTTCATATTATAGATTTTAATGCAAATAAAACTCATCGATCTTTACAAGTATGAAAAGTATATTTTAGCTCAGTTATCATTCATGAAATGTAATTATTCTTTAATGGAAAATCCATAAGAAAGTAAAGAAAAAAAAAAAAAGACAGGGGTCATTAGTGTGAAATCACCAATTGTTCTACTAGTTTAAGCATATGGAAATAACTATATTTAATTATTTGTATTATATTCTTAACACATCCTCTTGCGGGTGGCCAGAGTCTCTTTCAATGAGTGGGTCCAATATATAAAATATTTACTTAATGGGTAGATCAATGTAGAGTCAAGATTCGAGCTCAGAACTTATGTTCTAATACCATGTGAAATCATCACATATCCTAAAAATTCAAACTTTCGAAATACATGTAGATTTTAATATATATATATATATATATATTAAGGAAAATTGTCATCATTTATTCATAAAAGAACTTACATACATAATTGGATACATTCTAGAATGTCCCCATATCAAACATGACATCATAAACCAAAATAATACATTTGGATCTCTACCAGTACACTATTTCCTTTTGTTGCTGGTCTAATATTCACTACTGCTAATACTCTCTACAGACAAATGGCCAAGAGATAACACTTACTGTTTAAACAGAGACTCAATCTCACCCTTCATAGTAGGAGAGGGCTGGAGGACTAAACCTCTTCAGACAAAAGTTTGAGAGATTAACTATTTTTTTTATTTTAATTGACAATAAGAAAAGCAAAAAGGAAATCAGTAAGATAGATACGGAAAAAGACGGATTTCAATTTGGACCAACTCTAATAGACTTTAGAATCTGTGGTGGCGCGTGAAAGCAACACGCTTGTCTCTTTTCAGCCACAAAGGTCAAATCTGAATTAGATCTAGTGGTGGCGAGTATGGTGATCTAGCGCCTGAGGACCACATGCGGCACTGATTTTTGCAAAACCGCCCCTTTCCACTGAACGATTTGCGGCCTGAGAGTTTGCTTGTACCGCGCGTATGTCTCTCGGTAGTTGTCAGAACGTTGTAGATCTTTCTTTTTCAGCCTTGAAAGAAGCAAAAAAGAACTAAGCAAAAAAAAAAAAAAAAACCACCTTGATAGACAAGGTGGGTGGATGGAGGAAGGATTGAAAGGAGAGGGAGAAGGAGCTTCCTCCTCCTACGAAAATCAGATTTGATTTTTTACTATTGTTTTAAGGCTGGAATTAAAAATTTGAAAGCCATGCCGTTTTCTTTTCCAAAATCGAAAACCAAGGTTATCATGGAAGATATATATATTGCATACATTTACGAAATTTGGTGATACAATTTGTTTTTCCTCTCAAGAAGTTGAGAACACTTGAAATAAAAATATATATTATTTTTTAATAATATATGGTCCAGCTATTTGAAAATTCATAGAGTTGAAAAATGTGACAATGACATAAATATGCATGTTGGATTTTTTAAAGTTAGAAAAGGATAAGGATATGGAAATCTATCTTCTCCTCATATTGCATGCATGTACGTGTTTCTTTAAAATATTCAGCATAGATCACAGGAAACTCATCATGTCTGTTAAGGATTATATACACTTATGACCAGCTGCATGCATCATGGCTACACCGTACTCATGCATTCGTTTCTTAAATTAGATAGGATCATGTGGTCATAACCCGATCGGTTTTGATCAAACCGGTCGGGACGTACATTTTATTAATTGATCTTTTACTTTTCTAAATGTGACAAAGTCAAAATCAAAAACCCCAACTATTAAAGTTGTTTCTTCGTCATTTTTGAAATTAATGCTTCATATATACTATATCGTTAATACTTCAAATAATATATATATATATATATGTATATATGCCCTGAAAGCAACTTGTAATTTTGTCTTTTTATATTAAATACTTTTCATCTTTATGAGAAATTAACGTAATCATGCATTTAGCTACTACATATATGTTGTGTTTGGTAAATGAAGTAATCTTAAATCACTTCACTACTATTCATAAATAGTTTATTACTATTTATAAACAATTCACTACTATTTATTATTTATTTACTACTATTCATAAATCATCTTCGATCACGTATCTCAATATTCAAACGTAGCCTCACTACAAGAAAAGTCTTTTTTACCGGCGATTTTATAATCGCTACAACAAAAATCGCCGCTAATGTTACTTATTTGCAGCGAGTTTGGAATCGCCGCAAGTTTTTAACACCATGTGCCGAATTCTATTCCTGACTTCACTTATTCCGTTTTTTGCAGCGATAATATATGTATTAGCGGCAATATTTTTCGTCGGTATAGGTTTTATTTTGTTGTAACGATGTAATTTGTGTCGTAACACTAAGTGTGGGCACCAAAACACAAAAGATGTTTATTTCCCCCCAATCTTTTTTCCCCCACCATGCTTCTCCTCTTCGACGAAACCCAGACCAAAAGCAGAATACCCATTTCTCCACTAGCCATTGCCGACGGTCACCACATTTTTGGACGGACGGAAGGCGACTTGAAAGCTTCATTTCGGTAACTACACCGTTCACATTCGGAGTCCCTTCTTCCCACACCTTTCTCCCCCTAGTTCGTGTTTCTCCATGGATAGCCCACCTGCAAATCCACATTCCTCGTAGAATGAATACTTTTTTCGTGCCTTTCATTCGATGGTGGCATCACTTCATTTCGAGTCATTTCCTGCCCCTAGAAAGTCGCCGCACAGTGTCTCCATATTCGGCTTGGAGCTAAGTTTTTGGGCTTCATTTTCCAATCGGTCGAGTCTGATTTTCAAGGAATATATTCCCTTTCAGGTATATGTTCTTGTCTAATTTGTCTATTACATTGCAGCGAATGCATATCTTTTTGGGCTTCATTCACATGTTCTTCCTAGAGGTTTTATTTTTGCTTGTACAATAATTTTTTTACACTGTCAATCTCATTCCCATGTTCTTCCTTTAGGTTTAATTTTTGTATATCTGCCTTTTCTATTTGTGGCGGTCTAAGTTGTGTAATAAGTAGCAGTTGGCAAAATTTGTGGGTGATACAGAAATAAAAAATAGATTCTTTTTCTTGTAGCATTTATGGCCCCTTTTGGTACCTTCTCATATGTAGTTAACTGATTTCTGTGAAGAATGTTGCTTTGTTTGAATGTGCATATAAAATTGTTTAAAAACTAGGAATTTTTTTACTGATCATTAATTAACTATAGGTTAACTCTTTCAATGGCATCCATAATGAATAAATGCTTTTTTTGAAAGCGCTTTGGCCACTTGATTTAAAGGATTAAAGTTAGACTACAAATCATGCAAGCATGAAAATCTTATATATAGTGGGCACCTGGACATAATTATATGCATTGTATGAGGCCTTTAAGTTTCTCCAGACTACTTCTCGAGCTACCTAACTAGGCTCCATATGGTTATATTTCATTAGCTCGGTCTAAAAAACAAATAACTTCTATTTTAAAACCTGCATTGATTTAATTAAAATATCATATTGTTAGCTCTATCAATACAAATCGAGTGTTGTTGTTGTTTTTACTGCTTTTGTGATTTTTATCCTTGAAAATATACAATTCCAATTATAGTTGTCTTTGAGTAGGCAGTTGTTTTCTGTTTTACCTCATAATCACTAGTTGTGCAGTTGTGATATAATCTCCTTTTTTGCACAATTTTTGCATGTGTATCTGCATGTTGTACATGTGTTGATGTGGGTATTAGATGTTGATAAACTATGTTTGAATTTTTTTAATTTGGACACCACAGATTTTTCATTTTTTGCATTAAATCCCTACTTTATCAATCACCCATTGGCATCATAGCATCTGGAATGTACATATATCATCCACCTTTACCCCATAGCAAATTGCATGTTGTATGCCTGCCTGCTTTATGTTGTATGCCTGCCTGCTTTGACACTTCTTCATAAAACCCCATGAATAATATATATATTTCAAAAGAGGAAATAAAATTTTGTGAATACACCATGATTCTTTCTACCTTGCTAACACTAATAAGAACATTTGAATTGAAAATAATTAACTCTAATGACCTAGTAGTTACTTTCTGGAAGAAAACATATCTGATCTTACCATGCTAATTGCTTAAACTTAATTATCTTCTTACTTCTTTTACTAAATAATGGTGTTTTTCTTCAAGTTCTATAATTATCATGTTTTGTGAAAATAGAAGGGTGACGCTAATTACGGTAAACCAATTATTAAAAGCACAATTCAGGTTTATCACTTAAACCTGAATTTAAGGTGTCAAAGCTTTTTAGTTAGGAGTAGTCGATTTTTAAAACATAAGAAAGATCTCTCTAATTTATCTTATAATGACAGTAAAAATCGTCGGCGAAAAACTATGTGCTTGACACATATCACATCCTTGGGGTATCTCATTTACACTAATAATGTAAAAGACACACACACAGCACGCTAGCTTGGCACTCAATCCATTTTTTTCACCGTTTTCATTTATAGGTTTGGAATCAATGTTTTTCTCAAGGTGGAATTGATTTTATGCTCTTAAAAGTGTCAACTTTGTGATGATCAGATTCTATTTGGATGAAGCTTTGAGAAACACTGATCAGATTATTTTCTTAAAAATAAAACCCATTAAAACCTATAACATCATAAATGCATTTTTTCTTTTTTGTTGGGTGCTAATTAAAAAGGGATATTGGAGGTGCATGGAAAATGCATGGGTGAATATATTATGTTATATAAGTGTGTGTGTGTGTGTGTGTGAGAGAGAGAGAGAGAGAGAGGATGGTGAAAACAGTTCCCACAATTAAGGAGCATCGATCCTTAATACGTAGCGTAGGACAGGAATTAGAGGCCACCAATTATAAATATATATGTTGTGCAGGATTTTTTCATTTAAAGTTGGGGCTTGCATAGAGTTGATTTTACTGTTGGTGACTGATCAGTGTTCTTGACTGGCAATGTGAATGACTATTTCTGTTTAAAGTTTATGGTTAGTTGCTTTTTTACTTTGGCATGTTTTTATTATGGGTAAGATATTTTTTTTGATAGCTAAGAACCTATTCTTCAATAAATTTTGGCGAAAGCCTTTGAAGAACGTGGATCTTTGCTCCACAAACATCCATACATTGATGTTCCTATCTACGAGAACAAGCATTGCATATAATAGAAGGTGAATACAATTTGTTGTCAAATTGTATCTCATGAACCTACCAAGCTATTTGACAACGTAGATGAGAGGCATATAGTAGGTCTATACGTGTTATTGCTTTGTTTGGTGTTTTTCTTTTAGAAGTTAAGAGGTCATACTTTATTAAGTAAGAGTATATCTAGGTGCAATTTCTCAAGGTGCAAGCACATGTCACTTATTTTACAGTTAAATTAGTAACCGATATTTCCTCTATCATTGTTACGAGGAGCTTATACCTTGCTATTTATGCCATATATATGAGGTACGTAGGCAGTCAGCTGACCATGTGATATATATATATGTATATATATGCAAATTGGGTGTATTTATTTTGTTCTTATCCACATTTTGCCTTTCCTTATTCAAGGCCTTGCATGATTGACGATCCCCATCCTTTGTCGGGGTCATCTTCCTCACTCCCATGTCACTTCATCCTTTGCAAAATACCATTTTCCTTGTTTCATCGCCTATTAGTTTCGCTTTCAAGAAATAGAAAATAAAAAAACATTTTAACCCAATTTTATACATGTGACAGTAGGTAGTGCTGTCCATTAACACACACATATATAGATAGCAAGAGCTGGGATCTTGCTGTTTGATACCTAGGAATATATAATACCCAATTTCTACTTGTTTTTTGCATGCCCAGGAATGTAAACATCTGTATACTCAAACGATATTTTCAAAACGGATGTATGGTGCACCACAAACAATTAATGCTAATGACTGAGCCCAGATGTTGAACGCAATTCCACTAGAAGAAAATTGGTCTATACCGGCGAGTTTTTAGTCGCTGCAATTTAAACCCCTAAAAGGAAAAAATAGGGCTTTTTTGTTGAGGCTATCTCATATAAGTGACACATTGAGTCAGCTTAAAAACTGTTTCAGCTTTATTATACTACTAACTTCATATTTTTCTATTTTTATAAGATCATAAAAGTTAATTCCTAGTTATTTTAGTTAGGAGCAAGTTTAAACATATCGTAATGTTATTAGTGTGTATAAGTCTTGCATAGTCTCACTGAAAACCATAAGATTCATTATTAGAAAATAAAAAACTTCTTATAATAGCAATTCCCTTGAGGAGAACATGAATGGAAATCTCTAGACAAACTCTAGAGAAGATGATTGATCCAGATGTATGCAAATCTATTTCTATTATAAAAACAACGGAAAAACTTGAAACTTCTAGAATGCCTACTCTTTAACACATAAATGTTGTGAGCTAATAACTTAAAATAAAAAAAGCAATGGTAAACAAATATGTAATTACTGGAACTCTCTGCTCATCTATTGGCACTACAAGAAAAAAGAGTTTTCCCTTTATATTAGTTATAATCGATCTGCAATCTTATCTATGGTTATGGTATATATAAAGCCTAATTTGCACAAAGTGGACGTTGAATGTTAATCTGTAAAATTAAGTGTAGGATATTCATGAGACAGACTTATTATTCAGTTTCTGTATATATATATATATATATATATATATATTATATCTTTGCTATCTAGCTCTCCCTCTCCCTCTCTCTCTCTCTCTCTCTATATATATATATATATATTAGATGCATGCATGGTTAATTAAATCATTAATTAGATAATGCACTTCGATCTTCCCATTTGCTAATCATGTTTTCTGGATGGAGTATTGGTTTCTGATATAACAATATGCAGTTTGCTGTATATCTAATTTAAGATTCTAGCCAAACAACTTTACATGTAATGTCAATATATGTATATGTATGTATGTATATATATATATGCTATAAATCATGTATTCAGATTATATGCCTTCCGAATACATAGGATCATCTTCTACAACTTGTGTGGGCTATATGTTCGTCTATGCCTTCCATATCACCCTCATTCATCACATTTGTTGGGGATATCAATGCCTTGGCAGCCTTCTAGTAACATATATATTAGCCCCGAAGCAATCAAAAGCTGAGTACTACTTATGCAATAGGTAGATAAAGCCGTTATATGCATGAATGGAGACTGGTCATATATCATTTTTACTTGACCATTAATTTTCATTTTTTTCGATTATAAACCCATGCAATCACATGGGTTTAGTGTAATTATTTAAATAAATAATTACACTAAATACATACTTATATTCTAATATATATATGTAACAGCCCGCTAGAAATTTATTGGTGGAATTTCTATTGACTTTAGGAATCTTTTGAAAAATCCATAAGTTTTTACGAATCGACCAATCGCTTAGGTTTTAGTCTGTCATCATAATCAGTGTTATCACTCATTATGGTGCTAGATTTATGAGTTTACTTATTTGAGATAGTTAGAAGTGTCAGAATGTGTTATGGTTTGCGCCATTAGACTCAGTGGATTATTTAGGATTTTATGGCACAATAGCATATTTTCATAATTTTGGACGGAATGTCTGTTGGAAATTGTGAAATTTATTTTTAGGGGCACTTCGGGGTTGAATTTTGGTAAACGATTTTTCACTACAGGTTAATATGAATATTTAGAATTTTTCAGTACTAAGTTTATAATGTATTTTTTTTGGAGTGAATAGTAACCTCGATAAGAACACCCAGTGCAGTGTTTTCAAAATCACAAAGTGAAATGTCCAAATTAGGTTGGAGGAGTTTTATTTGGACACTTGGCAAGATCTTAGCCATACATAGTGAATAATATTAGACACTTGGCACCATGAGGAACCACTATATGGATTTGTGAAGGAAGTCAAGGTGTGAGATCATGCCACCTAAGCAAAGCTCTATTTCATCTGATCAACTAAATTGTGCCAGACCAAAGAGGGTTTCAACCCTAGCAAAACCCTAAATGGTTGGAATCCAATTGAAACCCAAAAGCTTGGTTGAAACCAAAATCCTAAACGGTTTTCCCAAACCCTAAAGTTGGCCTCCAAACCCTTTTTAATCCGATTTCTAGCATTGTGTTTAATCACTTGATTAAATCACTTTCACATACTATTAATTATTCAAATCCTTTTTATGATATCATTATTCAACCTTTTAAACCTTGGGAATTTGATTGGGCAAGAAAAATTGGTTTTGGGCTTGATAGCATCTCAAACTCTAACCAAACCCCCTTTAAACCCCAAATTAAAGCCCACTTGGTTGGGGCCCACCAAAGCCTACGAAATTGGCCACCTTGGCAAAGCTTCTTGGAGAAGTTTCCTCCCCCACATGGTAGACAATCCCCTGCCATTGGCTGCACCCAATAGTGCCTTGATGTGAAGGAGAAATCCACTCCATCAACCTCCATCTTTCACATCTACCGCAGGCAGTCTTTGCCCCTCACTGTTCTCCACTTTATGTCACATAGCCACCTCCAATCAAGTGTCATTCCAGCCCACAACTTCCCCCTCCAGGAGTCTATAGTCGTGCAAGGCACTTTTCATTCCATTTTATCACTTCTTTTCCCCCGTTTTTAGAGAGAAACCCAAAAGAGCTCTCTCGGGCAGATTTCTGGGACATTTTGCGTGGCCATTTTAGACCATTTGTAAGTATTTTACCACGATTATTCCTTCACATAAGTTGTTCATATTTGAGTCTAGTTTCCGTGTATATCTTATTAGTCTCATTACATGCTCATTTGATCGGTCAAAATTATTTTTAACCATGGAAAGGTCATTCTGGGCGTGAAACTGGAGAATATGTTATGTTTTGGAAGTTTTGACCAAGCTAATGTACATATCTTGGTCTGAAAATTTTATGGAGTGTTTTTAACATGTGTTTATGAATGTTCATTGAGGTTTTGTTGCATGAATAAAGCTTTTGATGATAGATTTTCTTAGAGTTAGAAACTTGAAAACTGGAAGTGGAAAAATAGTTTCTGTTTTGTGAAAGTTTGAATATTTCGTAGTTTAATCTTATTCCAAAGGCTTTGATATTTTTATATGATGATCCTAAGCCTCTTATATACATGTTAGGATGTTATTTCGAAGATATTTAGTATTATTTTTAAAGATATGATTTTCTATGCAAGAGGATTTCAGTTAGGCCTAAAATTTGATGTTTTTGAGTTAGATCCATGTTTTATTAAATTTTAGCCATGTGATTTTAAGTTTGATGGTTGTATCTTCTTTAGGACACATTTTCAAACCATGTGATGTGTTAGTTTGAAAACCATGGATCAAAAGATTGATCAAAGTTAGTTGGGAAAAACAGTTTCTGTTTTGGACTAAGTTTAAAACCAAAAACTCCAAGTGTTGTTTTGTGATTTTTGGTGAGTTTTGTTTGATGATTTAAAGCATGGTTGATCTTAGGATGATATTATGAATATGTTAGAAATAAGATTTGATTTTTTGGAATTCTTGGAGATGTTTTTATTAAGGTGAAAACTTGTGATTTAAAGGTTTACTTTTTGTTAAAAAGTTTGGGTCTTCTTACAAAAAAGTTTGGTGTTGATGATTAGCTTTTCTTAATGGATATTTTAAGTGTATTTTTGAACTTAGGATAGGAAGATCCTTGTTACAAAATTTTGGTTCAATCATAGGTTTTGAAGATGGAAGAAATTGCAACTAAAATCAAGAGAAATGACCTATGTATGTTTCGGCCATTGTGAGTTTTCCATAGTTGTGATTGGTTTTAAATTTTTCTGAGTTGTCATTTGAGTCTAGGACAAAATCTACATGAGGAATGTAAATTTTGATCATTTTTGGAGTTAGGATGTGAAATCTTTAAGTTAGGGGTAAAATGGTCATTTTCTCACATGTAGAGAGTAAAATGGTAATTTTACTCTAAGTTGTCCCTCTTCACTTTTCTAATTGTTAGTAATTAATTTCTAACTTTTAGAATACCCTCTTACAGTTCCTCGTGTTTCGCTCTTTACACTCATAGGACGCGACGATCGAGGTAAGTTAGCTTTTAACTTACTATCAGTTTAATGTGTATGAGTGATAAGTAAGGAAACTAAATCGTATGTATGCATGCTATCATATGTGCCATGCCAAGTCATTACATATTTATCTGTTACACATAATTTATTCTGTCATGAATTATTCATCTGTTACACAAGATATTCTGTCACGTATTGCTATACATTGCAAGTATGTCATGTTAAGTTAAGTATGCCATCTGTTACGCCATGTTAAGAAATGTTGTATGTTATATGGTATGCCATGTTAAGAAATGTTGCATGTTACATGTATGCCATGTTATGAAATATTCTCTGTTACATTTATGTCTTGAAGTTTGTCATGTCTGTCATTTTACATTCATGTCACGTTATGCTACGTCAGGACTTCTGTCTTTTATGTGACGTTCATGTTACGTCACGTTACGAAATGTCATGTATGCCAGTTAAGTTATTCATGTCAATCATGAACCTAAGCGCTAGGATGGGGTAATATCCTAGTGGAACTCCTTTGTTCACGTTGGAGTGTCTAAATAGGTGTCAAATTCCCTGGGTTGACGAAGTATAGTCAACAGGTTGCGAATGGGGCTTAATTAGGTGGTCACCGGAGCGCGCCAGGCACTAATGCCGATGGAGCCACACTTTATGTTACGTGTGTCCACAGTAAGTGTGGCACAAGCAAATAAGTCATGGGGCCACAACAATTGTGGAGCATGAAGTATGGGGCCACAACAACTGTGGAGCACACACTACATGAGACACAGCAATTGTGACATATAGAATATGTGGGGCCACAACTGTGGAGTACGTATTAATGCACTCACAACTGGTATAGAAACCTGTGATGTGATACGGTAATCGGCAGGGACACACGGCTCAAGGGGACCTGTTTAGCACCCATATGGTCACTTTATGATTTAAGTCTATTGAAAAAGATTCCAAGTTCATGTATTTCACGTTCAAGTCATGTTTCACGTTATGTTATGTTCAAGTTTACGTTCACGCAATCATGAGACAAGAATATGTTTCAAGTTCATGTTATGTTATGTTCACATTTACGTTATGTTCCAAGTTCACATTTATGTTATGTCATGCTCAAGTTCATGTTCGAATTATGCATGTTCACGTTCATGTTATGTTTCAAGTCCATGTTATGTTTCAAGTTCACGTTCATGCTATGTTTCAAGTCCATGTTATGTTTCAAGTCACGTTCATGCTAAGCTTCAGTTTCAGTTTAAGCTACGCCAGTTATGTTATGTTGTATGTCAAGTTATGCTATGATTACTTATGATTTGATTATACATTCATGCTTTTACTACCATGCATGCATTATTAACCTGTGTGGAAGTTTTCTATTAACTTGCTGAGATTTGTAATCAAATCTCATTGTGGTAGTCTCAACTACCATTCTCCCCAAATGGTAGATTTTGTTACAGGATCTGGAGGAGAACTGGGAATCAACCAATTGGAAACGGTCGACTAAGCGATGTAGATGGTAGTACAGTAGTTACCTCAGATTACTAGTATTTGTGGAGTTCAATCGCCAACACTCTTTTGATCACAATCATATGGACTATTATTGTGATCTTAGTTGTTTAGTATGTCGTTAAGTATGAAGTATGTTTTAAGAATTTGGGATATTTCAATTTGGTGCATAGTATTGCTAAAGAAAAAATTTATTATCCGATGCGAATATTGCATAATGCTAGATGCATGTTAGGAACATTGCATCTTATATGTCATGAATGGGGGCAAGTAACCTTGTGTTGCATGTCTTGACGCTTCAAATGTCCGTCCGATCCCAAGCAGAATTTGGGGGCGTTACAATATATATATTATCTCATGGATATATATAATTGATATATATATACTACTTATCCATGCTAGTCACATGGAATGGGTAGAATATAACTAACTCTAGCTTACATATTATATATTGGTATCACGTAATAATACCAAGTTCTTACTACTGCAATGGATGATATGGCCAAAAATGGCATATATTTAGAGACCCCCCCCCCCAAAACACATATCCAGCATAGGCTACAACTGAATGAACATTCTATTTGCTGCTCATATTCCAGGACCATACTAAGTATGCCCCTTTTTGCCTTCAACAAGTGCCTCCCTTCAACCATCCCATCCTACGTACATAAACCTTCATAAGCCTCTTCATACACAGAAAGTTTCCATCAATATAGTTATGGGGCTTTTGCTTGACTGATTGTACAGTTAAAATGCAGAAAGCTAACATCTTCAAGGTATGTAATAGTTGTAACGCCCCGGTCCCGCAGGGATTGAAGAGTTACTCCCTATAACTTAAAACTCACAATTCATCAATAAATTTATAGACTCCAAAATATAATGTCATCAGAATACTACAAAGTCTCTTAATAGAATCCGTCACTTCTCAGAAATCTTCTATGAGTAATCCACTATACTTAAATAATCATCTCACCGATACAACATAATCCTGATCCTTAGCTGGTCTATTCAAAAATCATCTGAAAAATAAATGGAGATAAGGGGTGAGTTATCAACAACTCAGTAAGCAGATGACATATACTAGTGTGTAAACATGAGCATTTTCACAGAGTTCAGAATGCAGAAACAAAACATTTCAGTATCAATATGCAAATCTCAAAAAAATACATCTTATCAGAAAATCAGAGCGACTTCTCAAATATTTCATATTCAGAAACTAACTTTTCATATTCAAAGACTCCTTTGGCACAACATGACTGAATAACTTCGTCTTATTATATCATATCAGAACAGAGATCATGTTTAACTCCCGTGGTAGGGTTGTGCATCCTGCGGAAAGCCAAGCAGAACATAAATCACCGTGTTACCAAAGCAATTGCACTCAGAACAGAAAACCACTATTATATCCCATGGCGGGCCAGAGGTCACTATTATCTCCCGTGACAGGGCCAAAGGTCACTATTATATCCCGTGACAGGGCCACATATCAGAGCAAAACGGAATCAGAATCACCATATCAGAGTCAGAACATAATCAGAAAGTCATGCCAAAGGTTTTTCAAGTGCCACATCTTATCAACACAGAGTACTGAACAGAATCAGATCGCAAAACATAACTTATTCACAAAATTTCATATTCGCTCTCTTTTTCAAAGTTCAGAAACAGAATGTCAAAAATAAGCTCATGTCTACACCAGTCATGACAGAAAATACTTTATTCTTAAATAGAATCTCATGAATAATGCAGAACAAATATCTGAGGTTATTTTCAGATTTTTTTTCATAGCAAAACATGCACATTTTCCAAAAAGGACCTTAGTTCATTTTAATTAATACAAATCTAGCATAGGAACCCTGCTTACATGGACTTCTTAGCTTTTTAGAATTTTCCTAAAAAATGCCGAACAAATATTAATCGTCGCCTATAAAAATAATCACATAACTTCCATAAATTTCCAATTAATCACGTATTACAATATATAAGCCTAAACTCCTACAATAACCTATTTAATTCCTCAAAACCTAAAATCTCCTAACCTCGAATTATAAAACATCGCTTTCTAAAATCATCAATATTGATTTATTAACCTTGACTAAAACATTTAAAAGTTGACCTATTTATTAATGAAAACAAACTATAAAGTTTAATACTAGATAATATAATTATCCAAAAATATTTTAAAATAAATCATAACTATTTTTAATAGACTAAATCATATCTAAAGTGTAAAAATAACATTACACCAATATTATTTACTCTTAAAATAAATATTTACTTAATAACATGCTAAAATACTTAAATGATTTTCTGTAATCATAATAAAAAAAAAAAGTTTATTAACACATGATACAAATTTTAAAATACTTGGCATAACTTGCAGTTCAAAGGGTAAAAGAGTAATTAACTAAAATTAGCTTAGAAGCATAAAATACACTTACGTAAAAACTAACTTCTTTGAATAACACAGCAGCTACGTACACGACGGAGGGCACGAAGGCAGCGAGCTGGGCGTTAGCATACGGAGGTGGGGGCGTCAGTAGCACACTGGTTAGAGAGAGAGAGCATCTAGAGAGAGAGAGAGAGAGGAACCATACGTAAAAAAAAAGAGAGAGCTCAGCGCGAGAGAGACAGAGAGTGAAGCTCACCGTGAGCCCGAGGTGGCGCGCGACAGACAAAGAAGGCTAGGCGAAGGTCGACAGTGGTGAGCTCGATGGCTGGGCCGTGGTGAGCTCTGTTTTGGGTATTAAAAACAGGGGTCGTTCGGTGGTAGTGAAACAGCGTCTTCTGTCGTGCAGTGGGCTTGCCATGTGGGTTGCTGCGTGGAAGAGCTTCGGTGGTGGTTGTGAGTTTTGGGCAGGCTGGCTCCGTGCGGTGGACCTACGCGTGATTGGCTTTCAAGGAGTGGCTCTAGGTGGAAGGGTCTCTTGCCGTGATCTTAGTGCTCGTGGTCGAGTTTGACCTGAGCTGGCCGTGGGTGGTGCACTGCAAAAGTGCACGGTGCAGGGTGAAGGTCAGTGTAGTTGTTGACGGCAGGTGGAGTGCAGCTCTGCACGGGTTCTGCGGCCACTCCTTTAGAGAGAAAAACATGCATTTATAGTTGATTAAAACCCTAGAAGATCACGTACATGCATGCGATACGGAAGTGAAACTACTTCCTGGTTGCATCGGGCTGGGCTTACAGGTCCATTCCATGCATTTCGGCCCACGGGTAAGCTACGCTAAATGATTTGGGACCCAAAAGAAATTAAAAGACACTTAAACAGGCCCAGTCCGAAAAAGAAAAGTTCAACAAAAGAAAAAACAATAAAAATAAATAAAAGCCAATTAAAAACATTGCAACTCAATATTAATAAAATAAAGTAATAAATGTCCAACAATAAAAATTAAAGAGTAAATTTAAATACAAACACTGATTAATATCAAGAAAGCACATCAAAGTAAATTTCACAACTTAAAAAATTATAAAATAAATCCAACGAGAAAATCCGATAAATTTTAAAACAAGACAAACAATATTTAAATTAATTAAAATAATCCTTCACTAAAAAGAAAAAATACAGTAAAAAAAAAATACAAGGTATAACAATAGCCATATAATGCGTAATCTCTGTATGGAGTTCAAATAAAAATCCAGTTCCAGCTATTCTTCAAAAGGTCCAACTCAAGTCGAACCCTAAAATCATTTTTCCATCATGCATAAGAAAAGATACCATGCATGTACCTACAAAAATTAAAATGCATTTGTCTATATATGCCATTAATGTTTGTAATACCAACAAAGTGTATAATGCATGCTAAATTGAAAGCAGTTTCACCCAATTTCTTTATCATAATGTCATGTGGTTGAGATTTGGTAAAAGTTATTTTATTTTGGGAACTTTTAAATCGAACTTATAAAAAATCGATGTTTAGCCCTTGCTATTTTTTGTTCGATTCAGAGCCGAGCTCAAGCTTATAACTAGCTAGCCTACTTTGTTTCATCTAAACAAAGATTTTCGAACAAATTGCTATTTTGGTTGAAATGAAACTACACTACATAAATCATTCAATACAATACTACATGAAATTTAATGAAAGGGAGGAAGTCAACCCAATTGTTTCTTCCACCCATATATCTTTCATGTAGATAACTCAGTGGGATTTATTGGACAGCAAACATGCAAATGCAATCATTTTAAGTTATTTATTTATAATGCTTGAAATGAGGAGTTTTCAATGTTTGGCTTAGTGCTAAGTATGGATAGAAGTTAAATGGTTTGATGTTGTGTTTTGTAGTTGACTTTCCCTAAGTGAAGAGGATGTAAGGAAAGTACTTTGTACTTGAAATTATATAGTTGGTTTATGCAGTTAATATTGTGATTAAAATCATTACTCCTATAACTCAATGCTTTTGTTTGTATAAATTTTTTTGTATTGATTTTGTTTCGTATATATTCTGGTATTGAGATTTAAAGGTTTTGAAAATTACTTGGATTGTTGGGCGTAGATTGTAGGACGGACGTCGAGTGCTTTTGATTGAAAAGCACTTGACTGAGGCCGGTGGGCTTGTTAGTGAGCCATTTCACCCAGGTGTGAGCTAAAACTCTTTCAGTTGGGGATTGAAGGTAATGAATACCCATACCCATACCCAGCTACAGTTTGCTTTTTTCCATTTCATTAATTCTCAAAACATAGATGATTGTTTTGTTGTTAGTGTTATTATATATGCTAGGCCTTCTGAGTTTGGAAAGATAATGGATTATTATTAGATAATCACTCTTAAGTCAAGTGTCTTCTGCTTACCATATTCTACAGGAGTTGGTTTTTTGTTTTGGGTGATGTTGTTCGTTTGTAAGTCTATACTGTTGGTACACACACACACATATGGATATATATATATATATATATATATATATATATACTAGTGCAAAGCACGTTTGTCTAGTTGGGTTAAACAGGTTTTTTACAAACAGCCAAGCATTGCACAATGTACAACCACCATGAAATCACATTTAATGTGAACTGCACATTTATTAACAGAAAAGGCTAAAAAAAAAAAGCTTTGGAGAAGTTAAACCTCTGGAAAAAAAAAATCCAAAGTATAGTTTTGCTTTTCACAACATAATTTCATGTTGAATCAATTAACTCAATATGTTCATCTTTATGCCTCTTCGATAATATAATGGAATTTCAATTTGAAGCTACCTATTTCTTGCAAGTCCTTGAATAAGATAGCAAATTATTTCAAATCTCCAAGAATTATGATTGCAGCGATGCCAAGATACGAAAGAAATGGACTTCATCAATTCTATGCATCTCTATTTGCATATGCTAACCCCTCAAACACAAAGCAACCCATAGATAGATATGTTGGCTTAACACCTAATGTTTAACTCTATTTGCATGCATAGGTTGATTTAGAAATAACCACCCAGTAACTGCCAATCATAAGCAAACACCCACATAAAATTTCAGCAAAACAATATGATCATATATACACATTTTCTTGGGAGGATGCTTAAAGACTACCTGTTCAAATAAACCTTTAGGCAGAAAAGTAAAAGAGTTGTGCCTGCATAAGAGATTCTCAACACCATAAACACACAACTAAATAACAAAATATTATCATTCAACAATATATACTCAACTTGAAAATAATATATATATATATATATATATATATTTTTGGTAAGTTCTCAACTTGAAAACAATATACAAACTGAATCAAAAAATGTGAGTCATATACAAACCTCAAAGCATGCTGCATTGCAAACCAAAAATTGGATACTTCCTGCAAGAAACAAACCAATAAATAAGATCAATTGAAACGAAAAAATAATAAGTGTGCAATGCAGTTAGATGTAATTCAAAAAAAAAAAAAAGAAGAAAAACTCCTATTTCAAAATCTATCTGACACAAAAGAGTTAAAAAATATCAAAAAAGAAACATGCACCAAGAAAAGAAACTGAGAGTAAGACACAAAAGGGAAAAAATTGAAAAATAAACGTATACTCAAAAAAGAAACAAAGAGAAACATAATAATAAAATGCCATAGTTAAGAAACTAAGCACCTAGAAACCAAATAAATTAATAACAAAAATAAAACAAACAGTAAAACTTCAAACAAAAAATGGAACCAAAAAAAAAAGAGTGATCAATCACTCAACCCTGCATAAATATATATTTTTTTTAAAAAAAAAAAGCTCTAGACGATTACTGTCTTCAAACCTGATAATATTAAATCATAGCATTTAAAGCTTCATTTTCTTTCCATTCCTTCCCTTTTGGAGCAGCCAAATTACCCGTAGTTTATTTTCATTTTTCTTTACAATAACCTTTACTCTAAAGACAGACTAACATTAACTCTCTCTAACACCGAATGAGTAAACGTACAAGCAATTAAAATTTTGGATATCAAACACGACCATATGATAATATGGTCGAAGGATTTTTCATCTTCTCTAAAACAGGAAAAAAGGCTTAATATATATATATAGATATTCAATTTCTAAAACTCTCTCATCAACCAAAGAACTTATAAAGAATGAAAAAACAGCAAATGCTACTCACCCAGTCGTGATCAACGGTATCCTCCAAACATGAAGATCCCTGACTGAAATGAATAGTACCAGAATAAGTAAGTCTAGAGACGCTACCTCCCTCCATTTGATGACAGCTACAGGCTTATTTCCTTCAGGATGCAGTACATGTAGGCTAGACTGACTCAGAATTTCATAAAAGGCTTCCACCGCAAAGACACCCTAGAACATAATAAGGCAGATTTGGAATTATCGTGTCGTAAGATGCAAGAAAAACAAAAAATAAAAAGGAAAGGAAAGTTACTAATTATGAATCTGAATATATATATATATATATGTATATATATTCTTGTGCACCAAATGGGATCATCTTGTTCAACCCTACAATATCAGCGCATTGTATAAACCTTGGCAAACAAAGTGCAATGTATAAACCTTTATGAGATTTTTATCATCTGAAAGCTGAGGGATAATGTAAATGATTGATGCTGCAATTGATATAGGGACCCTCTTGAGATTCAGGAAAAAGAACATTTGATATAAGCAAATATTAAACAAAACATCAACAAACACAATAGATATACATTGAGCGTCATGCTGATGAGGAGAGCTGTGAGTGAAAATATACATGATAATAAACTTTATATATATAGATATAAGCACATAGTAAGAAAAATAATATCAACAAACACAAAAAGTTCCGTCTAATGACGTTAAATAGCCACTTATATAACAGTAGAGATATGAGAGTGAACGTGGTGGACATGCAGTGTGCCATCGACGGTTAATACTATCACAATCAAACATTATTTATCGAGTATCAATAAATACATATATTTCAATACACATCAGATATTTTGTACAACGGATGAATGCATGGTCATATCAAGTTTTCCCCCTTTACTTGACATGTGATGAATTATCTTAATTTAGCATAATTAAGATCTGTGTTGTCATTTGTTAGTGCTAAATTCAGTATTACTAATTACTATATAGGGGTTTTTATTTAT
The DNA here is from genome assembly GCF_001411555.2 of Juglans regia. Taxonomy (NCBI): domain Eukaryota; kingdom Viridiplantae; phylum Streptophyta; class Magnoliopsida; order Fagales; family Juglandaceae; genus Juglans; species Juglans regia. The sequence goes on along the minus strand of NC_049913.1, from coordinate 19,682,256 downwards.
TTATGTTAAATTACTATATGGACAACTAGGGACTACGTACCAAGCGTCATCATCGAACTTGAGTTGGGTTAATTCAGATGACAACTGGTCAAGGTACCAATTCTTGGAGAATATGGAGTCACATGATGTCATAAACAAGACGAGAATAAATTTTAGTCATTCAAGTATCCTTGAAAATTTTTTTGAATAGAAACCTTCTATGATACTTAGCTAGCCACATTCATAAATCGTCTAAATGTTGCACGTAACATTTATTCTCCTATCACAACATTTGGTTGAATGTGAGTTTTTCATTGAACTTATATATTTACGGTCTCTGCTTAACTAACTTTCTTCCCCACCATATATTTATTTAGATGGACAAAAGTTGGATGAATGACCCTGATAGGCTTGTATCACCTGCATATGCTGAAGGCATTAAATATTTTCTTACACAAGCACGAAACCATCAAGTGGAAGGGATCACATTCGGTGTCCATGTCGTGCATGCCTTAAAAATCTGTGGCTGCCTATATTTGAGGTGGAAACCCATTTGTTTATTAAAGGGATCAACCCAGATTACACCCAGTAGATATTTCATGGGGAGGAGGAGACAACATTGTACGTAAGTGATGATGAGGAGTATGACGATATCATCCAAGAAGATGATTACATAGATGACATGCAGCATATGTTGGATGACATCCGGGCAGGCACCTTTGTTGATGTGCCCCAAGATAGCGCTCCTGCGCCAAACAGGACACCAATTACTGTAGATTCACCACCAACATCTTTTGATCGGCTACTAGAGGATGCCCGACGTGTTCTTTTCAACGGGTGTAAAGAATTTTTGAAGCTGTCATTCGTTGTCAAGTTGTTACACATCAAATCAATCGGTGGATGGTCAATTAAGTCATTTGACATGCTACTTGATTTGTTGAGGTCTGTCTTTCTTAATGCCCTCTTGCCACAATCATATGAGGAGTCATGGTCTTTGGAGCGCGGTTTGGGCTTCAAGTACAACAAAATCCATGCGTGCCCTAACGATTGCATATTATTTTGGAAGGAAAATGCTGCTCTTAATGAATGCCCTGCATGTAAGGCTTCGAGGTGGATACCAAATACACACGGGTCAAGTGCGATACCTCAAAAAGTGTTGCGTCACTTTCCTTTGAAATCGAGATTGCAGCTTCTCTTTATGTCTGCAAAGATAACAGGTGATATGCGATGGCACAAATTGCAACGGACGGTAGAAGATACTTCTATGAGACATCCGGCTGACTCTGAGTGTTGGAAGAAATTTGATGAAGATCATGGTTGGTTCGCTACGGATCCTCGCAATGTTAGGCTTGGTCTGGCTTGTGATGGTTTCACTCCATTCAACAACTTGGCTAAACCTCATAGCATTTGGCCAGTGATCCTTGTCCCCTATAACTTGCCGTCGTGGTCATGCATAAAAGACCAATTCTTCATGACCTCTCTGATTATTCCTGGCCCAAGGTCACCAAGGAATGAGATCGATGTATACTTGCAGCCGTTGATCGATAAATTGGTTGAATTTTGGGAAGATGGGGTACCTACATATGATGCCTCAACTAAGGAAACGTTTATGTTGCATACTGCCTTATTATGGACAATCAATGATTTTCTTGCCTACGGGAATTTTTCTGGCTGGTCAACAAAGTGAAAATTGGCTTGTCCGTCTTGTAATGCCGACACAGACTCCAATTGGTTGAAATATGGCCGAAAACATTGTTACATGGGACATCGACGTTACTTACCAGCAGATCACATATGGAGGAGGAGGAAAGGGTTGTTCAACGATAGAGAAGATCATCGCATGCCACCAAGAGATATAGGAGCTGAAGATATTCAAACTCAATTGCAGATGATTGGGGATGTTCAGTTTGGCAAATCTCATAAGAAGAAAAAATGCACTGCTGAAGAGCTGAACTGGACAAAGTGTAGTATATTCTTCGTGTTACCTTATTGGTTAACAGTTCGACTTCGGCATAATTTAGATGTTATGCATATTGAGAAGAATATTTTCGATAACATCTTATTCACTTTAATGAACAGTCCAGGAAAAACGAAGGATAACATCAATACAAGGCGTGACTTGGAGATTTTGGGCTATAGAAAAGAATTACACTTGAGTTGTGATGGTGATCGTGTAACAATGCCACATGCACTGTACTCATTACACAGAGATGAAATGAGGAAATTTTGTGAGTGGTTGTCTGAGATCAAATTCCCAGATGGGTTCGCTTCCAATATCTCCAACTGTGTTTCTCTACGTGATTGCAAAATCTCAAGGTTGAAAAGCCACGACTGTCATGTTTTCCTGCAAAGACTACTCCCCATTGCTGCTAGGGGATATTTAAGAAGTGACATAGCCTTGGCTTTGACTGAACTTGGTACTTTCTTCAAAGAGTTGTGCGCTCGAACACTGGACGTCAATCGCCTATCCCAACTCGAAGTTGATATCGTCACCATTCTATGCAAACTGGAGATGATATTCCCTCCTTCCTTTTTCGATGTCATGGTCCACCTAACTGTCCAGTTACCCCGTGAGGCCAGACTTGGGGGTCCAATACAATATAGGTGGATGTACCCATTTAAGAGGTATCTCAACAAATTCAAGCAGTATGTTAAGAATAAAGCCCGCCCAGAACGTTCAATAGCCGAGGCCTACATTCATACGAATGCTTGACATTTTGCTCCATGTACCTCAAAGACATTGAGACGAGTTTTAGTCGAGCGGACCGCAACATTGATGCTGACGAAGAGGAAACGTTAGATGGGTTCAGAATTTTGAACCAAAAAGTTCGTCCCTTGGGCATAGCTTCTAACGTGCAATTAGAAGATAGACTCTTTAGGGCAGCCAGCTGGTACGTGCTCAACAATTGTGCAGAAATTGGCCCTTATATAGAGTAAGCATTAATGAGTCAACTTAAAAATCAACTTCCATTTGAGTTGAATAAGTTGTTATGAACCCAATACCATCTAACTTGAATATTTTGCTACGCCTCCATACCTGAATGCAGGGAACACTACGAGAAATGTAAGGTGTAAAACCCAAATTGCATCAATTGCACGCATCAAACTGAATTTCCAACTTGGTTCAAGCAACGTGTAAGTTCTTATCCATCCATATCTAACCACAATCATGCTATAGCTTTCATTTTATATGCTTTGGCATGACGAAAATAAACGTTGTGAGATTTGCCTTTTTTTTTTTTTAGATCCAGGAACATGGTAGGGAGCATACACTTGATGTGTCCGCTGATCTTTTATGCATTAGCTTGCGGGCCTGATCATTGGGTTGCAACATATGCTGCTTGCATAATAAATAGAAAAAGGTTTCATACGAAGCAGCGTGAACTTTGCCGGCGTACACAAAATTCTGGGGTGTTGGTAACTGGTGATGAGGCCACAAATAACGTGGACTTCTACAGTGTTATTAATAATATCGTAGAGTTACGCTACATGGAGTGGCGTCGGGTGTACCTGTTTGAATGTGATTGGTTTGACATTGGTGATCGAAAACGAGGGGTGCGGGTGAATGACCATATGATTAGTGTCAACATGAACAGGACTTGGTATAAGGATGAACCATTCGTGTTGGCGAGTTAGGCTGATCAATGTTTCTACATAAGAGATTTAAGGGCGAAAGGGAGATGGGGTGTTGTGCAGACCTATACAAATAGGAATGTATACAACATTCCGCCACTGCCAAGGGTTCTCGAAGATATTGATGACGAATCAAGTACTCATGATGCGGATCAAGAAAATGAGTCATCATATTATTATGAACCAGTGCAGTGTGATAATACAGATCAAGTGGCAACTCCACTTAATAGACTTGATATACTACCTAGTCATGTCTACGCAAATGCAAGCATGGATCTGGATGGTCAATGCATAGATTCAATAGGCTTTATTAATGATGACATGATCACTTCTGAAACTGGAAATGCATACAGTGAGGGGGAATATTCATATGAGGAGGACCTATCAACAAATGAGGAGGAACATTCAGATGAGGGGACCTATCAACAAATGAGGAGGAACATTCAGATGAGGGGACCTATAAACAAAGGATGAGTCTGTGTCAGATTTATAATTACAACCCAGTAATTTCGACCATTTAAGGTTGAGATATTAGATTTCTTGTTTGAAATTCCCATGTGTACATAGACAGTATGAGATTGTTTAAGAATAAAGGGTTGTTTGACTTTGGTATGTGTATACAGACAGTTCAATATGAGATCGTATGAAATATATATTTTGATTTATTTCTTATTGTAATTTGTTAGGATTTGCTTTCTCCTAGCTCGAATTACATATCATGCAACATCCATATCTAATTTAAACGAAGTCTAACATGTGATTTTATTTGCTTCAGGTGACGTTCAATATTGGGAGTACGCATGAGGAGCGCTATGCATTATCAAGGTATATATTTTGACAATTCAGTTATTCGTCTGTCTATGTTATGCTCATAGTGTAAGGGTTAGTCTACCCTAAAGTAATGGAAATTGTTTGAGAATAAATGACATTTTTTCAAACCTGTCTGTGGCTTTAAGATTATTATGTCGTACTGACTTATCAATTTTATCATAATGTTATTAACTCGTACTCGTGCAAGTAACCAACCGGGACCTAGTTCAAGAGGCGGAGGGAGAGTTCGAGGTATTCGTGGAAGGCATTATATACCATACTCAGGTTGTCACATCCGACCACGTGGTGCGAAATTATCTTCATATCACAGCACGGAGGAGTGTAATCAATCCTCCTCAGATGACTCGACACAGCCAACAAGTCCCCCACCATGTGCCAACCCAAATCACGCACCAGAACCTATTCAAGAACCCCTACCAAATGCAATGGAACAATCACCTCCTATAGAACAAATTGGTGCATGTTTTTCGAATACTTTTAATTTGAGGGGATTATCATGGTTGTACACTTAAAAACACTAATCTATTGAACCTTGAAATACAGTTGCATATGCCCCCACGGAGGCAGTACCAACGCAGTAACAGAGGAGACGAACTTGTGGGCCAGCTAAATGCATTTTCTTTGACAAGCTAATGAAGAACAGGAAAGTGCAGTTGAAGATAAACGATGGTGAGACAGCCCCATGTTGTGAACAAGCTTCTATGTTCACAACACGAGTATCGTGGATTGTTAAACAATATTGCGACATGAGTTACAAGCGTTGGTCGAATGTCCCACAAACCATTAAAGAGGAACTCATCGACTGTGTTTGGGTAAGTCATTGGTTACACTTAGTGATTATTGGAAAGCTGTTTATGTAGTATAATCGTCACCCAAATAACGAGATGTAGCCTAATCATTTACATGCTGCCTTATGTAGAGTGACTTTGTGTTTGACTGGGATCGCGAAAACCACCGATTGACGGTGACAAAGGCCCTATGTAAGCACTTCAACTCCTTCCATCACGACTTGCACAAGATTTATCAATCATATGGAAGCCACGAAGAAGCGTTGGCTCATGGAACTAGCTTGGTGGACCCCATTGTATTGGTGAAGTTGTGTGGAAGGTGGGGCAGCGATGCCTTTAAGGTACATATGCTCTTTCTCACATTAAACCATATATGTATCAATTTAATATGTCTAAATATTGTTGTGGCAAATCTGTTTCTCTATCATAAGTAATATTTCCCTTATGTCTATGGCAGAAAATTTCAGCTCAAAATCGGAAGAACCGAAACAAGCAGGCGATTAATCACACATCAGGACGTAAATCATTTGTCCGATTACTTGAGCAAAATGTATCTCTGAGGGAAAACAATCTTTTCATTTCAATAGACTAGTAAAAATGCACTTTACTTGGAGATTTTAGTCAGAAGTAGTATTACATTACTGCTTGACTTGGTTACTCATAGCTTTTGGGCTTAAAATCCACATGTCTACAACAGAATAACGTTTTCTTATATATATATATATATTATATAATGAAATTTAAAAACTGACACATGTAGCGCACTGAGAATGGGAATTTGGTCGACTTCTACAAGGTGACCCGCTGGTCCAAGAAGAAGAATAAGTTTGTTACTGATGCTATAGAAGAGACTTATGTGAGTAATATTTTGTATAGGAGTTGGGAGCAATGTTTTTTTCTATATGTGATAAATGCATACATAGCACTAAACCTGGCTTGTTAATAATCGTTGTTTTGTCAATGTGTAGAAGGAGATGCAAGGTAGGTTGGATGGCATAGGACCAGAGGAATGTAGTGATGAGGCAGCAGTGACTATCTTTAGGGAGGTCCTTGGCCATCGACCAGGATATGCACGAGGACTTGAGGAGATAGTCATCCCTGAGTCAAGTAGACAACGTGACAAACTTCAAATGCAACAATACATGTCTGAGGTTGAAAAGCACAAGAAAGATTCTGAACAATATAAGAAAGATGCTGAGCAATATAAGAAAGATGTTGAAGCCTACAAGAGTTAGTTGGATGAAATGAGGACAAAGATGTGGGCTCTTAGGGAGCATCAGATACAGAATGACAACCTTATGCAATCATTCTTTAGGGTTTTTTCTTCATTCACTGAGTCAGTTCAACAGACTCAGTGTAATGATTCCCCTGGCCCATAAGGGGCCTCTCATAATGTGGTATTTTTTGGGTGGTTTTTCAATCACCGGGGAGATATTCAGTTTGGGTGTCGACGTTTCTTTTGGCTGTGTTATCGTACTAAGTCTATACGACACTGGGCAATATATATATATATATATATATATATATATATAGTACTATATATATATCTTTATATATAATGGGATCTATGTCTACACCGGGGAGATGATAGGTTTGGGTGTCCTCTTTTTGTTGGGGTTTTCAGCATATCTTCAGACTCCATACCTAAACCATTAAGTGTAGGTCTGTCTCATGGTTATCTAGTGTCTATGTCCCTTTTATTCACACAAGACCGGGGCTAGGATCTTGATTTTGTCAAATGATATTAAAGTTAAATCCCAGTGTAAGTTCCTTAATTTAAAAAATGTCTTCATTTGTATCCAAACGGTACAAATAATTGTTGACTATTTCTTCCTATCTAACATTTGGTTGTGGTTTGATATGCTTTGCAGTGATGTGGTGCGTGAATGCAGATGATGGGATGTGGCTTGCAACACAGTGCACAAAGAAGGTTGATTTTTGTTAATTTGCTGTTTGCTATTCTAGTCATTCATTATCTAGTCTCTGGGCTATCGTTGCACGTGGATTGTTGGGTGCTTAGTACATGCTGGTTTGCTCGGTATGCATGAAAAATGTGGTTTTAGAACTTGGTCGTAATTATAAATGATGTGCAGGAATTTTTTTCATTTAAAGTTGGCTCTTGCATGGAGTTTCATTTACTGTTGGTAAATGATCAGTGCTCTTGACTGGCAATGTGTTTGACTATTTGTGTTTAAAGGTATTTGTGTTTAAAGGTTTTGGTTGGATGATTTTTTTACTTTGACTGGTTTTATGTAGCCTACAGGCTGGTATTACAAAATATGTTGGGGAAAAGTAAAGTGAGAGAACAAGGATCTACCTTTCCCTTGATATGGATTGAGAACTGGCCAATACTGGGACATTTGGTCAGATTCTTAAAATTCTTCAGTTTCTGTTTACGCTGGTGGAATGACTCTCCTCTTTCATGTGAGTTGATCTTAATTTAGTTCAAGTTATAAACGGGGTCTAAAAAGGATTCACTCCAACTTGCATAATGAAAAAGGTCAAGAATGGTATGCTGATAAGACAATTGAAAATAAAAAAGGTCAAGAAAGTTAATTTGCACATGATGTTAGTGGCATGAGGAGTCAAAACATAAATTGATTTCGACACAAAATTTTTGGTTTTGCCTTAGCTGAGCCATCCAAGGATAACTACCATCTCCTCAAACCCTCCAACCAATAATATAATTGTTCTAAATAAAGGGTATATAGTAGTTTCTATTATTATTGAACATGGGGCATGAGGCATGGTTACAAGGAATTTCCTAGGAGAAGGTAAGTGACAAGGAGCACGAGTTTCTGGTCTCCCATCTTTGTAGGGTAGGCTTGAAGTTTTTAAAAATTTCATTAATAGTTGTGAAAGCTTTTTGAAAGGAATTTCTAATTAAGTTTTGTGGAAGTGGTGAGACCCATTGAGAATATGTTTGGATGGAATAGTTTTTTAGTGGAGTTTTTATGAACGGTGTAATAAGTAATTAAAAGGCTTTTTTTTTAAAGAAGAACATCCACCACATGGTGACCACAGGGTGGACTAGATTGGGCCACAAGTAGTGGCTGAGATCTTCAAGGTTGTTATTCCCTAGCTTTGATGGTTATTTGATGGTTATTCTCTAGCTTTGATGGTTATTCCCTAGTAGTGGCGGGGTTGTTATTCCCTAACTTTGATGGGGTTAATTCTTGGTTTGGCAGTGGCTTTTAATATGGCTAAGAGCCTTTTTTGAATTTTGGTGATAACGCGAGGTTCTCCATGTGGCAAAGAGCTTCTCAGAAAATATTGTGGTGTTGTTTGATTATCTGCGTGGACAAGTGCCTTTGTGTAAGTGTTGGGATTTTCTGTGGTCCTCTGTGTTGTGGCCAAGTGTAAGGGTTTGTGGAAGTGTTGGGATTTTGTATGGTTTTCTGGTAGAATCCTTATTTCTTGTCTATTTGTTTATTCTATTGGATAAGTGTCATTGTGATTTTTCTAAAAAATATACCATGTCGTTTTTAAGTTATGATAGCTAGTATCCACTCATGTCTGCCATTTACTTTCTCCTGTCTAATATTATAATGGTAACCATACACGTATAATCTATATTAAGGATTACCTGAAATTCTTTTACTTCCATTCTGAGTTAATTTCGAAAAGAACATAAACACAACATTTAATACTATCTGTTAGACCACACAAATAGTAATAAATATCGTTTGAACAGGAGAATTCTAAGAGAGATTTCAATTCGTTTGATCCATAATTATCTTCCAATCTATAATTAGCATATTTCAAATGGAATTATACACCATTGGTTTGTTGGTGGACATTGAAGTATGAAAAGAAGGGTGTTTTGTCAGCTATGAGAGAGAGACTTAACATAGCAAATTGCTGTCATCTCCATAAGTATTGTGTGTATTTATATTTGTTCTTCCATTTTTGGGGCATGGATTTAGGTGTGCCCACCAGCTAAGGAGTCTAATGGAGTTCAAATCCCCTGCTACTCTTATGAAATTCTGTTGTACTGATGTGTCAGTGATTCAAATTGGTGGGGCTGAAAATTTCAGGTGGAAGGGCCAGCGGGTGTTGTAGCTACAGAGTGAGTCTGATAAAACTAAATATATATCCAATTGGGCTGGAAAGGGTGGGATTTTATATGGCAAAGGCTGATGCATCCTCCATGCCCTAGGGGCCATGTAAAAATTAAAATACCTGAACGAGTGATAACTGTTGGTAATGGAAATGGCTTGGCTTTTGTGGGTAGTTTTGTGTTTACTTCCATACAGAACTTAAGTTTTGGAATTTATTTTTTTCCCTCATTCAATTTGTTTCAAAGTCATAAAGGGTTGTTGGAATTTTCAACTTTCGCACTAGTTTGCAATTTGTCAATGTGTGCTAGAAATGCCCACCCTTACCCAGAATTACAACTTGTAACTACTTCCAGAAAATTTCCCCACGTGCTCTATTCTGCATACATAAATTGTTGGTAGATTCTTATTTTTGGGCTGTTTATAACATGTAAAGTAATATGGAAGAAAATTCTTGACAGGGACACTGGGAACCTGCTCTTGCTATGCTACATCAGATGATTGAAGATGCTCACAGGGGCAAGCGTCAGTTTTTAAGTGGTACTTTTCGACGTTACTTCTCTTTTGGGGGTTGCTGTATACAGACTCTCTTACTTCTTTTTCTCATGGGTTACACATAACACACTATATTTTTCTCAAAACCAGAGGCATTTATATACATATTGATGGATTCTTTCATAAGAGAGGTCTGGAGAATATTTCCAAGCCTGTGCAGCTAGTAAATACCTGAAAATGTTTCAAATATATTTTTAATTTTGGGGTTCATTGGTTTTTCTTCTATACATAATGTCATCAAACATATCTTGATAAATATCATAACTGAATTTCTTTCTTTTCATTAATGTTGTGCAGTTTATTGATATTGTCAAATACACGGATGAAGAGTATGAAAAGTGACGTGAGATAAGAGACTTCGTGTTTGCTACCTCTTCTCGAGCCAATACGATATGCATAACTGTGGGTGCGAGAGACGATGAACAGTTCAACTTAAATAGAGTTATGGACACTGGTAGTGTAACGCCCCGTCCCCGAGGGTCTAGAGAGTTAACTCATATAACCTGATAATCAACTCTAACAAGGCTAGAGTACTTCCAAATTCAAGAATATATATTTTCTCAAACCTCAAATCAAACGTAAATACTTCAATTAAATAAACCATATAAACTAATCTATCCAATTTTCAATCCAACAACTCAAATAAAATCAACTCAAATAAAATCAACTCTTCTTCATGTCTCAAATAACAAACTAAAAATAATGAAACATTAACATAAGTCTCCATAAACCGTCTAAATCCATTGAAGCAAACTTAAGAAATATAAATAACTTCCAACATCAACACTAATACCACGAGATACCCAACAACCATTCACTGCTAATCTTCTCCATAAACTCTAATACTGATTCTCAGCTGAACCATCAATGTCATCTGAAATATTATGGAGATAAGGGGGTGAGTTATCAACAACTTAGTAAGCAGAGAGCATATACTAGCATGTAAACATGAGCATTTATAACATTTAATAAGCAGAACAAAACATTTACTTTCATAATGCAGAAACAAAACTTTGTACAAAAGCATTAGAGCGAAATTTTCAGAAAAATAAACTTATTCCAAAAAGAACATCCGTTGGCATTTCCAAACTGAAATATTATAATTAAATCATCTCTTAGCATCACATCGGGACAATACCATGTTTAACCCCCGTGGTAGGGTTATAAACCACCATTATACCCGTGGCTGGGCCATATTCCATGTTTCACCCCCGTGGTAGGGTTATAAGCCACCATTATACCCGTGGCTGGGCCTTAACAGAAACAGAACAGATTTCATCGATAATCTAGTTACACACATATACAGAATCAGAACTTCATGCCAAGATTTTCAGATGACACATCATATCAAAACAAAACACTGAAAAGCTTCAGATCATTTCACATGTTCGAGATAAACATAAACAAAGTATTCTCATTTGTTCATAACAAAACTTTTAGAATTCCTTATTCGCTCTTTTACATAGTTCAGAAATAAAGTACACAAAACTAGCTCATGTCTACACCAGTCATGACAGAAAACACTTTCTCTTATATTGAATTTATGCATATGCAGAATAAACATCTAAGGTTGTTTTCAGATCATTTCTTTTCAAAAACAAACACGTTTATTTTCCAAGTCAACCTCATTTTATTTCTTTTATGCAAAATTAGTATATGAACCCCGCTTACCTGGACTTCTTAGCTTTTTTAGAATTTTCCTCAAAAAAGTCGAGTCGACTATAAATCGTCACCTATAAAAATAATCACACAATTTCCGTAAGTTTTCAATCAATCACGGATTTCGATATTTAAGCCTAAACTTCTAAAATAACCTATTTTAATATCTCAAAACTTAAAACCCTCATAATCCCAAAATATACCATCACTTCTTAAAAAATGACCAATATCCACCATGACTAACATCAAACTCAAAACACCAATATTTAAACCCGAAACAGCCAACAAATTTGAAAGCATAAGCCAATTTCACACAAACAATTCCATCATCCAATCCAACCGACCCCCTTACTCCTCGGGCTCAGTCCGGCACAACCAACAAATTCACAGTAAATATAAATTAGCGCAAAAATACATTTAAATCTCAAAAGTTCTTTGGGAAAAATACTTACAATGCTATAATATAATTCTTGAAAGATCACGAAGGTGCTAGAAGCAGCAACGCAGCAACAAAAAACCCACTTTTGAACGGGTGTAAACGAAGACCCGAGATTGATAGGGTAGGGCTTAGGGATGTCGGTGAAGCTAGTGGTGGTGGTGGCGTGGGCGGCGATTTAATGCCAAAAAGCTCAAATCGAAGATGGAGATAGATGGGCTTCACCGGTGACAGATCGGAGCCAAGGATGGGTGCATTAGGTTGCTAGCAGGTCGATGATGATGTGGTGAGAAGATGGTGGCCGGAGGTGGTGCGACGTCGGCGCAGCGGCGCAAGGAGAGCCGCAGCTTGGTGTGGTGCGTGGGGGGCTAACGGCGGCGCGAGAAGGGCTGAAATTGGAGGGGTGAGGTCGCCGGCCGGTGGGGAGCACGATGGGGTGGGCGGTGTCGCGCACGGCGGCGCGACGGCGGCGGGCTGGGTGAGGAACGGTTGCACGGCGAGAGAGAGAGAGAGAGAGAGAGAGAGAGAGAGAGAGAGAGACGTCCACGCGGGAAGGGAAACCAGGGGAGAAAAAGAAAAGAAAGAAAAAGAAAAGAAAAGAAGAAAAGAAAAAGAAAAGGAAAAGAAAAAAATAGAGGGAAAATAAGCGAGGTCCAAAACTCACAACTTGGGTCACAAAATTTCAACAAAAAATTATTTCAATACTACAGTTTTAAATAAAATAAACTTAAATACAGTGACTAAGTAAAATAAAATAATTAAATCCAACAATACAATAATTTTTAAAACCTACAAACTAATTTAAATTAAGAGAATTTAAATGCATAACAATTATTAATATTAAGGAAACATGTCAAATTTAATTTTCACAAATTAAAAAATCATAACAAAATAAACCCACTAAAATTTGAAAATTTAGAACAAGATAATCAAATTTTAAATTAATAACAAATAATCATTCAATTAAAAAAAAAATACACTAAAAATTATGGGGTGTTACATCCTCCCCCCCTTAAAAAAAATTTCGTCCTCGAAATTTGAAAGGTCAAACATGACGTTAAAGCATAATAGAAGATACAACCCAAAACACGCTAAACCTTCCATAGGCAATTCCATCATACTCGTACTAGTCCCCCAGTGGCACAACACGTCCAGTATTCTTAGGATGGCTATGATATCCAAAATTTCATTTTCCACAAGAGCCTTAATACAACATCCAATGAATCCCAAAGATTAATAGCTCTATTCGAAAATCTATATTAACCCCAATTGACTCCTACGGTATAACTTCCAAATTTTCATTGTATTCTACCTTTGGTAACCTAATGGTCACTTCCAAAGTTAATCATCAATAACATAATTGGTACAACTGAGCGATTAGTCTCCAACTACAAGTATCGTCTCAAAAATTTAAGTCACAACTAATTTCTCAAAATCAACACAAAATTTGAACTCCTAATTATAACCAAAATATCACGCTTCTGCTGCGCATTTTGATAATTCGCCACATGCATAAAATTTATGTCCTCATAAAAAAACAACACCATCGAGTACAAGGTAGCTCCATACCTAATGACCAGAAAACTCTTATCACATTTTGATAGAAAACTCTTTATCTCCAAAACCATGAACTATTACACATTTTCCTCAAACTCACCAAGAATTCATTCCTGGATCTACACCAACTATTATTGTAACGTTCCAATGGAAGACCCAAACCACATGACCTATACTCCAAAAGGACTAGTCAATGATACAATTAGAGCCCCATTGAAACCTTATAAAGAGCAAGAACTTCTCCTTCCCAAGCAATGTGGGATCCCATACACCATCTATCCTTGTCCATATCATATGGGGTATCACAATCTACCCCCCTTAAATTTCCGACATCCTCGTCGGGCCTGTCCATTGTAGGTGGCACGGCTCAAGTCCTACATTTCTGGTTGGGATAGGCTCTGATATCATTTGTAACGTTTCAATGGAAGACCCAAACCACATGGCCTATACTCCAAAAGGACTAGTCAATGATACAATTAGAGTCCCATTGGAACCTTATAAAGAGCAAGAACTTCTCCTTCCCAAGCAATGTGGGATCCCATACACCATCTATCCTTGTCCATATCGTATGGGGTATCACAATCTACCCCCCTTAAATTCCCGACGTCCTCGTCGGGCCTGTCCATTGTAGGTGGCACGGCTCAAGTCCCACATTTCTGGTTGGGATAGGCTCTGATATCATTTGTAACGTTTCAATGGAAGACCCAAACCACATGGCCTATACTCCAAAATGACTAGTCAATGATACAATTAGAGTCCCATTGGAACCTTATAAAGAGCAAGAACTTCTCCTTCCCAAGCAATGTGGGATCCCATACACCATCTATCCTTGTCCATATCGTATGGGGTATCACAATCTACCCCCCTTAAATTCCCGACGTCCTCGTCGGGCCTGTCCATTGTAGGTGGCACGGCTCAAGTCCCACATTTCTGGTTGGGATAGGCTCTGATACCATTTGTAACGTTCCAATGGAAGACCCAAATCACATGGCCTATACTCCAAAAGGACTAGTCAATGATACAATTAGAGCCCCATTGGAACCTTATAAAGAGCAAGAACTTCTCCTTCCCAAGCAATTTGGGATCCCATACACCATCTATCCTTATCCATATCATATGGGGTATCACAGGTAGTGGTCATTTCAATGGATAGTAGAGTTGATTATTCATTGTTTGTAATGGATGGTTATTTATTATTCCAGATGTAGCTCAGTTTGTATTTGATATGAGAATATAATACACATGCCCGGTGTAATATATATAAGTTTGGATGAGTTGATGGATTTTATTTGCTTCATGTGTTTTCAATGTTCAACTTGAATGAATGAAGCAGGAGTTGGTTGAATGTTGCATTTAGGAACAACCAAAAACCAGGGAATGTAAGAAAATTGGGTCATAATGTTTGACCTGAAATCAGTTTTCCCGGTGAATACCAAGTTCTTGCGGCGATAATATTTCGCCGCTAAATGAACCACAAATCGCTGCTGATATATTCATCCCAGCGATTTAAAAATCGCCACAAAATAGTTTACAATAAGAAACGCTAATTACAACGTCTTTTAAATCGCTGCAACTGAGTTTCACAAAGCAACATTTTTGTCGCAGCGATTTTTATCTCGCTGGCAAAGAGTCAATAGCGGCGATTTTCTCATCGCTGCTAAGTAGTTTTCCAAATGGAACAGTTACTAACGGCGATATCACGATCGCTGCTATCGAGCACTAGGAAATCAAGAAGTCAATTACAGCGAGTTAAAAATCGCCGCAAAATAATTTTGAAAACGAAACTCTAATTCACGGCGATTTTATAATCGCCATTGTTTACTTATTCGCAGTGATAGTATGGTCGCTGCAATTGAGATGTACTCAATTGCAGCGATGTCAAAACCACTGGTGTGGGTATATGCCAGCGAATTTAATCGCTGCAAATGTTGTTTAAATACAATTAATTCTTTCCCGGCAATTTTAAACCATCGTCGGGACAAAATCTTTCCGGCAATTTAGTTTCTTTTTGTGATAGAAACTAATCGCTGGGAAAAGGATTTCCCAGCATTTAAAAACTGAATCCTACCTTTTTTTGTGGCGATTATGGTGGTATGTAGCGATGACTTATTTTCGCCGTGAAAAAAAAATTTGCCGGCAATTGTTTCGTTTCGTTGGAGTAGATCTAAAGTGGGGCTTTAATACGGCCGATTATGCAGCGAATTTGAAATCGCTGGTAAAGATATTTAACAACGATTTAATCTGTTTTCCCAGCGAAAACAAAGTGCTGGACGAGAATGGAAACTTCAAATTGTCACTCAGTACTAACCCATGACCATTACACTAAGATAATCACAATTCCTAAGATTGATAATAATCTGAATTAATTCATAATCCTATGATAGTTGTGAGTTTGCATGTTAAATGTGTTTATTCACTAATGTGGGACCATGATTGACTTATTGTTTGGTGCATCATCTACTAAGTTTAAATTAGTGAAATTTGGCCAGTAACCCATGTGCATGTACTTTGTAGTGATATAATATATATATATACACACACAGATGTTGCTAATTATTATTAGAGCAGTAATCAAATATTAATGCTTTATATGCCTGGCATGTTAGTTACATAAGTACGTCTGGAAAAGTCCTTCATATACAGTACTTGTTTTGCTTTGCAAATGATAACACATAAGAAATAGAACGTCTCAATTTAATTATGGCATTTTTTTTACCAAAAGAAATGAAAAAATGAATAGATTTTCCTAACAACTTAGTTAACAACACCGCAAATATATGCAAATAAGTTTTTCAAAATTACCAATTGACTTTTATAAGTCCCAATTATACAATCTAATTATATTTTATAACAAATAAGAAAAATGAATGGAGCTTCAAGAAATGATGCGGCTTCTTGAAAACTCTCCTTGAGTTTTCTTTTTCTGCATAGTTTTGTTCCCAGATTTACGTAAGGCTGCATGGCAGCCGCTGATGAAGTTGGTAGACGTTTTGTAGATTTAGTTTCGGTGGTTCCTTAGCCTCTTCCTGAGTTGGCCGTGTCTCACCGTGCGCCAAAAATCAAGGATGGAGAACTTTTCTTTCAGTTCTCCCAGGAGGAGATATTCCGTTCGGCAGAACCATTCAGGTTCTCAATAGTTTTGAAGTTTCTCCGTAACAGGCCATCTTTGGACGCTATCCGAAACTTCATTCAGAATCGATGGGGCCTGGAAAGTACTCCAGTTGTTTCAACCATGAGGCGTCTGAGAAATGTTTTCGTTCCTATGGTTTCGAAGGAGGACTGCATGAAAGCTTTATCAAGGGAGGCATGCGACATGGACGGTATTCCTTATCGTGCCTTTCACTGGATGCCAGAGTTTAAGGAGGAGGAAGAACCATCAATTGTGCCGGTTTGGATTACTTTACCAGGTTTGCCTCCTAATTTTTATCATGAATCATTGCTTAAAATCTTGACAGCTCCAATTGGTAGATTTATTAGGCGTGATAATCCCACACGTTGTGCGACTCGCACTGATGGTGCGCGTCTCTGTGTGGAGATGGATGTGGCCATTGAGCCTATTTCACATTTTTGGATTGGCATGCCGGGGTTGGGTTCTAGTCGAAAGCAGGAGATTGTGTATGAAACACTGCTTGATTTCTATTCCATTTGTAAAATTCAGGGGCACAATGTGCGTACATGTCGGGCTGGAAAAAAAAAACCAGAAAAGAAAATGTGGGTTCGGCAACAACCAACAGATGGTGATCAAGAACCAGATCGGGAAGAGCCTGGAGAAATAGTATTGGAAGAGCCTAAAGAACCAGTTACGGAGGAACCTGGGGTGGAAGATCAATCTAAGTTGGTTCTTGGTTCTTCGGTTTTAGCCTTTCCAAGAAATCATGCAGAACAAGTTGATGCAGAATACGTGGATGTTAATTTGGTTTTAGGGGCCCCTGCTTCTACTTTGATGATAGAGGAATTAGTAGTGGACACAGAAATTGGAGAGGCAGTAAATACGGAGAGTCTTGCTGAGGTGAGGCAAACGGATACTAGTTTGCAATCGGAGGCAGTCACGCGAGAGACAGAGCAGGTTACGGAAACAGAGCATTTGGCGGAGGAAGAAACAATGATTACGGAAGAGGCCCAGCGGACTGATGATGCTTTTTGTTTGGAAGAAGGGTCTTTATCGGATCCGGAACCTGATATTCATGCGGAAGTTTTTTCGCAGGATAAGGAGTATCATTCGGACATAGAGGAAGAAACTGGGAAGAGGAAATATAGGAAAAAGAAAATTAGGAGTTCTAATCGAGTGATTACTCGAGCCACAAAATTGTTCCTATGATAGGTTCTATTTTGGTGTGGAATATTAGGGGATTAGGGTCCTCTATAGGTCGTTTAAAAATACTGCAAAGAAAGTTGAATTGCAAGATGATTGTTTTAATGGAGCCTTTCCAGAATTTTGTTAAAGCTCAATCATACATGCGGATTCTTCATTTTGATAATGTAATTTCTAATGAAGAAGTTGGTGGGAAAATATGGGTCTTGTGGATGAATGATTTAAATGTTCAGATTATGCAGATGACCTCACAGTTTTTGTCTCTAAGGATAGTTGAGGGTCAATTTCAATTTTTGGGTAATTTTATTTATGCAAAGTGTAATATGATGGATAGGCGGGTTCTATGGGAGGATTTGAGGTGGAATAGTATGAATGACGATCCTTGTTTGTTTGCTGGCAATTTTAATATTATTCGTACGAATTTGGAAAGACGGGGTGGTCGTCCTAGGCCAATAGCGGCGATGGATGATTTTAACCAATGGATCCATGAGGGTGGTTTAATTGATTTAAGTGCTCAAGGTAGTAATTTTTCTTGGTGTAATGGCCAGAGTGGTTTAGCTAGAGCTTGGGCGAAGCTGGATCGTGTTTTATTGGATGCAAATTTATTGTCTTTGTTCCCTACGGCGTCTTGTTCGTACTTACCAAGGACGACTTCGGACCATTGCCCTATGTTGGTTGAATTTTTTAAGGATACTTATTCCTATGGTCCTCCATTTAGATTTCAGCAAATGTGGGTTGAGCATCCAGAATTTATTGATTTTATAAAGCAGGTGTGGGATGTGCCGGTGATTGGGACGGGGCTTGTCATTCTTGCTTGTAAGCTTAAAAAGGTGAAAGTGGCTCTTCGTGAATGGAATAAGCGAGTGTTTGGTAGGACTAATACCCATATTGAATCTTTGGAAGCGAAGGTTGAGGGTCTGGAAGGTTGTCTGCAAAGAGAGTGGGATATTGATGCCGAGAGGGAGCTTGTGCTCGCTTCGGATGAATTAAATTCTTGGAGACATAGGGAAGATATCAGATTAGCTCAAATGGCTAAAATAAAATGGAATATGGAAGTTGATCGTAATTCAAAATTTTTTCATGTATGGTTAGCTAATAAACGTCGTAAAAAAATCAAAGGGATGAGAACTCCGGATGGGGTAGAGTTTAACTCGCCAGAAGAAATTCATAATGGAGCTGTTGAGTATTTTGCGGATTTTCTTAAAAATACTAACCAGTCACGAGTTCTTCCTGATTTATCAGATTTGATTTCACCAGTTATTGATATTGAGGATTGTACATGTCTTTGTCGTACCCCTTCATTGGATGAAGTAAATGAGGCTCTTTCTTCGATTCCTATAAACAGCTCTCTTGGGCCAGATGGTTTTGGAGCAGGTTTTTTTAAAACTTGTTGGGAGGTGATTAAGATGGATGTCTTCGTAGCCGTTTCTGAATTTTTTATTTTCAAAAAGCTTCCGAGGTTCTTTTTGGCTTCTTTTATTGTGCTAATTCCGAAGATAGATGTGCCTACTGGTTTTGACAAATTTAGGCCTATAAGTCTGTGTTCTATTTTTTATAAAATTTGTTCAAAAATTATAGTAAATCATCTGGCAAATTATCTTCCCAAATTAATATCTCTTGAACAAGGAGCCTTTATACCTGGGAGGAATATTTTTGAGAATATTAGTCTTACTTAGGAAATGGTTCATTCCCTGAATAAGGACACTCATGGAGGAAATATTATGATTAAAGTTGATATGGCTAAAGCATACGATCGAGTAGATTGGAATTTTTTGTTGGAGGTTTTTCGCTATTTTGGATTCTCTCCTTCTTTTTGTGATTTAATCCATGCTTGCATTTCGAATATTTGGTATTCTGTTTTGCTTAATGGAACGATGAGACGTTTCTTCCAAGGTGGTCGTGGGTTACGTCAGGGGGACCCATTATCGCCTTATCTTTTTATTATTATTTAGGAAGTCCTTTCTCGTCTTTTGAAGCAGAGTGTGTCATCACATAAGATTGGTAATTTCTCCCAACCTAGAGGTACTCCTCAGATCTCACATCTTATGTACATAGATGATATTGTGATTTTTTTGAATGGGGGTAAAAAATCTGTTAAGAAACTTTTGTTGGTTTTTGAAAAGTATGAAGCATGGTCAGATCAAATGATTAATAAAGAGAAAACATCCATATATTTTTCTTCAAAAATTTCAGTTGCTTGTAAGAGAGCCCTAAAAAGACTGACAGGGTTCTCAGAAGGTTCTTTTCCCTTTAAATATCTAGAGGTTCCGATTGTATAAGGGCGTCTAAAGCATGTGCATTTGGAGGAAATGGTTAACAAAGTTTGGAAAAAAATTAGTGGTTGGAAAATGAAGATACTTTCATCGGGTGGCCGCCTAATACTTCTTCGGCACGTGCTTTCTAGTATGGCTTTACATTTATTTGCTGTTTTGCAGGTTCCTCAATCAATTATTAAAGCTCTAAATCGTATGATGAGTACATTTTTTTGGGGGGAGGTTAATGGTAAAAGTAAAAAAAAGTGGGTGTCGTGGAAAAATATTTGTAAGTCAGAAAAGGAAGGGGGCCTAGGATTGCGTAAATTAGAGGACATGCAAAAAGCATTGCATATGCGGCTTGCATGGAATTTAATTCAGGGTAAATCTTTATGGGCAAATTTTTTTATAGGAAAATATGTGGGATCTTCTCCTTGGTCTCTCATTGATACAAAAAAAGGTTCTAGATTTTGGAAAATGATTATGAAGAGTATTCCCGATGTGCTTAATAATTCAAGGTGGAATGTGAGGGAGGAGAATATTTTTTTCTGGTATGATAAATGGAAAGATATGGGTCCTTTATTGGAGGAGGTCCATATGGTGGGGAATCCGCGGATTACAGTAAAGGAGTGTATGCTGAATAATAGTTGGGATATGGACATTTTGATTTCTTTAGTTGGTCAAGAGAATGTTGATGATATTGTTGAAGCTTTGGCCGGTTGTAAGGAAGGTTCGGACGTGTTAATATGGACTAAATATGAGAGTGGAAATTTTTCTACTAAATCAGCATGGGATTGTATTAGAATTAGAGGTTCTACTTTGGATTTGCATCCATGGATATGGCATAGGTTGTTGCCTCTTAAAATTTCGGTTTTTATGTGGAGGGCATGGAACATAGCTTTGAGTGTTGATGATAGTCTTAGAAGGATTGGGGTCCCGATTGTCTCTCGTTGTGATTGCTGTGAAGAAGGTAAGTATGAGGACCAAAACCATGTTTTGTTTGGAGGAGAGTTTGCATTTAATATATGGTGTTATTGTGCTAATATTTTTGGTTTACCTCTTGGTCATACTTGGATGGAGACAGTGACGGCTTGGTTAAGACGTGCGTCAACTGATTCTCAAGTGGGGATTCTTGTGGGGTTACTTCCGTCGATTATTAGTTGGCATCTTTGGCGTAGAAGATGCACTGCCCGTATGGAGGGGCGGATTCAATCTGTTAGTGCGGTTTGGCAAATGATCAAAAATTGGATGAGCTCTTGTAGCCATGATATGAAAGAGGTAAAAAAATGTTCTATGTATGATCTTCAGATTTTACATGCTTTGCATATTCCTTCTAAAGCTCCCGTGAGGCAGTTTATTAAAATTGTGACTTGGCAAAAACCTGCTCCAGGGTGGTTTAAATTGAATACAGATGGTAGTAGTCTAGGAAATCCAGGACCTTTGGGAGTGGGTGGTATTATTAGAAATGATCAGGGTCACTTGGTTCATGCTTTTAATTCTTATATTGGTTTTGGTTCCAATAATAGAGCTGAATTGTTAGCATTGCTGCAAGGTCTTAAAGCTTGTAAAAGATTATTTTTGTGGAAATAGAATTAGATTCTCAAGTGGTAATCTCTTGGTGGAATAGACGAAGATGTGGCATATGGTATTTGGAAGATTTCTGGGAGGATACTCTTGCTCTTATGGATTCGATGGTTTGCACAATTAGGCATGTTTATAGGAAAGGTAATAAAGTTGCTGACTGGTTGGCTCGGAGTGGGGCAGCTGGTCTTAATATGGATTGGAATATAGCTGGAGAATTGCCTAGGGTCCCTCGAGGTTTACTTCGGTTGGATAAACTTAGGTTACCTTCTTTGAGGTGCAGTCAGAATTAAGAATCTGGTTTTATTTGGTTGTTGTGTTGGTTTGGTTAGATTTTATTGTATATGTTTGTTGTGCTAATGGTTTTTTTGCAGGTGAGGAGGTTGTTTTTGTAATTTTTCTCTAGATATACTAGGTTTTTTTTAATATCTAGTTTCGGATTTTTATATTGTAACGCCAGGTATTGGTATGTAACCACGGTTTTTCTCCGCCATAAGTGAGGATTTATTAATATAATCGGGACGGGATTACTCGTGGACAGGTGATTCTCAGCTCTTCATAAAAAAAACACTGCAAAGTTTTCGTATCTGTCCTTGAGAACCCGTGATGGGCTCGATATCTCCCATTCTGACCATGGCAGCAGCAAAATCATTTTTGAAAGTTGAAGGGCTCTTGATATACTCTGTAACAATGCTGTCTGTGGATCCTCCACTAAATAGTATTTGATCAGATTGGAGAAGACCCTTCTTCTGAATCAGATTCTTAAAGTAATTATTATCAAAAGAATTGGGTGTCACCAAATCAAGCGGTGCTATCTTCTCGTCGTCGCTACCTATAGCAAGTGAACACTTGCGCTTTCTAGTGCTAGCAAACCCAGCATCGATATCACTTGCATTGTTGTGAATCCTATCGCAGAAGGTCACACATCTTGCTTGCCCAGTTGTATGCGATCCTGCAATATTTCATAGAAAACGCTACTATTTAGTCATGCTGCCCTTGCATGCATGTTAATGTCGTGATAATTAAAATTTCCATCGTTTTACTATACATATATATTATATAGTAGTAATTAATTAGGCTCAAACCTGAAAGGACGACCATGTCTCTTTCACTCAAACCTTTCTCACGAAACAAGGAAGTCAATCTGTCAAGGTCATCCGTAACCTTTGGAAGGTTGGTCTCGGTTAGGCTGAGCCTTGCTGTGGTAGAGTCTCTTCTTCCAAGATTCACCTTCCACGATGGTCCACCGACCTAATTTTGTTGTAGAAAAGATCAAGTTATTTACTAATACGTCATGAGTGCTCTGGAGACAATTAATACTAGTTGAGAAAGGTACTAGCTAGTGACTCACAGCGACAGATGCATCCCGAGCTACAACTGCTAGAATATCTGCACATGATACAACGCCAGGATAAACGTTCTCCACTTTAGACTTGATTTCATCAATGACTTCATATCCTCTCACTGAACCAGCATTGGTTGGTGCTGTTTTCTCACCCAATATTGAGGGAGTATCATCAAGCAAAATTGATGCATCGCAACCCTATATAAATAAAATGATTCATAATAATTATGTTATCTGTTACTCGTGCCCGGAACATGGTATAGAAAACTTAATTGAAGTGTCTTACAAGTTTTATATACCTGAACAAAACAATCATGGAAATGAAGCCGAATGAGCGAAGCCGCCATTCTACGCTCATGAGAAACGGCGCTTCTAGTGGCTGTTCGGATCGTGCTAAGTGCTTTTGAACATGTGATGTCATAAAATGTAGAGGATAGATGTGCTTCGCATGTCATGCTTGAGATAAACAACAATAGAGCAAAAATCAAGCAGACCCAGGCAACAGTAGAAGCCATGTTCGATGATTTGTTTCTTCACAGATGAAAACCGAAACTGAATGGAGATGAGTACCGAGAGGAGATCAACGTGTTGGACCCAAATATATCTAGGTGGGATGTGAAGCACAAGGCTAGCTGATCCTATTGTATATATAGTGCTAATAATTAAGGGTGATGCTACAGCCCCCGCTGGGGGTGTAGTGTTATTTTATATGTGTTTTGTTTAAGTAATTTTTTATATAGATCTTTTATTATTTTAAAATGTTTTAAAAAAATAAAATAAATTTAAAACATCATTCAGAAAATATTTTCTTAATCAGAAAGTAAAAAAATATATATTAAAAAATATTTTCTTAATCATGAAGTAAAATAAAAAATTATAAAAAATATTTTTAAAAAAATAAAATAAATTTAGAACATCATTAAAAATATTTTCTTAATTAGAAAGTAAAAAAAAATTCATTAAAATATACTTTCTTAATTACGAAGTAAAATAAAAAAATATTTGTTTATGATTTTTTATTTTACTTCGTGATTAAGAAAGTATTTTTTAATAATATTTTAAATTTTTTTATTTTTTAAAAATATTTAAAATTATTAAAAAAATCTATATAAAAAATAATTTAAAAAAAAAACACATAAAAAATACACTAATCTCCAGCGAGAGCTCCGGAGATATAACATTTCCCAATAATTAAAGCAAATCATGAACCGCCTTGTTACAGTACTCTCATCTGACGCCTACATATGGACCTAGCAATTCAAAGCTGGAGTTGTAGTACAGCCTCCAGGCTCCATGCATGAAATGGTCAGCTAGCGTAAGTTGTTTTTCTCTACAATTAATTAATGTCCCATACGTACGACGTACGTAAGTTTTACTAATAAAGCTCCTCTCACTGCTTTCGGTCTTGTTTTCGATTTTGTTATATTTTTTGTTATATTTTTTGTTTATTTAATAATTAAATAAATATTTTTTAATAATATTATAATTTTTTTATTTTTTAAAAAAATATTTTACAATATTAAAAAAATACATATATAAAAAAATATAATATTTTATACTATCGATAATTACTAACAGGATTGAAAGAGGTGGCTGTAGAGCGACCTTATTGGAAATAATCAAACTTGGCCGCAGGATCAATTTAAACGGTCTGATATTTCAGCACCGCCACTACAAGAAATTAGGCTTTTTCCAGCGATTTTAAGATCACCGCAGAAATTAGGCTTTTGATTTAGGGCAACGATATGGATTCATCAAGGGGAGTCTTGTCAGGAACCATGGATCATTTCAAGATGGTATGTACAATAAATAAAGTTTCCCGTTCCCATAAATAGAGAATTATTTCTGCAGTCTATCTTCTTTTCTAGACTACATTGGTTGCTTTTTGGATACTATGATGAGCTTGTTTTACCTTTTAGGTATTTGAGACTAAGTCAAGCAGGAGAATGCTTACACTTGTGGCATCATTCGTTGTTGTTTTCCTAAATCTTCTTTTGATTTGTTTAGAGGAAAGCATGCAAGGAAAGAACAGAACAAGTTGGCAGGATCATTAAGGATAAACTCATTATTTTGCTTGCACTCGACCTAGCTAGGTAAACAATAGGGTAAGAAGTTTGGAGAATTGAAGTGCTGAGGAAATTTTCATTTCTTGTGCCAACTGTGTTAATAAAACTGCTTGGGGAATTGAAGTGCTAAGGAAACTTCTACAACTGCACCAGACAATGAAACTCCCTTTTGTTGCAACCATTGAAAAATAAGCATATAATAAGTATCAAGTAAAGTGTCATGTTCCTATAAAAAAAAAAAAAGTGTAAAGTGTCATGATGTACTTCGGCTACATCTTTTTCTATCAATAGAGTTTTATTCTTACTTATTAAAAATGTCATCATAAACAAATAAGTCTAGAAACTAACAAGGATTAAAAATGTCATCATAAAAAAAAATGTCGCTCAAGGATTATTCTATTTTGTCCCCTGTTTGCAATGGTTTTTCTTTTTTGATGGTAGGAAATATTTCCTTTTTATTTTTTTGTATTTAAGTGCGAAGACTTTTACTGTTGCTAATATAGTTCTCCAATGTGCATAAAATGAAAGAAAATCGACAGAAGGAGCAGCAGCAGAAGTAAGACAAGAAGTCTAACGCCATATCATTTCTAATGAGATTTTCTCCATTGTTTTACATTTTTTAGATTTATGCACCTGTTTTGCTCTCACTTGAGTCTTTCAGGTTGCTCTTGATGTTAAAGAAATGCAATCTTTTATTTTTTTTGTCTTAATCTTATATTTTATTGTGACATCAACTTGTGTAGAGTGTAGTTGAACAAAGACCATTAGGTTAAAATATTGTGACTTGAGTAGGTTGAACAAAGATCATTAGTTGAACAAAGTCATGAAGTACCTGACTTGAGTTAAAATATTGTGAACTTGGGTTCTTGATTTTGCTTCTTATAAATCACTGTGCAAATATATAGGTTAAGTACACTATATGATTTTTTTATAGTTATCAAACTTTAAAACTCCTCATTTCAAGCATTCTAAAAGAATTCATGAAAATAACTAATAGCATGCTTGCTGTCCAATTGCGTGAGCTTCTTGCAGGGAAATCAGTTGATACCCCTCAAGAGGCGCTTACCATTATTGATATTGTCTTGCGGCAACTGCCAGGCCAAAGGTGCATGCATTTCTGTTGTTCTAGTTCTTTGGATTTGTCGATTTTGTTTTTCTATTAATGCTAGCGGATTTCCACTTGTTAGACTTATTCGTTTGCTGCTTGTCAATCAGACATGTCATCTGCTGCATTCATTGAGCCACTCCCAGTCATTGATTTTGTTGCTCAGATTTTGGATAAAGATGTGTTTTCAAGGCCCTTTTCAAATGCAGATCGTGTAAAGGTATTGAACTCTCTGGTGTGGAAATCAAGTTCTGATCCCAATTTCATACCTTATTGTACATGTCTAGCCAACTAAAAAGACAACGTAATTGTTTGGTGATGTGCTACGCGCTTTATCATCAATCTAAACAACCAATCAATCATGGTCCTACAACTTTCAAATGCCATATCAAAGCAAGAGTAAGTGCTGCATCCCGACATTTAGCCACTAATTCTATCCTATGATCATTACCCACGGAGCTATCCCTAGCACTTAAAATTGAACATCCCTAGAGATCAGTACCAGCTTAGTGACTATACACACTTATCATAATAAGGTATCTGCTAAACTAACACCTTTTATAATTTGTCTTTTAGGGTCATTGTGTCATGTTGACTTTACATTTGAATGATTTGGAAAACATGGCTCCAAATGTACTACAGAGCACAGTAAAATTGACATGTTGATTGGAAAGTTGGGTTTTGATCTGTAGAGCACAGAAAAAATGACATCTTTTTTGTTTGTGTCAAACATAAAGCACATCTAGTCATGATTTTAGATACAGTATTTTTACAAAAAGGGAGAAAAAAAGAAACAGAAACTATATGTAAATATAATTTGAAAATGTTACTTAATCAATACTTAATATTTAAAAAAGGGTAAAAGGGTTACTTTGGAATCATTGATGTGCAGGTCAAGAAAGCCCTTAGAGGGGTCAAAGTTGAAGTTACACACAAAGGAAATGTTAGAAGGAAATATCGAATTTCAGGGTTGTCATCAACACTTGTTGTAATTATTTTGTGTTATTTGTGTTATTTGTTGTAATAGCATTCCATTGTACATGAACACTTACTGTAGTTTTTTGGAAATCAGTTTCCCAGTAGATGAGCAAAGGAACATGAAATCTGTTGTTTGAGTACTTTCAAGAGATGTATGGATATGTCATTCGGTATCCCCACCTACCTTGTCTTCAAGTGGAAAACCAGAAGAAGGTGAAGTACTTGCCAATGGAGGTAGGCTCTGCTCAATATTTCTAACATTTTTTAAATATAACAGCCTATTTTTTTGTGTTAATTACTAAAATAACTATTGAGGTTTTACTTTTAAAAAGATTGATCCCTGTATTTTTACTTTAGAATTTTTGCTCCATGTGATATGCCACATGTAAAAAGAAACTAAAATGGTGGAAACTTGAAAATATTATAATCAAACCAAAATAATAATCCTACCTTGTCTTTAATATCACCTTTCAAGTTGTTGAATACTTCGTTTTGCAGACTTTGAAGCCGACTGTGGCTTCGAATGAATTCATCAATGAATTCTGTGGGATTTTTTTTTTATTTTGTGAAATATCTTTTCCAGCGATTACAATTCGCCGGAAATAATTTTTTCGTCATTTTAGTACATTTGCAGCGAATAAAATCGCCGCAAATAAGCTTTTCTAGCTATTTTTTGAAATCGCTGCTATTGACTAAAATGTTTTGAAATAACAGTTGCGGCGATAAGAATGTGCCGATATAGATCAATACCAGCGATTTTATGATCGCTGCAATTGACTTCACAAAACCAATAACTCAATTGCAGCGATTTTTAAATCGCTGGGATTGATCTATAACGGCACATTTTTATCGCCGTAATTTATATTTCAAAACATTTTAGTCAATAGCAGCGATTTTTTGAAATCGCTGCTGAATCTTATTTCCGGCGATTTTCCCACTTTTAGCGACAATATTAAATCGCTGGAATTAATTTTTCCCAACGATTAACAATTGAATCGTATCTTGCAATTGCGGTGATAAAATCCTTTTGGCGGCGAATTAAAATCGCCGATAAAGAAAATTGTATGCCGGCGATTTTTGGCTTCCGTTGGAGTAGATCAAAAGTGGGGGTTTAATACTGGCGAATATCTAGCGATTTATAAATCGCTGGTAAAGGTGATGGGCAGCGATTTTATAATTTTTCCCAGCGAAAATGAATCCTTGGGAAAGGTGATTCCCCTTGTAGTGCGCGCGTAAGGTTTCGTTCCCACCCTCATAAATACGGTAATGCCGAATTAGCCTTCATATATAATTCAAGTTTTATTAGTGTGTACATATATATATATATACATGTATATATATTTTGTCATCTTCTATCTCAATTTGAATACAGTCTAATTAATATATATATATATATGTATATATATTGCATCTACATTTACTTTGGTCATACAATGTTTTTTGTTTTTCCTTTCAAGCTGGAAATTTGAATAAAAAAAAAATATAGATAAAAGTTACTATTAAAAGTATTCATTTTGTACATATGAAGTAGTATCATCTAGACCACATATCTTCTTAAGTGAGTGTTGGGAACAATCAATTAGAAGTAGTCACACAATGAATACAAAATATACATTACTATAATAACTTCTCTCTAGCATTACTCATAAAAAAAAATATATATATTAGTTTTGAAAATTGATAGAGTTGAAAAATGTGACAATTAATGACATAAAAATGTTAAGGGTTTTTAAAGTTAGAAAAGGATTTGGACATATATGGACATCTTCTCGGCCGTACGTCAGTACGCGCGTGTTTCTTTTAAATATTCAGCATATATAGATCACATGATGATGATACTCATGTCTGTTAAGGATTACTGATCTCATGTCGACGGCCAGCTGCAAGCATGGGCGCTTAGATCCATTCGTTTCTAAAATTAGATGGGATGTGGTCAGAACCCTATCGGTTGTGGCCAAAACGACACATTTTAATTAATTATTTTACTTTTCTAATGTGACAAAAGTCAAAATCAAAAGTCCCAACTAAGTAATTAGTTGTGTCTTCATTATTTTTTACAATAATGTTACATACTATGGTTAAATTAAACTTGGTTGATTATGGGTGTATGTATAAGTTTTTTCTCTGTCGGGTTTTTTAATAAAGTTTGGAAGTTCCGTCCTCCTTCATTAAAATATATATATATATATATATACACTTAAAATAATATATCATATAGAATTTGTGGTGCCAACTAGTTGGGAATATTAAATATAGGCCCTGAAATAACCACAATTCCTAAGATTGATTATCTAAATTAATTAATAATTCATAGTCCTAATTAATTAAGATAGTTGTGAGTTTACATGTCAAATCATCACGTGTTTGGTTTGATGCATATTAATTATTGGTGTGTAGAGT
This sequence comes from Juglans regia, assembly GCF_001411555.2. Classification (NCBI taxonomy): domain Eukaryota; kingdom Viridiplantae; phylum Streptophyta; class Magnoliopsida; order Fagales; family Juglandaceae; genus Juglans; species Juglans regia. The sequence continues at coordinate 19,652,721 of NC_049913.1, read as the reverse complement.
GATCACTATAGTGGGAATTCTTTAAATTCTTCATTTCATAGTCGAGGTGAAAAAAGATAAATTGAATTGAGATAAAAATTAAAAATTAAATAAAATATTATTAGAATTTAATTTTTTAATATTATTTTTATTTTAAAATTTAAAAAATTTAATTGTTTATTTTATTTTGTAAAAGAATTTAAAAAAGTTGTAATAATTAGATTAGATAATATGAGATGTGTTAAGTTAAAAAGTTTCCTAAAAACAAACGAGGAGTTTAATTTAGAAAATTTCGGCCAATAACCCATGTACTTCGTCGTTCAAACAATTCGCCCCATGTGAATAAGTTTTAGAAATAAATAGTACTTGTGCTATGACAAACTTGAAATTTGATCCCTCAATTACAAATTCCATCCATCTCATTTAATGAAATACACTTGGCAACATCTAAGACTACAATGTGAAAATTAATCCTATTAATTTTAAAATTTAATGTATTCTGATCAACTCATTAATTTATATGCATGCATAGTGTTAAATGAGTTAAAAAAGTTAATCAGACCGTGTTCAGATTAATCCAATAAAAATTAATTATTAAATAGGTTATGAGGATCGGATCATGTGCCATCACTTGTTATTTATATGGTTTGTGTTAAAATTTTTTGATCTGATCTGTTATTTTTAACAGGCTATATATGTTGAGATTGACATATATAGTTTAATATAGTTTAATACTCACGAACACAAATTGCAAATTCAAATTAATAATTAAAACATACAGAATAATCCCATTTCAAAATTTTGACTCCTAGTTTCTCCGTTATTTAATAACCAAAATATAGTAATTTATGTTAAAATCACGACTCACCAACTCATATGGATGATGCTCCATGGGTCAGGAAGCTTTAAAAAAATTCAGTTTCTAACTGCCGCAAAGATTAAAGTTCTTTTCCATTCAACGATGAATTTTTAACTTTTGGCTTCCCAACAACGTCGCATGATCCAACATATGTCTATGTGTGATTTTCGTTGATAATTAAGTCACCATTTTGATCCTTTTATGTCCCTACCGTATATAATAGATGACATTTTTTGGGATGAAAATTTCCATCCCAAAAAATTTTTGGAGAGAAAAAATTCTCGTTTCTATTTTGTCTCAAAAAGTTTTTGTAGACAATTTTTTTTTTTTTTGTCTCTAAAAAAGACTTTTAAGGATAAAATGTGACCAACCTGTTTGAAAGCGTTCAAATGTATTTTTTTAGGACGAAATGGTTTCATCTCATAATACTCTTTGAAGCGAATAAACTCAGTTCGAACTAATAGGTAACTATTCCAATGAGTTGGTAATTTAATTCAAACAACACGAATTTGTTTGCTCCTATTCGAATGCTTTTTTATTGTTTGAACACATCGGTTTGTGTTCGGACATAAAGAATCCAATGGAATGTCCTTGACAACAGTATGCATTCAAATATCACAAATGCAAAGTGTTCAAACCTATTAGTAATCCATTCGAACCGGATTAACGATTCCCTTTCATTTGAATGGTTTTGGGTTGCTCATTCAACTGGTAGCAATATGTTTGAACGGTAATAATTAATGATTACCGTTCAAACTAAATATTTTCTGTTCAAACGGTAATCAATGATACAATAAATGAAAAATTTTAAATAAGAACACTACATTTAAAAATGACAATTAAAACATCACAATTGTTTAAATGTTACATTAAGTATAAATAAGTTAAAAGATGTAAAGTAAGAAAATAAGTTCTAAATTGGTGGTGGCATAAAGTTCTAGGACATCATTAATTGCATCTGTTTGAATATTTTTTGGAATTGAATTTCTATCTCCTTATGCAAGTCTTATTGTTCTTGTTCTCTTAATCGCGCCACCATATCCACTGCCTGATGTAATTGATCCTCCAGCTCCCATTGCTTGGATAGTTGGACTTCAATTTTTTGATCTTGTGCGTTGTTTCCTCGAAATCCCGAGAGTTGTTATTCAATCTACTTTGAGAAGAGGATGAGGTTGAGGAGGAAGTCTTAATGCAACGTCTTAAACCCCTCAAATATCCAAATTGGGGTCCAAGAACCTAAGAAAAAATTTGAATATTGTTAATGGAAGATTCATCAGATGCGAAATTTTGCCAAACTGAAACCATCTTCTCCTACAAAAAAAAAAAAAAAAAAAAAGAAGAAAAACTAGAATATATAAATCATTAAAAATAGTGTTACTAACATAAATATTATTAGGCAATACAAAAAAAAAAAAATTAAACTTATATGGTTTGCTTCTGCTTCGAGACTAGTCTAAAACACCATTACGATTTTTATGTGATTTACCATGGAATTTGGTCACATTATAATCAATAGAACTATCTTGCTCTTGCAAAAGGAAAATATATTTTACAACTTCAATCACAAATGTTAAGATGTTAATATTTAACGAGGACAAGTATAATGTTACAAATTTTTTTGATAGTCGATAAAAAATCTAGAACCCGCATGATAGTGTATCGTTAAATTTGTTTTATTTGCTTTGTTGACAATACTCTGTTGTTGCAAGAAAATAAATAGCCTTATTATTATATTTGTTTCATGCATCTAACATATAGCATAATGAAATATAGCAACAAAATTACCTTATTTGTTGGATCCTTAAACGTATCACAAAATTGGCCATCGACGGTGGAGGTTGGAGTCGACAACGGCCGTCTATGCTTGTTGTGGCTAGGCTCGCAGTGGGGGGAGGCGTTGGGGAAGAAGAGAACCCATGGGGGGAGAGAGAGAGAGTGTGTGTGTGTGTCGGCTGGATGGGGGAGGAGAGAAAGGGGAGGGAAAAATAAGGGGGTTATAGGGTTTTAATCCTAGCCTTTCATCTTAGGGGTCCCTAATTTTAATCTAACGGTGGGGATTTAAACACTTAAGGGATAAAATAAACTAAGTAAAATAAGTAGGAAATGAATTAAAACTAGATTTGAAATTCAACTTATTTTCTTAGTCCCAAAAATAATAATCTTCATCATAAAATAAAAATAATAAAACTCACTAAATAGTTTTAAGAGAAATAAAACCATTTAAATAATTAGAGCTTTCAACCTAAAATAAAAAAAATGAATATTAAATAATATTCTTAAAGAACTAAAATCATTTAAATAAAATGTTTTACTAAAACTATATTATTTTTGGGGCTTCAAAATATAAAAAACTCACTTTAAAATTAGGCTTGGTTCAATAACACTTAAAATACCCCATTTAAAATAATTTTTGGACATTAAAATAGTTCAAAGACTTTGAAACACTAGGCTTCGGTTAAAAATCAACTGATATATTTAAAACACAGTTTTTAGGTTTAAAAACACAGCTTCAATATTTAAAATATGTAGACGAAACTCGTGACCAATTGAGAGAAAAATTCGTGATTGGTCACAATCTCCCCTCTTTCTAAAAATTCCATCATCGGAATTTGCTTACACTTGGCACAAACCCGTTGATGTTGGTCCCCTCATCGTCTTCATGTACACGTTCATTGCTTCCATCACTCCTTGCATAGCACTCGCATCCTCGTGTCTTGAAAATCCTCAGTCGACATGCTCAAGTTATCTTCAGTTCTTTAATCACGTCGATCATGTAGCACTTGTACCTTCCACACTACAATCCTTGCTAAGGACGTTCGAAATCGCCATCGCATATTCAAACTTGGTCCTAACGTAGCTCGTGATCATCCATGCACTTTGTACTATCGTCTCATAAATACATAACTACTTCTATGCATTCCTAGCATTCCATAGTTCGTTCCTTCTATTTCTAACCCCCAACATTCCTTATAATGTTCCTACTTCATGAACTTAAACTCACTTCTATTAATAGGTGTAAACTCACTTCTATTAATAGGTGTCATCCTAACATGCATGCACCGACTCTTTCATACTATTAAACATCATAACAAAAATCATATACCTTTTCATAACTTACTGCAAGACAAGACAGGCCTCAGGAAGACTTCAGCCTTGGTTTTCATTTCACTTTTCTATTTTCATTCAAAAAGGTTTGTTTTATTGACTGTGAATAGAAATTACACAAAAAAATCATAAATTTTTATTTGATTCCTAATCAAAAAGGAGGTACTATTGAAAAACATTAGAGCCATGTCTGCATGATTAGGGTATTGACAAGATCTTTACTGTCACAGTTGACAATGCTTCTTCAAATAATGTTGTCATCTATTACTTAAAAAGGTTTGTGGAGGTCATTTGTTGGAGGTGAATTATATTCTTATAAGGTGTTGGGCCCATATTATGAAACTTATTGTGAATGATGGGCTAAAATATTGTAATGATCCAATCACAAGGGTGCCCAATGCGGTTAAATATGTTTGATCATCTCCTGCAAGAATGGAAAATTTCAAAAAGTGGATAGAGAAGGAGAAAAAAACTGTTCAAAATTGGTGTGCTTTGATATTCACACCAGATGGAACTCCACTTATCTCATGCTAAAAGTTGCAGAAACATTTCAAAAGTCATTTTTACGATTGGAGAATGATGATGATTATTTTTCTCGCTATTGTCTTAGTGTGAGGTAGAGCCCCCCAAGCTCTAGTGATTGTGTGAGAGTTAAAGTAATGGTAAAATTTTTGAAGATTTTTTATGATGCTACTGTGAGACTTTCGGGCTCTTCGAATGTTACATCTAATGCATATTTCCTGGAGCTTTGTGGCATCCAATGACATTTATAAAAAATGAGACAAAGTAATGATCCAGTGTTGAGATGTATGGCTGCGAGCTTGAAGAGTAAGTATGACAAATATTGGAATCAATTAAAAAGACTAACTTGATGATATTTAGTGTTGTTGTTCTTAATCCAAGATGCAAATTTAGTCGTATGCATTTTTTGTTTAAAAAAATATATGGTGGTGATTTAGTCAAATAAATGATTGCAAAAGTGAATTAATTGATGATTAACATGTACGATGAATATAGTGCTATCTATAGGAGTTCAAGTGGAGTTCCATACTCTTGGCCTCCTTCCTCAATTAATCCTAGTATGATTGATTATGATTCTCAACAGAGTTTTTGGGTTGAGAATGAGCAAGAAATTATTGAATCCAATTTGAGGAACAAATCAGGGATTGATCAATTCTTGGAACATGGTTGTGAGGCATAAGTTCCAATTTTTGATATTTTGGATTGGTGGAAGATCAATGAAATAAAGTATCCTATTTTGGTGAGAGTTGCACGGGATGTGATGGCCATTCCTATTTCCATTGTTTCTTCTGAGTCAGGCTTTAGTGTAGGGGGTCATGTGCTTGACCCATTTTGTTATTCATTGTCTCCAAGAATAGTTGAGACACTCGTTTGAACTCAAAATTGGTTAAAAGATACAATATCCATTGATCTTCATGCCTCATTGGATAATGTTAAAAGCTTTAAGGCAGAATCGGCTAATGAACATATTTCTTATTAAAATATTTATTAAAATTTTCCATAATGTTTATTTTGATCCAAAATCAAGCTTTATTTATGTTGATGAGGCTTATGGTCTGCATAATGATATGATTTTCATTTTCATTTCTTTGTTAGAGTTTGAATTTTTTTGTTCATTGGGTGGCTGGGAAAAATCTGAGTTGAAGCTACTTTTCTCTCTTATTTGGGCCAATATCCATTTTACTTTGTTTTTTTTTTTTTTTGTCATAATTCCTGTCTAGGATATGAAATGCTAGAAGTTCTCTAATTTATACCAAGTGTAATGAGGAAAACAATTTGATGGTATTTTTTAATCTGCTAACAAGTTATTGTTCTCCATGATCTTTTGGGTTCTGATGCAAGATTTAGGAGAGGTTTGGATTCAAAATCCACCTCAACTCATCTCATCTCATCATTATAACTTTATTAAATTTTCACACAAAATATAATAAACAATTCAACTTTTTCAAATTTCAAAACAACTTTTCCAAATTCTCACACTAAATATAATAAGTAATTCAACTTTTATTCTACTATTCACAAACCATCTCAACCCATCTCAACTCATCTCTGAATCTAAACCTCTCCTTAGTTATTTCTTATCTATCTTCAAACTATATAGCAGTTAACTTTCACATTGCAATTATTTATAGGGTGTGCCTTATACCGAAGGCTCTCTTTGAGGTAGGTCTTTAGCTTAAAATCTTGTTAGGCCAAAAGAAAAAATGATTGAGGTTGTTTTGTTCCAATTGTTGAAGGATCTCACCTCCTTGGCCCATAATCTCAGTGATAACAAATGGTTGCATTTTTCTGGCACTTTGTATTTATGATTGTTCATAAGTTATATCTTTTTGGTCCTTGGATCTTTACTTCTCATTCCATGCCAACTTCAATGTTGTGAATGTTGTGTTATGTAATTACGGTTTGTTCCTCTAGTCCTAGATACCTCGTGCAGAATTTAAGAATGGCTCCCTTAACAAAAATTGGTCCTATTGGTCTTGCTGTCATGGGACAAAATCTAGCCCTTAACATTGCTGAGAATGAAGTCACTTTTCTTTTTTCTCCTTTTTGTTTTGGAATAACCAAAACAAGATTCTCTTCTTATAAGCCTGATCCAAGAACAACTCTATTATTGATGTCATTCTTGTGTGCTTCTTCTCTACAATTTGTAAAGATTTACTGTTATTGAATCATTTTTTAATTTTTACTATTTTTATGATAATTGTATGAGGTGGGTGATAAATTGTGACGCCCCCAGATGCAACACAAGGTTATCTACCTCTGGTCATGACAGTTAAAGATGCAATACACCTAGCATGCATCTAGCAATATGCAGTATTTGCAACTGATATGAACCCGCAGTATTGAAATCCCTTGAACCTACAGGATTGAAATCCCTTGAACCCATAATCAATTTGAAAACTCACCCAAGAAAGCCAAAATCAAATCAATGAATAGAGAATCTAGATCCGTTGAGAACTCGTTTTAAAAACCTATCTCAAGAACCCAGATTACAAGGAGGAATGCCACAAGGGTTGTGATTTACCTTTGATAAGTTCAAAAGTTCAATTAAGAACAAGAGAAGTAAACTCAACTCACAATGAAAATTCAATATTTTCTAAAGCTTGTGTTGGACGGCTATAAGTATTTAAATACCTAAACCTAATTAACTCTAGGCCAAAACAAGGCCCCTTTTTCCCAAAATGCCCTTAGATGAATAGTGCTACAGCTACAGTAACTTCTTGAAATCCTAGTTCCTAAAAAGTAATTTTCCAAATAAGCTCTTGGCCAAAATACAAGGTCTTCCCAAAAAAAAACCCTAGTTCAACAAAATAATAACTTTCCCATCATGTCCTTAAATAGGTGCCCCCCATAAGTCCTTCTCATAATAATCTCAATTATTGTAAACTAATAAAATAAGTTCTTTAAATGAATTAAACAAGTTGAAATCCTTCAAGTGCTCAAAGTCTTTAAGTCATGTTGTTGCCCTCTTTCATAGCTTGAATCAAATGAATCAAAACTGGATCTTCATCATTAAAACCCATCTTGAATGTTGGGCTCTTGCTAGACTAGTTCCAAGTGGATTGCACCAATCCTTGCATTGCATCCTTAATCCTCTTGGCTCTTGATCTTATAATTGGCCTATCTGGAACTTGTAAAGGATCTTTAAGACTAGGTTCATCTTGATGCCCATCATTCCCCCTCTCCACAAAATGATTCGATCTTGAATCTTCACCTACATCAAATGGAGAACGATCATAAACATTGAAAGTAGTAAAAACATGATACTCATCGGGAAGATCCACTTTATATGCATTATCAATAATTTTCTCAAGAAATTGAAAAGGTCCATCCAAGCTATTCCTTTCATCAATAAGCAAAAGCATCAAAGCTAAAGGAGTAAGTGGATTAAAACCAAATACAATTTCAAAAGGAGTATAAGAAATAGTAGTACGCAAAGTTTTATTATATGCACACTCTAAAAAGGGCAGATGATACTCCTGCAAATGTCCATGTAACAATTCAATGAATGGAAAATGATACTCTCACAAGCATTCATAAAACATATCTAAAGTTTTCCTTACACTAAAATAATATTTCTACAAATGTTCATGCAACACATCAATGAATGACGAATGATACTCCTATAAACATTCATGCAACATGTCAATGAATGGCAAATGATACGCCCACAAACGTTCATGCAACACGTCTAAAGTCTTCCTTACAACAAAATTACCCAACAAACCATCATGTCTATCACACACAAGCAATTTACGCATAAAACTAATAGGCATACAAAGTCTATTCTATCTAAACAAGTACCAATCTAGTTTATAAAACTTACCAAACGATGCTTTCTCACAAGTTCCATACAACTAACAAGTCATCTTCATTAGCATGCAATTTCTTGTCATATTCAAAGTTCAATAACTTTGCATTTAAAATAAAGATAAGGACATATATTTTTGCTAATGCATTAACAACAAAATTTTTCTCACCAAGTGTGTATTTGATTATTTGAGAAAAAGTCTCAATACAGTCCTTCCACTTAGCATGCATTCTAGCCAACAACTTACCTTGTCCCTTTAAGGGTGTCAAAGACTCATGTTCTTCAAAGAATGATCGGGTAGGCATTGTCACACTTGACACAAAATCAATGTAGTGCTCTATCTTCCTAATAAGTGGCAATCCACTAAATACACTGCTAAGAAACATGACCTCATATCCCTGCAACAAACAGACAACAACACTAGGCAAAGATATGTCAAGTTCGTTAATATTAAGACTTGCCTTAGCATAAAAACTCAATTTTCTCTTTGTTTTTCTCTCACTTTCGTCACTCTCTTTTTTCTCTCCACTCTCTTTTTCTTTTTCACTCTTCAATCTTTTTTTTTTCTTCTTCATCTTTTTTTGAACTCTCAACTTTACAATTATTTTTCAACTCATTCTCTTTTTTTCTTGAGGTCTCAATCTCAATCTCACCCTCATCTTCTTTCTCTCTCATTTCTCTCTCTCTCTCTCTCTCTCTCTCTCTCTCCTTTTTGGCCGCACTATTTTTTTTCTCAATCTCACATTCACTCTTGCTTTTTAGCACAATCTTACTTTCACTCTTGCTTTTTAGCTCAATCTCTTTTTTACTTTTTCTTTTTTGATCACTCTCACTCTCACTCTTTCTTTTTTGATCACTCTCATTTTCACTCTTTCTTTTTTGAGTAACCTCACTTTTTAGTTTTAGCATAAGCATATAAGTGCAAACCATAAATGAATGCATGGACATGTGTCTTGACATAAAACTTCATTTTATGCAACTTTGAATTTTCAAAAAAAAAAAAAAAAAACAACTTGTAATGGAAATCCTTTGACTTTTCAATTAAACATCTTTTCCATCTTTTCATCTTGGTCCATAAACATGTAACATATCTTTAAGCTCATTGCCTTGTTTATATCTTGTAACATATCTCTCAGCTCGTTGCCTTGTTCATTTCACATAACATATAGTTGTATACCTCATGGTTCCCCCATGCACTATGTGTTCCCCGCTAGTTACCTCATCACTCAACGGCCCACTTCACCGCATACAACACATGTGAGGAACCCACTAGCTTTATGTGCTACCCCCTTCGGTATCCTTTCTACAAGGATCCATCTAAGGTTCGTCGACGGTACTTTGTCGGCCCAGGGGCTACCACTCTATTTTATACACTCCTAAGTGGATAGAGGAGTTCCACTAGGGCATTTCTTCATCCTAGCATTTTAGATCGGTATAAAGCATGTACAAACTCTTTTCTTTGAAAATACTTTGTAACCCAAATGCATGTGACATGAGACTTGTAACACATTTTCTTTCCATAAGACCTTATGAGCATATGAATGCCATGCATCATGCCACCATGAAATCAAAAGTCGAACATCTCATGTTGCGGCTTGAAAATATTAGAACATTCGAATACTCAGTTCACAAGATGTACAAAAACACTCATCGTATACCAAGTCATGGCCGAATCATTTAAACTTGTACAAACATGTTATAATCAACAACTTAACGAAGAGAATCCAAAAACATCATCATCAAATAAGCATGGTAAGATCATTATATAAATCTGATTACAATCTAGAAGATTATCATCAACAACAAGCATACACAATAATAAAAAGAAATGGAAAGTTCACACAACAAATATACAAATATTATCTAAGGTAGGTTGAATGTCCACTTACAAAAATCCAAACCAATGTAATCTTATCAAGCAAGTTGTAAAAAGATTCATTTAACTAATTAGAAACACGAAATCATAACCCTAATCCAGCATGTGTGGAGTTGCTAGGGTGTTTTGCTTATGGTGGCACTTTAAGCATTCGGCCAAGAGGCCCATGGTCGTGTTTTCCCTTGACCTTGGTTAGGTCTTGGGCGTGTGAGTATGTGCATGTTGTGCATCATGACCGAGATTCTTTAGAAACGGAAATGAAGACTACCATTTCTAGTTTTCAGCCTCCCCTTTGGAAAAAAACCCTAGTTTCTTTTCAAGAAATTTCTAATGAATGAAAGATCAAATGTTGGTGCGTGTGGCTCCCCCCTTGATAATGTGGCTCCTATCTTCTTTCTTTTCTCTTGACTTAGAGAGAAAAGAGGTGGGAATTGTGTTTATTTGGAGAGGAAGTGAAGAGGCAAAGCTCCTCCTTTTTTGGTTGTGTAAGTGAAAAGGAGCAAGCGTAGGGAAAATTGAAATGGCATCCAAAGGAAAGGATCCTTGGACATTGGCCTCTTCCCTTTTATAGCTCTCCAAGTCCCATCTCCCTATGTCATAGAGAAGCTCAAATGGTGCTCTTGTGTGATTGCCATGTGTCACCCCTTCTAGCTTAAACTGAAATGTCTCTCCCTCTTCCCTATCATTTCCTACACGTTGGGAAACTCAAGGGTTTTTTCTGAAAATAGGACAAGTGTCATAAATCCCACTAAAATTCCCTAGAAGCCCTTGGATGTGACTCAAATATAGACTAGGTTCAATGAAGCTCTTGGGCATGTAAGTCTTTTACCAAAGCCTAAATCCTCCTTGGAAAGTGAGCGTGTGCATGTTTGCCAAGTGGAGTGTGAGTGGCTCCCCTAGCCGCCCACTTCCTCCCTCTCTTCCTCAAATCCCACAAATATTTTCCTTCTAGAACCTTCGTGAGCGTGTGTGATGTTTCCCTAGGCAACTCTTCCTCTCCTATAGACACTTGGGTAGCGTGGGGTGCATGTTTCCTAAGTAACTTTTCCTTTTCCCCATGAAACTTCTTTTAGGATTCCCAAGTGAGTGACAAGTGGTGTGTGTGAGGTAGAGTGGTGTGGTGGCCGAAACCTAGGGACTAGTGTTTTGCTTCATCTCATGCGTCCCTACCAATTTCAATCATTTCCATCTTCTTGAAAATCTCATGCATGAGTGACACTTGGCAAAAAGTAATTGAAACCATTAGGTAGGCGTGAAACACCCTTGGCCGAACCCTAGGAGCTTTCTTGGAAACATGTGCTTCATCCTTTGGCATCTCCCATGCGCCACTTTCCCATGTCATCTCCTTGGAACTCACATGGTTTTGACAAGTAGCATGAAAACGTGAGTGGTTGGTGAGTGGTGCATTGGCTGAGTGATCTATGGCCTTCCCTAGGCGTCTCTTATTTTCCTCCTTCTAGAAACCTTCTGCATGAGTGACAAGTGTCACGACAAGTGGCCTTTCCCTAGCAAACCCTTCTGCATGACTGACAAGTGGTGAGGAGGTAGGTGAGCTTGTCATGATAGGCGTGTAACCCTCATGGCCGAAACCCTAAGGGTCTCTTGGGTTTTCGTGCCTCTAATTTGTAATGTCTCTAGAAGACCTTTCCCTTTCTCAATCAATAATCATTGCACAAAACTTTGGGAATTGCCGAGATCTTGTGGGAGGCATGTGGGGCTTTTGGGTTACCGAAACCCTAAAGTCTCTCAACCGCCTTCATCCACTATCAGGTATAGCTTCATTGTATTTAGTGTATCAAACAAGCATGTGTGACATATGGTACAATGTGGGGAGTTGGGCATGCACCCTAAGGTCCACTAGGGTTCCAAACCCTAATTCAAAGTGGTGGCCAAATTCTAAGGACCTTGTGGGCTTAGATGCCTAAAGTATTAGAATTAAATAGGGTCCAATGTTTCAAAGTACTCTAGACCTCTTACATGGCCTAACAATTAACATAAATTAGTGTCGAAAACAAACAAAGACTTGGCAAAGTCTAGGTTATCACACGACACAAGTCCAAAACAACTGTAATCTCAGAGGTACAGGAGACAAACGCCCCACAAGTACATTCACCAAAATAAAACTATTGGGCTAGTCCATCGAGCAACTCGTGTAACTCGACCAGGGATGCCATAACGCTATCTATAAACCTAATCATGCAGACCATGAACTCAGCATCGCATCCGCGTTGCCTAATCGACCTCCTCCAATTGGCCAAACTCCGCTCCATCTCTTGATCCTGGCAAATTGCCAACCATTCAAGGGGGGATGGTAGTTGGGACTATCACGGTGAGATTTGAGTACAAATCTCAGTAAGTTAACAGGAAACTTTAACATACCATTTACGAATGCATGCATGACAGTGAAGGCATGAATGCATAATCGAAATCACAAATAAGCATGATGTGACTTGACATATAACATGGCATAAACTAACATGACTTGAACTTGAGCATAGACTAAACTTGAAACTGGACTTGACATGACATGAACTTGAACATGAACTTAACGTAACATGAACTTGAACTAAATGTGAATTGACTGAAATTGAACATGAACATAACTGAATGTTGAATAACATGAACATGAATGTGAAATACATGAACTTTGAATCTTGTTCAATAAATAGACATGATTAATAAACATGAACATGTGCGTACTACACGATTCCCCTTCATCTGTGTGTACCTACTGATTATCGTATCACAAAACAAGTATCTGCACTAGCTGTGAGTGTGTTAACATACGTTCCAGTTTACAAGTATCTGTGTAACAACCAGCCCCAAGCTCAGGCCAAGCCCGCGGACTATTAAATTTTTTTAGGTTAATATGTATGGGAAGTTCACTTGAGTTTTAACAAGATCTAGGTTTCCAACTACCAATATATATATATAACATGCATAATTTTGGACGTTCACGCAAGTCTTATATTTTTTCCAAGGGTTGCCACAGCCTTGAGTGTTCAATGAAACTCCTCTACTCATTTTGCCACCCTAAGTCTGCATGTTCCATCCCCATGTCCCCATATCCAAGAAGCGACCATTAAGCACAACAACAACCAGCAACCGCTGCCCTCCATGCACGTTACCTTCTTCCTCTTCTTCTTGCTCTCCCTCTTCAAGCCGCTACAACCTTTTTGCTCCTCTCTCAAGGTCCATTAACTATCACGGCAGACCACCCTCCAACCGCAAACCCCTCTTCCTGTTACCAACCATCGTACATGTCCACCTACACTATTGAAACCAATCGTTCTGTGCTCTTCCATAGCTAGCAACACAACCCACCCACAGAGCACCAACCAAAGAAAACTCACCACTGCCACCTGCACAACCCATATTTTCATACACCTAAAATAGAGCATCCTAAGCCGTGTACAACCCTTCCACAAGAGACTTTAGCCAGCCACAATGCCATAAGAAATGACCCATTGTGTCCTCTATTTTAAGAAGTGTAAATAGAGCAAACTATTTTTCTTGCTCCTTGACTTAGTTCCACTCACTGCGAAACCTCCTCCATTGCCACCAATTAGTTCAGGCTCGAGATCCACGACAGATCAGATGAGAAACACCAAGAAGAGCCACATAAACTACCCTACGTGGCACCTCTAGTCACCCCGTGCCGATTTGGTAAGCCCATGTCGATCCTCCCCCACGCTCACCTCTCCATTCTCCCTCTCTCTCTCTCTCCCCTTAGATATCATGTTTCTAACCACCTATTGGTTTTGGCCACCGCTTCTCGCTAGAAAACAAGTCTCCGTCATCAAGCACCGACCACGAACTACCCTCCCCACCTCACGGTTGCACAGTCTAAGACAAACCACCCCTTTATTTATTTCCTCTATCTCTCTCTCTCCCTCCAATGTAGTTTTACGCTAATGGGTCAGGGCTAAGCTTAAGATTAACATTAACATGCATGGGTTATGGTGCATGAATATTTTGGGTCACGAGTTTAGCCACAAGGGACATGCAAGCTTGCATAAATAGTTTAAGGTTGATGATTTTATTTTTACGTTAAAATCAAGATAAAAATGGATGTTGGGATGAGGAGATATTGTAGGGTTTAAATGTGTAATTATTTGGAGAAATTAGGTGGTAGGCTTTTGAATAGGTGGAATTAGATTTCATGTGTTAAAGTGTTTTAGGTGATCACGTATTTACTTTTAATCCTTGATCCTTGGTGGAATAAGTAAATCTGAGGTTTTAGACGTTATATATATATATATATATATATTATATATTATATATATATATATATATATATATATTATATATTATATATATATATATATATATATATATATATATTAGAGCTTAATCATGTGTTGGTTTAGAGAAGACATGTGAAAATTAAAATATTTTGGGAACATCCATAATTTAGGATAGGAGAATTTTAGGTTTAGAATATATGAGTTTTTAAGCATTTTAGGTTTTTAATTGCAAAGTATGTGCTTAATTCCAAATTTTGTCCTTATTTATAGGTGACAATTGTTATTCGCTTGACACTGTTGTAAGAAATTCAGAGAAGTTAAGAAGTCGAGGTATGCGGGATTACTATGCTAGACTTTGCATAAAAAGAAAATGAACTGAGGTTGGTTTATGAAAATGTGCATGATTTGTTTTGAAAAGAAAATGTAAAAAACAACTTCAGTTATGTGTTTCTGCATTACTCATGAAATCTGTGTGAAAGAGACAAATGTTTCTTGACATGACTAGTGCAAACACAAGCAACATTTTGACATGTTTCTAAAATGTGAAAAAGAGCGAACATGACATATGGAAATTTTGTATATGTTATATGAAAATGTTCTGAATCCGTTTTGAATATGTGAAAATGATATGAATATATCCAGCACTCTGTTTGATATGATATGCATATGAAAAACCTTTAGCATGACTTCTGATTCTATTCTGATTCTGATTTTGGTTACGATATGTTATATGGTTGGTACCAACGTTTCTTATATGAGCGCACCCACTTTAGAAACAAAATGATTTTTCTGTGTGCACACTCGGGGCTCCAAGAATGAATAAGGGGAAGTTTCACAATATGATACTTCCTAGTTAGGCCTATAGCACAACCCAACCATGGGGGTTAAACATAGTACATGATATGATACGATATGAAATGATATGATAAGATGAAAATGTTCACTCATGTTATGCCAAAGAGTCTTTCAATATGAACAGTTTGTGAAATATCGCTCTAATATTTTGATAGCATGTTTTTGGAATATGTACTCTGAAAATGAAATGTTTTATTTCTGCATACTGAACGATCTGAAAAGGCTCATGTTTGCATACTAGTGTATGTTTTTTACTTACTCAATTGTTAATAACTCACTCCTTATCTCTACAATATTTTTCAGATTATTTGAATGTTTCAGTTGAGAATCAAGATTAGGGAGCTGGCAAGATTATTTAAGTGTAGTGGATTAAGCAAAAAAGAATGTAATTGTTATTGGCGAATAAAGTTGTTGTGGTCTGATGACTTGATATGTTGAGAGGTTGACATTTTTATTAAGACTTTGTGATATGTTTAGTTAATTATTTTGGAATAGTTGATTTAAATCATTGAGATCTATGTTTATTTGAGAAATTGGAGTTTTACATCTATATTGTAAGATATGTTTTAAGTGAAAAGTAGTAACTCTCCGACCCATCCAGGTACATAATGTACATATCCCGTGTCAGGTATATGCACTAGCATGAGTACGTATAACATAAAATTGAAATGTGGGTGGCACCATTGGCGTTAGTGCTTTACTTCGCTCTGGTGACTAGTTAATTATGCCCCATTTGAAACCTGTTGATCTTTACCTTGTCAACCTAGGGAATTTCGCACTAGTTTAGACACTCCAGCATAAACAAAAGAATTCCAATAGAATATTACCCAATCCTAACACTTAGGGTCATGATAAACGTAAAGAAACTTGACTTGACTTGGAGAAACTATCTCGAGTTACATAAACTGTACTCGAGACATAATGTTACATGAAACGAAATGAAAGATGACCGGACATAACATAACGTGACATGTACGTGAGCTACATGACATGACATAACATGAAACATACAAATATTTATGACATAACATAACATGTAATAGACAAACATTTGGTGATATGGCAAAACATGTAACAGATAGACATTACATGACATGACATAGTGTGTAATACATAAACATTGCATGACAGAATATATTGTGTAATAGATAAATATTACATGACCAAATATATTATGTGATAGATAAATTCTTGCGACATAATATAATGTGTAACAGATAAACGTGGAGTGACATGGCATAGCATGGCATATATGATAACATAAGTACATAAATAATAGTTCCCTTACCAATATACATACATAGTAATCTGACAGTAAGTTAAAAGCTAACTTACAGTGATTGTCGCATTACGAAGAAAAAATGTGCAAAACACGAGAAACTGTAAGTAGAGATTTTTAAACGTTAGAAACTTCATTACTAATAACTTAGAAACATGAAAATACCATCTTAGATAAAATTATCATTTTACCCTCAATGGGAAAATGACAATTTTACCCATAACTTAAGGATTTTACATCCTAACCCCAAAACCCACCAAAATTTACATTAATTAAGTAAATTTTATCCTAAATCCAAATCTCTAATTAGAAAATTTTAAAACACATCACAACTATTACAAATACACTAAGGCCAAAACCTTCAAAGGCAAAAACTCTTGATTTGTTGCAATTCTATTAACCTCATTCCTTATGCTTAAAACTGAAGTATTGCAACATGGATGATCACATCCAATGTTTAAAAATCATACAAGATCAACCAACAAAACTCACTTTAAAAAATCACAAAAAGCTTTTTAAAACAAAACTCCATGCTTTAACTAAAAACATAACCGTTGATTCTCAAGATTTTGTCTCTTTCTAAAGCATTTCCAAGAACTCTAAAATTTTAAAAATACATTTCCAACATATTCATGACACACTTCTAAGAATTATCAGGCTTTGAATCATCAAGAAAACATCATAAAATCACAAGATCTAACACTAAACATTCGGCTTCAACACTTGTACTCAAAACCGATTGCCTTAAGGTTTGGTTTTTTATCAAATCCTTTAATCCAAAACATACCATGACAAAATCACAAACCAACAATATGACATGGATAAAAACATGTCCTAGAGTAGATACAACCATTAAACTTAAGATCACATGGCCATATTTGTATCAAAACATCCATATACCCGAAAACCTCAAATCCATGACCTAACCGAGTCTCTTCATGCATATCAAAATCATATCTTTAAAAAGAACATCAAAAATATTCAAACTAACATTCTAACATTTAGATCAAAGATTCAGGATCATCATATCAGAATATCAAAGCCGTTGGAGCATGATTTTACCACAAAAGATCCAATCTTTCACAAAATAGAAATTGTTTTACTCCTTCCAACTTCCGACTTAAAATCTAAGAAAAACTTTCATCAAAAGCTTATAACATGCAACTAATCCTCATCAAAGGTTCATATAAACATGTTAACTACACTCCATAAAAAACTCAGACCGAGATCTTTTCAGTAGCTTGGCCAAAAAACTAAAATAACAAGCACCATCCAATTTACCACTTAGAATGATGTTTCCAAGCTTAAAAAGACTTTGGACCAATCAAATGGCCATCAAAATTAACATATAAGATATCACAGAAACTAGACTCAAAGAGTAACAACTCTTGTGCAGAGACATTTGTGAGACAATACCTACAAAATCTTCAAAAAGTGCATGCAAACCGACTTAGGAATACTGTTCGAGAGAACCTTTAGGTTTCTCTCCAAGAAAAGTGTTGGAAAGTGATAAAATGAAAGTGAACAGACTTGGACACCTTCTTACACAACTGAGGAGTGATGAGAGGGTTGTGAATGACACTTGAGTGATGATTGTGTCAACCAAAACAAGGAGCAAAACTAGCCCATGGTTTTCTACCCTTGGACTACAGAGTGAAGGGGTGGTGATGAGTTGGCCTTGGCCTTCACAACACATACAACTTAGAGCTGATTTGGACAATTTTTTATCAGCCATGGTAGGGGGGAAGTTCCCCCACATGCCTTGCAAAGGTGGCCCAATTTTGTGGGCCTTAACCGAATGGGCCTCAATTTGGGGTTTAAAGAGGGTTTGAGTTGCTATCAAGCCCAAATCTAATTTTTCTTGAACCAATAAAGTTTCTATGGTTTAAAGGATTGAATAATGATGTCATAACACGAATTTAATTGGTTAATAGCATGTAAAAGTGACTTAATCAAGTGATTAGATACTAAGCTAGAAACAGGATCCATTTAGGGTTTGGAAGCAAATTTGGGGTTTGAGGAGACCATTTAGGGTTTAGGTTTCAACTAGGCTTTTGGGGTTTCAATTTGATTCCAAGTGTTTAGGGTTTCTCAAGTATTGAAACCCTCTTTGGTTTGGCACAAATTGGATGGTTGGATGAAATAGTGTTTTGCTTAGGTGGCATGATCTCAATGTTTGATTTCCTTTACATTTCTATTTCATTGTTCCTCTTGGCGACAAGTGTTTAAGTGTGGCTAAGATCTTGCCAAGTATCTAAAGAAAAATTCTCTAACCTACTCGGATTTTTGCACTTTTTGCACAGATATCTTATAAAACCCCGAGTGTTAACACCTCCCTGTGCAAATTCTATAAATGACTTCGCCCCCTATGCATATTCCTTGTAGTCTATACCAAGTCTATCTCCAAGAAACATCCAACTCTTATCTATTGTATTTGCCCTACTACAATACTATAATAGACTTTAAATGGAAATTGGGGATAGACATAAGCACTAGTCTTTCCATTGACACTAATTGTATCCATAATATAAAGTAGTTGGTCATATCACATTCAAGAGAGTATCATCCACATTGTATATATACTCAGTCCTTTGCTCCCATGTCAGTTGGAATTTTGGCAACATTTTCCCATAATTCTCCAAGTATGTTAGTCGTGAAAAGTCCTCACACCTATCCACGAGCGAGACACTAACCCACAAGCGGACACTAACAGACCACACATTGGAAAAATGAAAGGAAACACTGAAACAAAATTCTAAAACTAACACAAGAGTTCAAACTGAATATATCTGCCATGTAAATGATAGAATCCCAAACTATCTATTTTGGACAATTCAAGAGTTGTACCCAACCATTCTTCACTAGCAATAGGACACAACTCTTGAACAGGTTTAAGGTTAAATTGGATAGAAACTCATTCATGCAAACACGCTGAATAATACAATGCAAGAAATGATGCTAAATAGTTCAAAAGTATCTACTCTAGTGATTTACGCAAAGTGTTCGTTTTAGTGATTCATGCAATTAATTTCTATTTTTTTGTCATAGAAGTGATTGAGTCATTTTTTTACATGGGTTCTTTTTAAATTGTGATTTATATAAAAGTTCCTATTGGGCAATTTCTTTAACTTGGATATAAGTTATTGGTGATTATTATTTTTTTTAATGTAAGTTATTGGAATAAGTTCATAGTGATTCATGCAATTAATTTCTATTTTTTGGGTTCAGAAGTAATTGGTCATTTTTTTATAAGTTATTGGAATATGTTAATAGTGATTTATGCAATTAATTTATATTTTTTGGGTTTAGAAGCAATTGGTCTTTCTTTTTATAAGTTATTGGAATAAGTTAATAATGACTTATACATTTAATTTATATTTTTTGGGTTTAGAAGTAATTGGTAATTTTTTTTATAAGTTATTGGAATAAGTTAATAGTCATTTATACAATTAATTTCTATTTTTTGAGTTTATGCAAGTATTTTTTTCTTTGTTTTATTTCAAGAGTTTTAACAACCAACTTCATTATAAACAGCCAACTTAAAAAATATCCAACTTCACAAATAACAATCATTCGCAAATAACAAACATATTTGTGATAACTTTCACACATATTAAATTCACACAATAAATATATGCATTTCACTAACATATATAACCAATATACACTTCACAAACCAATCAAATTCTCCAACTTCTCCCACAAATATAATGCTATAACATGCAAAAGTCAAAACATATCACAGTTATCCATGAACATGCTAAATCCATCACACATATATGTAATCATACAATATATTCACCAATATATTTTGCAGAATAAATCACAACCATCCTATTTGTATATTTGCATAATTAAAACTCAAATATTAACTACACATTAATGCATGGCCAAAAGCAAAACTTAACAAAACATAATACCAAAATGTACATTCCGCAAAACAAACATTCCTCCTACACCACCATATTTTTCTCACAAATAAGAAATTCTATAGAACATGCCTACACTTCACAAACACAAATATTATAACTCTGTAACAACAAATCAAACTACATTCATACAATCTCAAACGATATCCATTCTAATTTCTAAAAATTTGAAATATATATATATATATATATACAAAGTCCCTTCTAAGTAGGAAACTTTACCTCAAGTTGTTTGTGATTCTTTTACAGGAATGGTTTTCTTGCAAGTATTTTAGTATGTCCTGTCTGATGTAGTTTTCTTTTGGTTAGAGGCTTTCAGTATTTTTGGCACCTAATTTAAGAACTTTCTTACTTATCTTGTAACCCCAGGTGCCGGTCTGTAACCACGGTTTTCCTCCGCCACAAGTGAGAGTTTGTTAATAAAATTTAGGACAAGGTCACTCATGGACATATGAACCTTGGCTCTTCTATATAAAAAAATAATAATAATAAAACCCACTTTAATTAGAAATACACACACAAAACAAAGTGAAACATTGCAAACCTCAATGTATTAGCAATCCTCTTTCACAAGAAAAACCAAAAACCCATATTCACAAGTACCATCTCTCTCTCTCTCTCTCTCACACACACACACACACACAAGAAATTCTGGCCAAAAACCCACCTTCAACCTCCCAAAACCCTCTGTTAAAGTCTTTGTTTCAAGTTTCTACCCCAAACACAAAGTCTGAGGTGCTATATATTTTTTTCACCTCAGAACTTATTACAAGGACATATCTCGCCTTAATAAGCTAACACTTAATAAAATGGCATCGTTCCAATACTTATACACCCTTTATTATGGCAATACACTTTTGTGAGCATCGCCACAATTCTGAGAATTATTCATGTTCGAACGCTCATTTGCAAGTTCGAACGTGAAATTTTAACAATGGCGCCCTAGCTTCCACACGCATTATTTCAGTCCAAAAACCATTCGAAAGGTTACTATACCATTCAAACGAGTAAAATGAATATTCATCTAATTATGTCATTAATATATTAGCCCTAACCTTTCCCACATTCCAATTTCCATTCGAATGAACCAATAAGCTATTCAAACCATTTTTGCATAGCTTTCTAATAGCTTAATAAGTCATTCGAAATTCATTTTTTTTTTTAATTGAAACAATGTAAATAATGGATGGAATTTGTCCCACCTAAGGGAACTGGCTTTTCATTTTAGTTCAAATGGTTATGTATCTCATTCGAACTGGCCGTTGAAATATTTGTTCGAATAGGTTAATATACCATTAGAAAGAAAATTATCAAATTCTTTTATATAAACTTACGACTCTATAGTTTAATAATGTTTTCAAAAAAATGAATTAATAACCTATAAATATTGTAAATACAACTAAATGATATCTTGGACTATATCAAACACTATTGGGAAATAGTAAAATAATCAATGCGATTATCCCCTAAGTTTTAACCTTGAAATTGTATTGCTTATACCCTCAAGTTTTAACAATGGTTTATTGGTGGTTTATAAGTCTAGTATAGAATTCATTTAATGAGATTAACTTATTATAGTATAATTTTTATAGAAGAATTAGTACGATTAACTTAGTCTAGTATAATTAGTATAGTATATATAGTATGGTATGATATAGTTAGAATGTTATAGTATGGTATAGTTAGTATAGTATATTATAGTATGTTAGTATAATATAGTTAGTATAGTATAGCATAGTTAGTATAGTATACTATAGTATAGTTAGTATGTTAGTATAGTATAGTACAATATAGTATAGTATAATAATGTTACTATAGTATAGTATAACATGTATTAGCCTACTTATATTGTAGTATAAGTACATTATTTTATAAAAATTGACAAATACTATTATAGTATTGAATTTAACTATACTCTATGTAAGTTCTAAACTTTTTATGAGTATATATGGTCAAATATGTAAAAATGTATTTATTAAAAAGAATAAACATTATAATTTATTATGTCAAAACTGTAATTATCATATATATATATATATCAAAAGTAAGTTTATATTAATAACCGAAGTTGTTAATTAAGTTGGTCCTTGCACAAATCATGTTAACTAAAGAACAAATCTGCATCTAAAATACTAATGGTCAATAAAACTTCTTGTTATTAACAATTTTTTAATCATTATTATATATAAATTTAACTTCTTATTAATTTTATATTTTAACATAAAAGTCATTATTCACTAAATATATATTTTATTTTATATGCACAAATCATATTGTTATTAAATCTGTTCCGTGCATAAATTGTTCGAACATATTATACTCTAGCTTATTTGCAGTAGAACTTTTTGTTCGAACCTTCAGAATGGGTCCTTAAACCGTTCGAATGTACAAATAAACAAGTTTGAATGTATTATACGTTATTTAGAACGTACCTGAGTCCTCGACATAAATATATTATACGTCATGATTTTTTCTGGAAGCTTCATTCCATAGGCAGTTCAAAAGGAAATTTTTTGTTCAAAAATCTAAAATACCACTTTAAACTATTCGAACATACAAACAAAAATCTAGTTTGAATATAATCAATTCAGAACAGATATATAAGCCAGAAGCATTGAACTGTTCATTCACCATTTTGCCTCGTTCGAAACCACCATTATGCCATTCGCCACCACTCTTCGCCACAAATTGACCTATGACTGCCATTTAACAGGTAAAAATCATCATCCATTCATTCTACGTAGTAAATAGGCTTTAAAAACGTTGGTTGCGTGTTGAAAGTTAGGGGTCATAATTTCGAACGAGATCCGACCCATTTTTCGTATTTTTCGGTAGCCACACACATTTGGCCGTATAAATGATGGACTTAGGTGTGGGCTTCACTCCATTGAAGTTTTTGTTCAATTCTAAGTCGACTTAGCCATGGATAATCTTGGCTGAGGTTTGTTAGTTCGAACTGAAGTCAAGTTGTTTGAATGGTTTTTGCCAAACAACAATGCTTGCAGTTTGAACGTGACAATACCCATTCGAACTGTCTGTGGTTTGTTAGTTCGAATGGCTTTCAAGTTGTTTGAATGGTTTTTACCAAATAGCAATTCTTTCAGTCTGAACTTGACAACACTCGTTCAAGTGGAAATAATTAACCCAATTCTAGATCTATGTTTGTTTCTAATCGAATAAATAAAATAATTGTAACACCCCGATCCTGAAAGTTCGGAGAATTAGCTCTTAATACTTAATATCAATTTCAATAACACAACTATAAAAGAAAACTCCAAAAAAATGTTAATCCATTTAATCAACCCAAATATCTATGTTCCTTCATGGGGACAACAAAGAAATTCTCAAAAACATAAATAAAATCTCTCTAAAAACTCAAAAATATCCTTAACTCATCAAATCAAAATAACCGAAAATAAATCAGTTTACTAACTATGACTCTCAAATAAGCACTTGTACCCTCAGGCACTTATTCCACTACGATCATTACACATTACTAAAACTTCCTACTCTTGTTCTCCAGCAGAACCATCAAAATTATCTAAAAAATATTTGGAGATAAATGGTGAGTTATCAACAACTCAGTAAGCAGAGAACATATACTAGTGTACAAACATGAGCATTTACAGAGTTCAAAATGTAGAACAAAATACTTTTACTTTTAGACAGAACATGTTGTCAAAAATATCAAAGCGAAAGTTTCAGAAAATATTCTTATTCAAAGTCTTTTGGCATAGCATAACTGACCACCATCATACTGGAACATCATATCACATCAGAGGCCATGTTTAACTCCCGTGGTAGGGTTATGCAAACCCCGGTAGCTAACCGAGCAGAAACAAAATGTGAATCTTCCCCTTATTTATTCTCGGAGCCCCGAGTGTGCACATAGGAAAGACCACCAGAAAAACCACTTTGTTTCTAAAGTAGGTGCACCAGAAACAGAACAGTTGGTACCAACCCAAATAGAAGCCACTATTAGCACCCGTGGTAGGTCAAAAAGATCACCATCCACAAACCAAATCCAGAATCAGAATGTCATGCCAAAAGTTTTTAGAAATCATATCATATCAGAGTACAGAACAAAACAAAACAGAATCAAATCACAAAAATATAATTTATGTACAAAATTTCATATTCGCTCTCTTTTGCACAGTTCAGAGACAAAATGCCAGAGAATAAGCTCATGTCTGCACTAGTCATTGCAGAAAATACTTTATTCTTATACAGGATTTCATGAGTAATACAGAACAAAATAACTAAGGTAGTTCAAATCTCTTTTCATAACCAAATATGCATATTTAAAAAAAAAATTAACCTCAGCTCATTTTATTTTTATGCAAAGTCTAGCATAAGAACCCCGCTTACCTGGACTTCTTAACTTTATGAATTTCTTCAAAGAATGCTGAACGAAAATTACCCGTCACCTATAAAATAGTCACGTGATACTTGTAAATTTCTCGTCGAACACGTAATTCAACACTTAACCTAAAATGTTAAAAATTGACCTACTTTGATTCCTCAAAACTTAAAACTTCTCTGAGTGCTAAAGTATCATAACTTCCCGAATTCCTCAATACCCACATAATTCATCTTACTATTACACTCTAAGTCATTTCTAAATTGCATAATAATATTATACTAAATACAACTATGCCACAAAAAATACATCTCTAGTTTAAAGAGTCTCTTAATATAATTATAACAAAACGGATTAAAAATTTAGGAAAGTAAAATTTTCATTTAAAAAAAATAGACTAATTAGTTTCTTTTTTTTTTAAAGGGTTCAAAAAAATAAAAACTTGCACTTACTATGTACTTCTAAAAATATATTATCACTAATAATATATCTCAAATCTTTATTTATCTTCATTATAAAAACTTGAATTTAAAACAACCCTACTAATATATAAATATAGACCAAAATATGAACAACCTATAATTAGTCTGATGATAAGGGTATTATAGGGATTAAACAAAACACATAAGGGCTCTTTTGGAAATAGCGAGAATTCATATTAACAGTACAACTTCGTATGGAGCCATACTCACCTAGCGATGGAGAGCACAAAGGTAGAGAGAGCTGGGCGGTTGTTTACGGTGGTTATGCTGGCGACTGGGTGGCTGGGTACAGAGAGATACATCGATGAGAAAGAGACCCACTAATGAGAGAAAAAAATGTGAAAAACAATAGAGTAAGCCGAGAGAGAGTGAGCCGGAGATGCTGTCGGTGGCTTACCGAGAGGGACGCTGCGGACAAGGAGCAGAGTGGAGTTATCGTTGAAGTTTTCTGTGCCGTTGATAACGAAGTGGAAGGGCTGGCACCATGTGTGGTGGCTTTGAACGGAAAGGCACTGGGCTGCTATTGCTCTTTTTTTGGGCTAAAACACAGGACAATAACGGGTTGAGTTTCCGTGAGATGGGCTCCTGGTGGTTTGTTAGGAGGTCCCTACGGCAGCGTGGCGGTCTTCGCGTTGCACTGCGATAGAGTGGTTGACCTGGTGCAGCAACACCACGGAGCGCGACATCGGGTTGTGTCTCAGGCTGGGCTCGTTCGTGGCAGTGGGTGGGGTGCTACACGGCTATTCCACGGTGGTCCCGTGGTTGACACTAGGAGATGCGACTATTGGGCTTCACGCGACATGCAACCTTGTGGTTGCCATCTCTATGGAAGTGCACGTGTTTCGCGGTGTAGGAAGGCAGAGGCTTCCTGTTAGGGGCTGTTTCTATGGTGGAAAGGAGTGTGAAGCAGGAGAGATAGGCTGCGACTTGTTGGGGAAAGAAAAGCATAAGCGGCAACCCCAGTTTATCAAATTGATGAACTGCTAAACGTGAATATATATGTATATCTATTACACAACTGTTGCCGTGAATGTTGCGGGAAAAAGGAACGTTCATGCCATGGAGAAACGGACGTGAATATCAATCATAGTTGAGGGAGTGGCGTGCATGCAGTGACTAAACGGAAGCGAATGTGCAAAACGTGGTGTCTGAAATTATTTTCATGGGCTAGAGCTCTTTAACCTGAAAACAAATAATTGGCCAATGACTTGGATCTTGAATGGGGTTAATGCATGGCCTTTTTCTCTAAATTTTGGACCTCAACCCAACCTAGAAAAAAAATATTACTTTTGGTCCATTAAAAGATTTTAAACCTATCCAAAATTATAATCGGCTAAAAATATTTTAGGCTCATACTCTCTTCCAAAAATTTTACTCGAAATTCCAAATGGGCTTTTCATACCTACAAACCCAAAACTTTTGTAAAGCGGGCTTGACTGGGCCCGTGTGTTACAATAATAGTTTGAATGGTTTCTCCTACACATGGAAATTGCCCATAGGATGATGCTATTCGAACGATATATGTATCTGTTCAAATGGTCTAAGATCGTTCAAACGGCCTAATATCGTTTAAACATAGCCTTTAACATGTTTGAATGATATAACTATACGTTCGGATGGGTTCGATTTATGTTTGAACAGTATGTGTTTCTATTCAACACAGCTCAGTTTAACATAATTACTTAGTTGCAAAAAATCTATTTATAAGTGATTATTGTTTTTTTTAAAACAGTGAATTCATGGCATTCGCTGGAAGAAAGTGTGGAAGAGATGTGCAACCTAAAAACGACAATAATAACACAAGAAGGCCCATATTGGTTGAGCAAGAGATCATCTTAGATAACTTTCACGATTTTGTTTGGGAGGGATGAGCCTATCATCCACGATCCTCGATAAAGATGGTGGTTTATCACTAA
Organism: Juglans regia; assembly: GCF_001411555.2. Taxonomy (NCBI): domain Eukaryota; kingdom Viridiplantae; phylum Streptophyta; class Magnoliopsida; order Fagales; family Juglandaceae; genus Juglans; species Juglans regia. Next base: position 19,625,501 of record NC_049913.1, on the reverse strand, counting down.
GTTTCTCACCAGTCAATATTACATTCTCACCAGACAATATCACTAAGTTTCTCAACATTCCTGTGTGGTACGTGCATACCCTGCATTGCCACTGGTTGTAGGGACAAGTGGTGTCGCCTGATATCGAGGAAGAGGATCCAGCAAATGATGGTTAGTAAACGATGAGGTTTGTTGGTTGATGTTGGACAATTCAGATCTTCCATATGATAGTAACAAGGTCATCAAGCAGGTTGATTGTCGAGCCTTCGTTCGAATGTTAAATTTAATTGTCTCACACAATATCGATCCAAGAAAGCACAACAGATTTTGACATCGAATGAGCTCGACTAATCTTAGAGATAGCAAAAGTAGAGCTGATTGATATGCCTCTATACTTCCTCATCCGCATCTAATCTAAGTCACGGTATTTGACTGGAGATAGTCTACCATATGCATTTATGATCTTCAACCTCCTAGTTAAGTCAAGAGTGGATGTGCTTTTGACAGAGATGATGCATCCATAGATCGGCTCGCTTAATAAGATCACTTTCAACAAAAGTGAAGGCCACTTGAGGAAGACTCGCACTAATGTTACAACAGCACGCAGTGGCACTGAGAGTGATCCAGCTACTACGGATGTCGGAGCTGCTATGAAGGCTGTAGAGACTAGTACCAGGGAGATGTGATCTCTGTTAGAGAAGCGTCGCGCACTTTTGATCCAGAACATGGAAAGGATCAATGCCCCCATCATTACTTGACTGAAAGGACTTGAGGCATGCATGACTATGATGCAAGAGGACCTCGAGAATCTATCCATGCAATTTTATTTTGTATCGAATATTTGTTTTGTCTCGATCATTGTCACTTTTGAATATTTTTTATTTTATTATATATAGCTTGTTTCTTCATTAAATATTTTCTTTATCATTTAGTTATATCAAAAATCAGTTTTGTTAGAATATAAAAATAATTTGCAACTTGTTATTTAACATAAAAAACTAATAATTTATATTTTTAATAACATATATTACTTTTGTAGGATGATATATATGATCTATCTTAATTAACTACTGGAAAAGTAGATTTTCATCTTTTAGAAATGGAAATTAATAAACTCAAATAATGATTATTTAAAAAAAAAATGAATGCCTTTAAATAAATTTCTATAACAATGGTTATTTCAATATTGTTCATCACAGGTCAAACAAATCTTTGTAGCTTTTGAACTATATATTACCTCAACATTTGAATGGAAAATACCACACCGTCAAACGGTCCCAAACTCAATTCAAACTAGAAACTTATATTCGAACTAGGTGCAACCCTCCCTTGCCATTGTATAAAACGTCCTGCCACAAATATTGTTCGAACCCTTATCGCAACATTCGAATGTAAAATCCATTACCGTTCGAACTATTTTATCTTTTGGGACATTATGTTTCGTGTAATGCGCCGATCTCGAATGTCGAGAGAGTTACATCTAAACACTTAAAAATCATATCTCATTGTATAAATGTAAACTCTAATTCCTCATTTACTCATATACCTCATTATGTTAAACCATCTACTCCAAAAGAAATAACTAAGATTATGAAGAAATCTCAAAATAAAAGTCAACTTCCCAAAGTACTAAGTCAACAGAGCAAAACGAAACTATTCCATAAAATTCTCCAATATCAAGTACCCTTTTTGTATATAATAGACTATGCTCACAAAGCCTTACACATTCTTCCTATTCTTGAATCTCTGCTAAAGTATCCAAAATATCTGAAAAATGTTGTGCAGATACGGGGTGAGTTATCGACAACTTAGTAAGCAGAGAATATATACTAGCGTGCAAACATGAGTATTTACAGAGTACAATATGCAGAACAAAATATTTTCCAGAGTTATCATGCAGAACAAAAAATGTTTCCAAACGTAACAGAGCAATGGTTTTAAGACACATAAAACCCAAAGTACTTTGGCATAACATAACCTGAGCATCATCATCACATCAAAATAGAGCATCTCACAATGCAGAGACCATGTTTCACCCCCGTGGTAGGGTTGTGCTATCCCCGGCGGCCAAATCGAGCAGTGACAGAGGTGAAATCTTTTCCTTATTCTTCTCGGAGCCCCGAGTGTGCGCACAGGAAAGACCACAATAAAATCACTTTGTTTCCAAAGTAGGTGCACTCTGAGACAGAGAAGTTGGTACCAACCCAAACAGAGCAGAGCATAACATAGCAGAACAGAGACAGAGTCATATACAAAATTAGTACACCATGCCAAAGGTTTTCAAATGCCATATCAAAATAAAACAGAGTACCAAAACATAATTAGATCATTCTCTCATACTGAAAACAAAAGTCGGAGCATCTTTCTAAATCAATGCACAATTTTTCAGATTTCAGAGACAATATGAGAAGTCTACACAATGCATGTCATAAATTATTTTTCCTTTTTCATAAAGATTTCATGAGTAGTGCAAATAAGCGACCGATGTTAGTTTTTACCAAGTTCAAATTTAATAACAAAATATGCAAATTTTTCAGAAAGTCAACCTCAGTCTTAATAACATGTATAAAGCCTAGCATATAAACTCCACTTACCTGGACTTCTTAGTTTTTTCGAAATTTTCTTTAAAAATGTCGAACAATAATTAAGCATCACCTACAAAATAATCACGTAATTTTCGTAAATTTCTAATTAATTGCGTACTTCGATATTTAATCCTAAGCTTATAAAATAACCTATTTAATTCCTCAAAACCTAAAATTTCATAACCTCAAATTATAAATCATTACTTTCTAAAATCATTAATATTGATTTAATAACTTTGACTAAAACATTTAAAAGTCTGACCTATTTATTAATGAAAACAAACTATAATGTTTAATAGTAGATAATATAATTATCCCAAAATATTTTAAAATAAACCATAACTATTTTTAAATAGACTAAATCATATCTAAAGTATAAAAATAACATTACACCAATAATTTTTACTCAAGTCTAACTCTAAAAAAAAATAACTTTAATACCATTCGGTATCATTTAAAAAATGAGCCGTAGTACATTTGAACAAATAAAAATGAGTTTTTTTTATTTTTTTTTTTATTTTTTATAACTGGAATGGTAAAATGTAAAAACACTTAAAAATGGGTTTGAGGTGTTTTACGGAAGAAAAATTGATGACCAAAAGCTAGATGGCATTTTCGTAGTTCCAAGGGATGTCATGACCACATAATTTAAAACTATCTATACGATAATATTTTTAGTCCAAAGCTTCTACTTGTTTCTAGGGAAAACAGAAGACACAAAAACAAAAAAAAGAAGGAAGCCGAAAGAGAAGGAGGTGTGCGACGGACGCTCACCCTAGCTGAAGGAGGTCGCGGCGGGGTAGGCGAGTGGGAGGTGGTTGAGACATGACGGCGGAACACTGAGAGAGTGAGAAAGAGATGAGAGAGAGAGAGGGAATGGAGAGAGAGAGAGACCATGGCATAAGACTTACGCACCAAGTACGACGGGGAGCTATGGACTGGGGTCACCCGGGGCTACGTCCAACGGTGGAAGCTTGTCCTTCGGCGACTTCTGCTGTCAATGGTGTCTTATGCGGCTTTGTGGGTAGTGGCTTAAGGGCAGTGGGTATTTGAGACAAAGATACTCTATTTTTGAAAACCGAAACAAAGGTACTTACGATTTCGTGTGGGCTGAGCATGGTGGTGATATGAGGGAGAAGCAGCGACGAGGTTGGCTTGGCTTCGGGGTGCGTCTGTTTTCACGTGGGGTTAGTGTTTTTTCTAAGTGGGTGCGGACCAGGCTGCGGTGATGCTAGGACAGCGTGGGTCGTGGCTTGTGGAGGTTGATTTTGTGCGGCAGTTGGGTGAGCCGCGACTAGGTGGTTCTGTGATTGTTTCTGCATGTGGAGTGGCCGAAAAGCAGTGCATGGTGGCAGACGGGGAAGACGGTAGCAATAGGGTGGCTACTTAATCTAGGGTTAAAGATGAACGATAAAATCATGAGGAATGAGCATGAACTATGAAGTTATCTTTGGAATATATATAGGAAACAGAAAAATAAAACCCTAGAGAAAGTAGGAAGGATAAACATGCATGAAGTGAAATAACAAGTGCATGGCATGCATGGCATGGAGACTTGTAATGCCCCGTCCCAAAGGGTCCGGAGAGTTAACTCATATCACCTAAAAATCATTTCCAAATAATATTTTTAAAATAAACCAGAGTCTCCATAACATATTATGTAACGCCCGTCCTTGTGGTGGGACTTTTTCTAAAATATTTTTATAAAAAGGACGACGGGAATTACTGTCCTGTTTAAAACTTTTCACTTGCATCCCCAGGGTGCGAGACTCTACGCTTATAAATAAAATGTGCTTTGATCATAAAAGAGGATTACAGCGGAAAACATAAATCTTATAATAAAAAGGCCTCATACGTTTAAAACTCATGCCTAGACTTCCGTGCTCTTCCCCATGGGCCGTGTCCGTCCTGATCATGCAGTTCCTGTGAGGGGGAGGGACATGCATAAAAACTAAAATGAGTCGAAGACTCTTAAGCATTACTTCATACAGTTAAAATATAACAACATAGGTTTTCATTCATGCATTCATCATTCGTACATACTATTACGTGCGTGCCTACGTGTCTTGTGTGCGTTCTTTGAAAATGTCACTGGACGGGGCTTTTCTTTTAAAAGGCTTTCCTCTATTTAAAACGTGTCCCCCGTCACTGCCTTCATTTCTTCAAGAGTCGGTGTACGGGGTTTTACTTTAAAAAGGGCTTTCTCGTCGTAAAACGTTTCCCCCGTCAGTGCCTTCATTTCTTCATTAGCCCGTGCTCTTGTGCTCTTGTGCATACATATGCCTTCGTGCGTTTGTGCATGCGTGCGTACATCCATTCTTTCTTATCGCTTTCATAGGCCAGTACACACAATTACGCCCCGTGTGTTTGGGGTTAGCGGTCTTCCTTTGGACCCGGATTCCGCCCGTGGCCACGGGTTGGGAACCCCTTTTCATAGGGGGCAGCACTGGGTGCACTTCTAGCACTACTTACCAGGCATTGCAATCTGCCCATTCATCGGTACCCTTTCATTCATGTCATGTGGCCGTTACGTGTCTTCATACATTCATGCTTTCGTTTCTTTCTTTTCATTCATTCGTTCATGTCAGCTCGAAGGAGCTGACAGCTTTCATTCAGTTCGTTCTTTCATTTAACAGTCCTTTCTTTTCGTGGGAAAACATTTCTTTTCGTGAGAAAATATCGTTTGGGGCGTAAGCCCGAAAATGGTCTTTCCGTTTTCCTTTTTCAATTTCATTTCAGTTATATCCTCTCTTTAACAAAGAACATACATGGGCTTAAGTGTCAGCTTCCGTGGCATCCTATAAGTGTCACCTTGAACGTCGTCAATCTTGGCATCCGCGAGTATCACCTCGTGGTGCACATGAGAGTGTCGGTTCGTAGGGTTCACGAAAGGATCTGCTTTCATGCCTTTCATGCATCTTCATCAGTTTATGGATTTTTCTTAGAAAATACATACAATAGATACAGCGTATAGTCATCCATTCACATGCGTACAATTAATACGTTGGGGTGCGTAAAAAGGGGCTGCCAATGAGGGGCCGTACATACTTATGCTTTTGAACATTTAGCATTTTCTTTCTTAAAACGTCTTTAGTCTTTTCGTGAGCATTTTAAAGGAAAAGCGTTTCTTGTATCTTTGATAACTCTAGAAGAGTATGAACGTAACACTTACCTGGACTCCATGCTACTTGCATGTCATTCAGTCCATTCACGTGCTTGTCAAATGGCAACCTACATGCATACACATAACCTTAGCATCATTCTCTATCTAATGTATAAGTAACTTAAACTATAAATAGAACTACGCTATACTTAGAACACTCTCCTTCTATCCCATGCACTTACATGCCCTTCACTAGGTTAAACCCTTCGAGGACCACTTACGGTCACCACAACTTCCAACTCAAAGTCTTGTCTCGAGTGCTCATCCACTAAAGTGAACCCCTTATTCACCTTAGGATTAAGACACTAGGACATTCGTCTTACTCTTCTTGCAACCACATTCGACGCATGATTCCGACCGATGGAATCACACATCTCAATCCTAACGATGCATCCGTCACTATCTTCATGCATCTTGGCCCACACTAAATCCTCATTCCCATCCATAAAGACACATGGCTCTAAGCCAACTCTGAGGCTTAAGCACTGCGCAACTATGCTCATGACAGATTACCCATTACATATGGTGAATCCGTCCAGCACGTGTCTCTCACCATGTTACATAGGTACCTTACCCCTTTATCACCTAAGATCAACGTATATAACACGTTGATCACCTGCTCGTAGGGACAAAGGCCATACTCCAATACCAATCTTCTCTTAACTCGGCTAGCATGACTCTTCACGCTACCCGTCCCTTTTGACAGTTCATCCCAACACTTAACACGACAAGACTCCATCCATAACTACGTTTCATGTCACGTTATATAGCCCGAGATTGCTCCAGTGCTACACTGTGACCTTGTCGTGTTACCTAGCATTCTACTTCATCACTCCTGACTCATCACGAGTACGGTTCCTCACGTACTCCCGTCACATCGTGACATCTCGTCACGTTCCCGTTACGCCATTTCTTACACTCTAACACTTCACCCATCATAAGCATGACTTCCAATAACCACGTCATTTCGTGACGTTGCCCAGTCATGCTTCCGCTGCGTACTCTTACACTTATTCCACTACTTCACACATCACAAGCACGACTGTCAGTAGTCATGTCACTTCGTGACATTCCTCAGTCATGCTTCCGCTGCGCACTCTTATACTTGCTTTACTACTTCACGCATACTCCTGGCCATAAGTTCATCACAGTGACACTTGTCACCTCAGACTACAGGCTACGCCATAACTACCTCGGGACACTGTTCCACAGTTCCCGACACTATCCATCACGTTCCACGCCCATAAATCACATAACCATCCTTATCTCTACGACACGCCACACGGAGTGTCGCTGCTACATGGAGTACACTCCACGTATACTCCCTTCATACACACCACATCACCATTATGGCATACCTGCCATATGGTACATCACTCCATCACATGGAGTACATTCCACTCGTACTTCCTACACATACGTTCCATCACCATTATGGCCTACACGTCATATGGTGCATCACCCATCATATGGAGTGCATCCCACATGTACTCCATCCATACACACCATATCACCACTATGGCATACCTGCCATACGGTACATCACCATATCATATGGAGTACACTCCTCGCATACTCCCTTCATACACACTACGACACATCACCACTATGGCATACACGCCATATGGTGTATCACCCATCATATGGAGTACATTTCACATGTACTCAATCCATACACACCATATCACCACTATGGCATACCTGCCATATGGTGCATCACCCGATCACATGGAGTACACTCCTCGTATACTCCCTTCATACACACTACGGCACATCACCACTATGGCATACACGCCATATGGTGCATCGCACCATCTCATGGAGTACATTCCACATGTACTCTCCACATACATACCACATCACCAATATGGCATACAAACCATATGGGGCATCGTCCACCACATAGAGTACATTCTACATGTACTCCTCTTACACGCATTACGCCACTGAGTACACTCCACTTGTACTCATCCCGTTCCACCATACGCCAGGAGGGTATATTTTACATATACTCTCCTTGTCTCACATTACGCCACACATAAAGTACACACAGCGTGTACTATTCCCATCCCATATGCCACATCACCATTATGGCATATCCGCCACATGGTGCATTACTCCACCACATAGAGTACATTCCACGTGTACTTCTCACATATACTATACCCCACACAGAGTACACCCATCGTGTACTCCCTTCATACACATCACGGCATGTCACCATCATGGCATACCCGCCATATGGTGCATCTCACCATCACACGGAGTACATTTCATTTGTACTCCCTACATATACAACATGCCACATGCACACAGAGTACACTCAGTGTGCACGGTATCCATTCCACATACACCATGCCACCATTACAGCACATATTCCCAAATCACACTACACAGCACACTTCCCAATTACGCCCAACACATCACAGTACACTACACGGCACAATGCACCTCCATACAATACAGATAAGCCCAACACTTCACTACACAGAATGCCCAACACTTCATTACAATGCCACAACTCCACAAATACTAACAGCACAGTCCACAACCTAGTCAACTAATCAATATCTAACATAATTATGAGGGATAGAGGGTTATACCATCGAAGGGATAACCCGTGCGTTGCTCGTTGACCGTCATAGCCGATGATGTCGGAAGAGTCGTACGTGGCGGCTAACTCACGTACGGTGACTATTTAGGCGTTTAGATAGCTAGGTGTGGTCTTGGAAAGGCTCGTGATAGCCTTGTGATGATGGTAAAGAGCATAACATGGCGGATCTAGCCATGTACAGTGGCGGTCAATCACACGCAGTGACTGTCCATCACGTGCAATGATTACCCATCACATAAAGTGATAGTTTAGACCTAGGGCTTGGCTAAAGGAGGTGTGGTGAATCTCGTGGTGGCGTCGAGGTGGCGCCACGGTGGCTCACGGTGGCAGATCTGGCCATTCCATGGAGGACAAGCCGTGGGAGAGTGAGAGAGAGTGTGCTCTCGTGGGTGGCAGATCGGGGCCGTGGGAGGTTGGGTTGGCTTGGTGGCGGCCTGAGGAGGCTGGACATGGCGGTCATCAGCCATGGGTGGCGGTGCACGGTGGTGCACGGCGTGCAACCCGTGCGTGCGTGAGTGAGGAGCCGTGAGGTGGAGGAGGGGGTTTCTGGCCATGGGTCACATGGAGGAGCTCGGGGAAAGGGAGAGGAGGTCCATGGTGGCCATGGTGGTCGTGGGTGGCCGCGTACGGCGGCGCACGGTGGGAAATGGGCTAGAGACCCATTTCGGGTACTTGCCGTGGAAGGAGGGGGAGGACTGCTTCATAGGGGCTGGCTTCGGTGGAGGATGATGGCCGGTGGGAGAGGAGCTTGCCGTGGGAGCGGTGGAGCCATTGGGCGGCGCACAGCGGCGCTACGCGCACTAAGCCCATACGGGCTGTGCAGTCCCGAAATGGAGAAAGGGAGAGCGTGAGGGGGAGAGGTCGGCATGGATGGACTCGCCGGAGGGAGAGCAAGCCGTTGGTGCCGGCGGTGAGGAAGGGCGACGCACGGCGGCGCCGGGCCGAGGCCTTAAGCCGTTCGGCGTGAGGTGGTCTGCGTACAGCGTACGCCGAAGGAGAGAGGGAGGAGAGAGAGGGTTACGGGGAAATGAGAGGGAAAAGAGAGGGGTTTGGGTATTTAACCCAGTCCTTTCATCTGGGGGTCTACACGACGATCTAAAGACGAATAATTAAAACACTGATTTGAAGATGCGTAAAACATTAACTTAATTAAAAGCACTTAGAGGAATTAAGGTAGATATTATTTTAAACTAACTTTAGTTTATAAAATAGTATTCTTCATCATTAATAGAATGATGAAGTCTCACTTAACATATTTAAAAGGGTTAAACCATTTATTTAATAAAAGTTCTCAACATAATTTAAATATCATAATATCTTAAATAATTGAAATCATTTTAATAATAATATTAAAATGATTTCCGACAATTATAATATTTTTGGAGCTCTTCAATAATATTATGATTGTCATATTTAAGATCAAATCTTAATTCAACAATGATGGAAATACTCCTTATAAATATTTCCAGCATATTTAAAACACCGGGCGTGCCCTAGAAGTCACACGATATCTTTCGAGATATGCTATCATGGTTCGACACGCATAACGTGACTCACAGTCGGTAATGAGAAAGGCAGATGATCACATAATCTCTGCCGTTAGGGTTTGCTTACGTCATCAAGACGAAACATACATCAAAAAGAGAGAAGCGTACGTAAGAAGAAGGAGTTGGGTATTACATATTAACCTATTTGTTCAATACAAATATCCATGTTCCCACATAAGGGCACATCAGTGATGTATCATTAATAAACATAAACTTTCCCACAAGGATTAGAAATATCCATTACTCAAAATACCAAAGCCACATACAATATTAACACTACCAAAAGACTCTCCAATAGTCATTATACCCTAAGTCACTTAGTCTTCTATGATCAACAAACTTGCAAGTACTCCCTATTCTTGATTTCCAGTTGTTGCATCAAAAATATCTGAAACATATTATGGAGTTAGGGTTGAGTTATCAACAACTCAGTAAGCAGAAAACATATACTAGTATGCAAACATGAGCATTTACAGATTTCAGAATGCAGAACAAAACACTTTATTTTCAGAATGTAGAGTCAGAACATGTTATCAAAATATCAGAGCGAACGTTCAAAAATATTTTTATTCAAAATTCCCTTGGCACAACATAACTGAACATCGTCATCTTATCATATCATATCATATACCATGTTTAACCCCCGTGGTAGGGTTGTACTATCCCCGGTGGCCAAACCAGGTAGTGTCATATGGTGAACTTCCCATTTTTCAATTTCGGAGCCCCGAGTGTGTACACAAGAAAGAACACGTAAAAAGACCACTTTGTTTTCAAAGTGGGTGCACTCATATCATATCATATCATGTTGGTACCAATCATATCAAGAGAACCAGTATCATCATATCAGACCCATATTCAGAATCAGATTCGGAACAGATAAGTATGCCAAAGGTTTATCATATCCATATCGCATCAAAACACGTGCAAAACATATTCATATAATTTTTCCATGATCAATAACAGTTCCAAGATATTTCATATCACATGTACAAAAATTCACATATATCGTATTCGCTCTTTTGCACATTTCAGAACATGTCAAGTATTGCCCATGTCTACACATTTCATGTCAAAAACATTTATTTTTCCTTTCATACGTATCTCATGAGTGAATGCAAAACATATATTGAGGTTGTTTTTAACCTTTTACTTTTTAAAACAACATGCATATTTTTACAAACTAACCTCAGTTCATTTCTTTTTATGCAAATTTAGCATAGGAATCCCGCTTACCTGACTCATGCAGCGTATTATCTATGCCTTGAATACGGTCTCTATCCGTCTCGTCACCTATTCATAAAAATATATATAAACTAAGAATTAAAGTCCAATAACACATAATTGGTCTAAGACAACTTAAAACCCAATTTCTAGACCATATTTCAGCAAATTTAATCCAACTCAAACAACCAAATAACAATCTGGACAGCCCACACTTCAACCCAAAATATTCTATACCAATCTCAGTATTGTCCAATACAAGTATCAAAACCAATGTCAACTCAAATTATCACTAACTCACACTTATTTCAGCAGCTCGTAATCCCAAACAATCACCAACAATTTAACCTAAAACAACACTACACATTGCATATTTCTTTCCGTTCACAACTCCATAACAGAAAACAAAACCCAACACTTCAAAATATTAAATTGCACTCGACAAAATAAAATTTCATTCTAAATATTTTCTAAAACACCAATCCAACAAATCAACTACAATGCAACTCCAAATAATCCAAACTCAGAACATTCCAACACATGAAATTCGCTTATACAAAGAAATGCCCAAAGAACAGCCCATGGACTACTCTAAAATGAAAACATGACCCATAAATTCCATTGAAAAAGACTAGAGGTGGAAGTGTGTGTGTGCACGCAAGAAACTGAGAACAAGAATAGCTTACCTACGGAAGCTAAATTCTCCAGGAGTGGCTTCAAAGATTACACGAAGAACAAACACAAGGACCCACAAAATGCAAACCCAATCCACAAGGCAACAACAAAACTGTAAAGATGAGGAAGAGAGGGTCGGCTAAGAGAGTGAAAAGAGGGTCTTGGTTGCAGAATAAAAGAGAGGGAGAAGAAGTTATACCTGAAGACTAAGCGCAGTGCAAGAAGGAGAGAAGAGCCGAGTCTTGAAAGGGGAACACTAACTGCAGAACAAGAGGGATGCGAGAGAGAAACTATGAGTTTTGCTACAATGGAGAGGTGCGACAGCAGAGAAATTGATTTTGAGGGAAAACCGAAAGTGAGGAGGTTTAGGGCATGAGAATCGGAACCACAAAATAGAACTAACAACAAGAAAATAAAAATGAAACCGGAAAGAAAAGAGTAACGTGGGAGAGAGGGATGCGGGAGAAACCAGAAGTTGAAACCGAAAATGTGAAAGAGAGGGAGAAAGAAACAAGAGCTGAGGAAGAAGACACTAACCTCCAAAACGGCATCGTTCGGAAGACCACCAAGACAAAGGCTGGGCCTTTTCACTTACTGGTCCGGGCCTCACAAGGCCTGGGCCTTACAAGACTAAAGGGATTTTCATGTCTTGCATTTTGGATGGGGCATTTTCCTTAATATATATATATATATATAACTTGTCCCACTAATTTTCAGTCCAATAAAAACTTCACCTAATCCAACGAATTTAAAGATTTAAACCTACTCGGCATAACCCTAGAAATTATTCGATATCCATAAAAAATAATATAAACAATTTGAGCTTGTAGTCTATTCCAATAATAATTAATTTCAAGTGGGCTTTGTCATAAACAATTTCGGATGCGAATTTCTTGCTTGGCCCGGTGTTACATTTCGTCCTCGAAACTATAGGTCCAACAGGTAATTATCTGTTCAAACGGATAAAACACCACTTTCATATTTTGGAATGAAATGGTCAAATTTCTTGTAGTGATATATATAGTTTATAGAGATCATCGACGTGCACATTGGGGAGAAGTAAGGAATTGTACATGAGAAGATTGAAAAAGACAGATGTTGCCAATTATTATTATATGCCTGGAATGTTAATTACATCAGTACGTCTGGAAAGTCCTCCATCTACAGTACTTGTTTTGCTTTGCAAATGAGAACACATAAGAAATGGAACGTCTCATGTTACACGTCCCGCGACCTATCTCTTATTTACTCAATAAAAAAACAATCAATTTAATTATGGCATTTTTTTACCAAAAGAAATGAAAAAGTGAATAGATTTGCGGACAACTTAGTTGACAACACTGCAAAGTTTTCGTATCTGTCCTTGAGAGCCCGTGATGGGCTCGATATTTCCCATTCCGACCATAGCAGCAGCGAAATCATTTTTGAAAGTTGAAGGGCTCTTGCTATACTCTGTAACAATGCTGTCTGTGGATCCTCCACTAAATAGGATTTGATCAGATTGGAGAAGACCCTTCTTCTGAATCAGATTCTTAAAGTAATTATTATCAAAAGAATTGGGTGTCACCAAATCAAGCGGTGCTATCTTCTCGTCGTCGCTACCTATAGCAAGTGAACACTTGCGCTTTCTAGTGCTAGCAAACCCAGCATCGATATCACTTGTATTGTTGTGAATCCTGCCGCGGAAGGTCACACATCTTGCTTGTCCTATTGTATGCGATCCTGCAATATTTCATAGAAAACGTACGCTGGTATTTAGTCATCTTGCCCTTGCATGCATATTGTTGTGATAATTAAAATTTCCATCCTTTTACTATACATATATATAGATTAATATATGATAGTTAATTAGGCTCAAACCTGAAAGGGCGACCATATCTCTTTCACTCAAACCTTTCTCGCGAAACAAGGAAGTCAACCTGCCAAGGCCATCAATAAACTTCGGAAGGTTGGTGTCGGTTAGGCTGAGGCTTGCTGTGGTAGAGTCTCTTCTTCCAAGCTTCACCGTCCATGATGGTCCACCGACCTGATTTTGTTGTAGAAAAGATCATTTTATTTACTAATACATCATGAATGCTTTGGAGAGAATTAATACTAGTTGAGAAAGGTACTAGCTAGTGACTCACAGCAACAGATGCATCCCGAGCTACAACTGCTAGAATATCTGCACATGATACAACACCAGGACAAACGTTCTCCACTTTGGACTTGATGTCATCAATGACTTCGTATCCTCTCACTGAACCAGCATTATTTGGAGCTGTTTTTTCACCCAATATTGAGGGAGTATCATCAAGCAAAATTGATGCATCGCAACCCTACATGAATAAGATGATTCATAATAATTATGTTATCTATTACTCGTGCCTCATGGAACATAGTATGGAAAACTTAACTTAAGTGTCTTGCAAGTTTTACATACCTGAACAAAACAATCATGGAAATGAAGCCGAATGAGAGATGCCGCCATTCTACGCTCACGAGAAACGGCGGTTCTAGTCGCTGTTCGGATCGTGCTAAGTGCTTTCGGACATGTGTTGTCATAAAATTTAGAGGAAAGCTGTGCTTCGCATGTCATGCTCGAGATAAACAAGAATAGAGCAAGCATCAAGCATGCCCAGGTAACAGTAGAAGCCATGTTCGATGATCTGTTTCTTCACAGATGAAAACCGAAATAGTCTTGTATCTGATAGTGCTGGCGAGTATAAAGCTCAATTATAGAAACTGAATGGAGATGAGTACCGAGAGGAGATCAACGTATTGGAGCTAAATATTTCAAGGTGGGATGTGAAGCACAAGGCTGATCCTATTGTATATATACTGCTATTAATTAAAGCAAATTATCATGAGCCGCCTTGTTTACAGTCTCATCTGACGCCTACATTAATATATGCACTAAGCAATTCAAAGCTGGATCGGTTGTACAGCGGCCTCCATGCATGAAATGGTCAGCTAGCGTACGTTGTTTTTCTCTACAATTCATTAATGTCCCATACGTATAACGTACGTATAATGTTTTATTAGAAATAATCAAATCTTGGTGCCATGGCTGCAGGCCGATATATGAATGGTCTGATATTTCAGAACCGCGTAAGGTTTCGTTCCCACCCTCATAAATATATACCGTAACGCCGAATTGGCTTAATTATTATCTTTTTTAATTAATTATTTTACCAAAACAATATATATGAAAGTCACCGCCAAAAATCTCCCAAATTATACGACAACTCATTTGTTGTTGGTTTCCATTATTATTATTATTATTAATTATTATGAAAACTATATCGATGTGATCTGATTCAGTCCATTCATTATTTACCATGTGCAAGCTGTTAATTCTAATTGAACGTACGTGTTTAAAAAAAAAAAAAAAAACTTGAAACCCTTTTTTTTTGGACCACATCTTTGATATTCCATGATAAATACAACAACAAAAAGATGGAAATGCTCCATTTGTCATCTTCTGTCTCAATTTGAATAAATTCTAATTAAAAAAAAAAAAAAAGTGTTTATTACCATATGGGCATTTTCCAGCTTAGATTGGAAGCTCAAGTGTTATTAAGGATTATTTTCTCAAGAGCTTATTTAAACTTTAACACAATTGATTGTGGCCAGCTTGGATCACAAACTCATCTCAACTCATCTTATCTAATTATTACAACTTTCTCAAATTCTAATATAAAATATAATAAATAATTCAATTTTTCAAATCCTAAAATAATAATAATATTCTAATAATATTTTATTGAATTTTTAACTTCTATCTCAACTCAACTCAATTTAATTCAACGTCCAAACACAGCCTAAGTCGAGTTGACTTCAAATTATTGACTAGACTGAGTCGATTTTAGATAATATAGGATGAGATGAAAACCCGCCAACCATATCAAATAAATCGGGTAATTTTGACCAAACCGGGGGATATTTTAGTTCTATCATTTTTCAAATATTGCCACAAAGTCAAAAATCTTAACCAAAGTTATATATATGTTTTCATTATTATTCTTGACATTTTTAAAATTAAATTCGTATTCGAATAATATTTTATAGAAATTTTGAAAGAAATATATCAAATTTGCAAATCATATGCGCAGCAAAATTAATAGGATCGTAAAGCTTCAAATTTACATAAATAAATGAACATGATGATCATATGTAGAGAAGATAAACGTACCTCAGATTTAAAAAAGAAGAAGAAGATTAATATATACTTAAAAAAAAAAGAAAGTTAAGCTCTCCTTCCCTGGGTGGGTCGTGATAAAAATAAAAAACACTTGAATAGCAAAAACTCTATGTATATATAGACATGCATCATGGTTGCACGTCTTGTTTAGAATTGTGGTAGAAAATATAGTTTTTTATAGTATCTCTTTTAATTGTAAAGTTTTATAAAAAAAATATATATTTAAAAAGTTGTTTACGGTTTGATAAACATGCCCCTAAAGAGCTTTTAAAGTTAGCTATGGTCTTTTAAAAATGTAGCTAGCACTATCGCAAGAGCTTTTCGACAAAAACTTCAATTTTGTGGGTTTTTTTTTTAAGTATATTTTCAGTTTTTATTTTTAGATGCATAAAGCATTTTTTATAAATTTACCACATAATTTTTTTTAAAAGAGTTTTTAAGCTATTAAAAGCACGTTTTAATCCTCCAAACTCCAATCATGATCAAGAGAGTGGCTTGCCGCATGTCATTCTTTTTAATTTTTTTTTAAAAATTAAATGCTATTTATTATTAATTGTGAATTAATATTATTGATTAGTTGACAGTATTTTCTAGAATAATAAATCCCAATGGTCCAGTCCAATATATCCCCAAGTATATCAACATGCCAATTAGAAGTTCTTACTTTCATGATTGAGATAAATCATCACAAATAATATCGTGTCATGGACTTAAAAGATAAAGTGCAAAATTTTATCATGAATTTATAATTTATAAATTATAAGGACTTATGATTTATATTTTATTTATATTAATCTCATTGTTATCATTATAAAACCTTATCAGCTTTCCTCGCTAACCAAGCAAAGAAGAATAAGAAGAACAAAGCAGAAGAATAAAGGGTGTTGTATTTTTTAATTTTAGGGTTTTGGGTTGTAGTAGTAATGGCTAAAGACGGATCCAATTGGGAGGGATTGCTCAAATGGAGCCTCGCTCACGCCGATGGCGTCTCTCCTTTTAAATTGCCTTCCAAGCGTAGAAGTTGTCTAACTTGTGTATAATGAGAGTCCCATGGTCGATTTCACAATGATTAAGACATATTCAGTGCTATGCGGTTATTTGTGGAATAAAAGGAATTAAGGAAGTGAAATATTTGTTGGGCAAATTTCTTATGGTCACTGGGCAAGTTTGTCAACTAGATTGTTCATACCAGAAAACTCAAAGGTTTGGAAATAATTTTTGTTTCTTTTCTAAAAATCCTAAGTGAGAATAAGACGGATTTGGGTGCACACTGAAATTTATAAAACAACTAAAGAAACTGAACTCTCTGCGTTGATTTAACAAAAAAAAAAAAAAACAAATGCAATACTTAAGATCAAAGTTCTAAAAAGCTTTTAGACAAACACCTAGGCTTCGGGTCTCCTTCGCACAGAGGGATTTCAAGGGAGTTTTGCATTCCATAATTACTATCAAATGTAGTTTCAGTCAAGATTAAAGCATTTGGATGATATATATGATTTAAGCACTAACAAAACATTTTCTGATTAATCTCAACAAATTTCACATCAGACTAACAATCAACATGCAACTCAGAATTAGGTATGCATTCCTTAAGCATTCAGCGTGCCTTCAATCAATGATGAACCAAAAAGGAAATAGAAAAACCCTAATCTCGGTGTCTATAAGAATGATAGAAACTTATGGAGAATACAAATTAAAACCAAAAGGAAATCAAAACCCCTAATTGAAACCCTATTGCTCAAAGGTTTCCCTTAACCTAGGTTACGAAATTATTCCCTCATCAAGTGTGAGAACAAACTATTAATTAGGTAAAAGGACTGGTACATAATCCAATGAACGAAAAAAAAAACCCTAAAATTGGAAGTAGAATTCTCAAAGTGATTTTCAGACTCTGCCAAAACTCCCAACGTCACCCTCTAGCACACAATTTCCTCCCTTTTAAGCTCTCCTTCCTCATCCTGTCTAGTGCTCCTGCTGATCTCTCTCTCCAGGTCGTTGCTCTCTCCAATTCCATGCGGTTCTCTAAGGTATGAAATATGAGATGCAAAACAGCAAGGGTTAAGGGCTTGATAGGATTCCCTTTCTTCTCTTTTTTTCTCTAAGTGTCAAATTAGTGTGTGAGGTAAATGGCAAATAGTAGTATTTCACATGTATTTTCCATTTTGACCTTGTGGTGCCTTTGTTGAAAACCTATTGGGTAAATAGGCATATATAATTCGTTTTTAGACCAAAACCACTAATTTTCATATTATTTCCACTTAATCAGATGGTACTCAGCTCTCTCGTAATTTGAGGTATCCCTCATGGTCCATTTGATCGATTCAAGTAAACTAGCCTATGAATTGAATATCATTTCTCGTTGTTTTCTGAACATTTAATTTGTGTTTATCAGTGAGAATTGAAGATGGTTAATGGAGGCATAGTGAAAATCTCGTATAAGTCAAATTCGAAAAGAAATGTTGATGAAAAAACTGAGATAAAGGAACATAACTCAGTAAATCGAATTGATCTTGGAGCTGCGGCCAGAGAAAGGGAGAGAGAGAGGCTTAGGGTTTTTTGTGGAGAAAGATGAGATTGAACTATTGATTTGCAAATCCAACTATGCACCATTCATACCATCCAACCATAAACAACCAAGACCCCTCTGAAATTGACTTATTGATTTGCAAAGCCAACGTTTTAGTCTAGCTAGCAAAACTAGCTTTTTAGTCTAGCTAGCAGACCCCTCTGAAATTGGCTTATTGATCTGCAAAGGCATCAACAGCTTTTCACTCATTAAAGAAATCATTCCACCCAACCCACCACCAAAACTAGTCATTAAAGGCAATCTTATTCACACGTGAAAATTCTCAGTGGGATTCTCAATTGAAGCCTATGATGCATCAACCTCTATCTTCACATTCTTCTTCTTAGAGGACCGTTAATGAGCTATACCATCAAGCATGTGGAACATACGAAACTCTCCCTTGTTTCCCAAGGAAAACCATTATGACTTGACAGTTTTGCGCATGAAGGGAACTTGGAATTGGAATAGTTCCATACAGTCCTCTTGGTTGTGGCTTTTTTGCTGGCAAAGGAGTTGTGGAATAGTTTCACCAATATTTTCCCATCCATTTAGCTTTTAAAAATGTCTATTCAGTTGCCTTTAGAAGGACTTGATTCCATGTGGTATTGATTCATTTTCTTACAGAATCTCTTCCTTAAAGAACTTTTCGTGTAAATGCTTCATTTTTCTCTTTTTTGTAAGTTGTTATATGTCTTTTAGCAATGCTTTGTGTCTTATTTTAAAGAAGACCAATAGTAATTATCTCCCCAGGACCCCCCATTGTGCAATTTAGTAGATAGACAAGAAAGAGAAAGAAAGAAAGAAAGGAAGAAAAAGAAGAAACCGATAATTTTTACCCAACCTTAACAGTACGGGTCGGGTCAGGTCAGACCGGACCGGGTTCGTACATTTCTATAGCCTGGAAGGGTTGGGTAGGCTCGGGCCCAGGCCCAGGCCCAAAAAATAGTGGTCGAGTTGCAGGCCTAGACTAGCTAGCACAACCAAATACGCTAGAACCAAACCCCCAATTAACCCAAGGCATCAACACGTTGTCACTCATCAAAGAAATCATTTCATCCGACCCACCACCAAAACTAGTCATTAAAGGCAATCTTATTCACACATGAAAATTCTCAGTGGGATTCTCCATTGAAGCCTATGATGCATCAACCTATATCTTCACATTCTTCTTCTCAGAGGACCGTTAACGAGCTCTACCCTCAAGCATGTGGAACATACAAGGCTCTCCCCTGTTTCTCAAGGAATGGCTCCCCAAATTGCCAATAGACTACATTAATTTCTCTCATTTTGTCCTATTTGTTCGATTTCACTGGTTGCCTCCAAATCAGAACAACAATGCTTATGAAAAAAAATTAGCAAGAAGAATCAGCACTCCTTTGGAGACTGACTTCAAATCCATATTCAGGATCAATATCATAGCATATGCACACGCAAAGATCCTCATCAACATGGAACAGCCACTACCCCGAGCTCATTTCTTGCAGCTCACTGAAACAACTCAAACTTGGGTCCTATAAAGATACGATACAATCTTGGATCTTTGCTATAGATGTGGAAGATTGGAGACATTGACATCTCTTGACATTTTGGTTTATCTGAATTTTCAATGGATTTATTTTGCACTAAAAATGAAGCTAGATCAAGTTTCCCAGAAAAATAACCATCACTTACAATGGCAAACTTCACTAGCCCTAGCCACCCAGGGCCCAAACAATAGGCGATGAGTTATTTTCCAGCTAGAGAAAGCAACTACGTGAGATTTCAAGAGACCAGCCCTCTTGAGTAACCAATCCAAGCTAACCCTTTCGAACCAAACCTCTGCAAATAGGCCATTGTCAAAAATAATTTCGAACCATTGCAACCATACCCTAAACATATCGAAACCCAATAAAACAGTTCACAACTAATAAAGATACTCTATATGCATGAATGTGAGATGAGACATAATTGAATGGCGATGAAAAATTTTGTGAGATGTAAAGGTAGCGAAGTACTTTAAAAGAGATATTGCACATGATTGAGCCTAGTGTTAGCTAAGGGCTCTGACACCATGATATAAAATATAAGATAAAATAGCAAAGGAGATAGAGAAGATATAAGGGAGAAAAACTTTAAGGGCTACATCTTTACTATTCTCAATTGTAATTGAATACAAATCAAAGATCCCTACTTATAGAAAAATTTCATTGAGATAAGATAATGAAAATATCCTAATCACTATAGAAATCAAATCAAGATAATATATCAAATCAAATTCTTGATTTGATATTATTTCCAGCATCCTCCCTTAAAGTCAAGGTGGAAAATTTTGAAATCTTAAATTTGAAATTTGACTGTAGCCTTCATGTGCTTTGATTGCTTGCCGATGAGATGATGAAAATAGTGCTAGTGATGAAGTGATTGGCAAATAGAACAGCAAATTTGGAGTTGTGGCCAACAATGTACTATATATGGTCTTGATCAACTATAGGACCAAAATCAAAAGGCCAAAAATAAATCTGGAGCTTGAAACAATGCTCACAATAGACCAAAACCCAATACAAAGGCTCCCAACTAATAAAGATACTCCAAATACATCAACGTGAGGCAAGACAACTGAATGGCAATGAAAAATTTTGTGAGAGGTAAAGGTAGAGAAAGAGTTTTAAAAGAAATAGTCTACATGATTGAGCCAGGTGTTAGCCAAGGGCTTTGATACTATGATAGAAAATCTAATATAAAATAGAAAAGGAGGTGGAAAAGAGATGAGAGAAAAACTTCGAGGGCTACTTCTTTACTATTCTCAATTGTAATTGAATACAAAGCATTAATCCCTATTTGTAAGGAAATATCTTAAGCACTATAAAAATCAAATTATGCGCTACCTACACTATAAACATGTCATCATCCCTAAGACACTCTTGCTCTCAAGATGGCCTAGTATGCTCCAAGAAGCTAGCAGCTCAAATTTCCATCGAAGATAGGGAGCTAGAGTTTCGTACTAAGGCCTTGCTTAATTAATGCCACTCATGCAGCACCACGGGTGGTCCATATATTGCACATCACATTTCTTTTCATGACGAGAAGCTATCCTTCTGGCAAGCTATGTTCAAATCCATGAAATCTACGCACATTCTTCATTTTCCGTTTGGTTTTTTCACAAGCACTACGTTGGACAGCCAATCCAGGTAGTGTGCCTCTGGTATGAACCCTGCTGCAAGCAAGCGGTTGACCTCAACTGCGATGGCAACATTCTTTTCAACGCTGAAGCTCTTATGTTTCTTCCTTACTCCTATGGCCTTAGGGTCCACACTCAAATAATGTTGAATGACCACGGGGTCGATTCCTAGCATATCTTCATGGCCCCATGCAAAGATGTCGCGACTCTCCACAAGTAGCTATTGCATAGCATCCCTCATCTTGGCGGTCATTCCAGTGCCAAATCTAGCGGTTGCTTCTGGTGGGCTCAGGTCCAGTAGAACCAGCTCCAAGGGTTCATTCACCTATGCTTTCCTGAGTGTGTACTCATCCCTTGTCTCATCTTCTACAGGGATGCACTCCGAGGTGGGTGGGAGCACGGTTGGCGCCTCCTCCCTTTTATGGTTTGTCGACCGCTTTGCCATGCATCCCCTCATGTGCTTCTTTTGATTGCATTGCTTTCATCGCCATCCTTTGCATTCTTATGTATTTTAGTGCCTTGCTGCACCCCCGAGCCCCCCAAGCCTCCCGAGGGTGGGTTTTCTCAAGCGTATGAAGGACACGTTAAAATTTTTCAGATCCTACACATGGCTCCACTATTGACGATGTGTTTTGTATGCTTTTGGGCCAGGCCCTCCGTAACTCGGGTCTTCAGTCTTGGTCCTGCAAACACAACTCCTAATCTAACAACTAGCGTGGTGGAGCCTCCGATACCTAAGTCAGTCAAGGTTGAAGGACAAACTGAGGGACAATTAGATCGGGCTAAGTTTAGATAGTCCAACCCCCGTTTTGGTGCCTAGGGATTGCCTTTATACCTACGTCTAGGGTCAGAGACCCATGACCTGCGACTAAGCAGGGGGGTGTCCCTTGGCATATCTCATTTAATGCGGCATGACCTTCTGGTAAAACAATTAATGTGGCATGGCTTCCTGGTGACGGCTATGTGTGGAGTCCCATCGAGATGGTGTGTTTCCCTCTTTCCTTGTCCAAACACCTTCCCGTACATCCTTGGCCGCGGCCTTCCCCTAACATGGCATTTGTATCCTCCTCATTTGGGTCAAGGGCCTCAAGTGGGCCACCAAGGCGCTCGGCGGGTACAGGCCCTGGAGTATTAAGCTCGGCTCCTTGTGCCGTCAGTGGTTTATAAGAGATGCTCCGGCTACCTAGATTGGGCCTATACTTTTGGGCCTGAGGTTCCTGGGAAAATCCCCCTTACAATATTGAATGTTGTGTTAATATATAGTTTTTGTCTAAGGGATCAATGGATGATGAAATTTAAAATGGATAAATGGATGTTAATATAGTATAGTATTTGAATGTTTTATAACGTATTCCAGGTTAGTGTTTGTATAAATGATATTTAAAATTAGACACATAATAGATGTTATAATATACAAAATTCGGTCTATCAATTCACCAAATTTTTTTAAAATTAGACACAATAAACGCCTTAATACCAATCATTTAAAAAATGATTTGTTTAAAACTAGAGAAACAATAAAATTTGTAATAATACCAATCATTTTAAAACTATTTTTTTTTAACCCGACACGCAATAAACTCTCTAATATACAAATTCTATTGGATGTATTATTAATATAATATTCATATAAATGGTAGATCTCTATAATGTATAAATATATTGAAGGTTTGATGTATTGTCGATGTGGAATTTATTTTGAAAAACACACTCCTTTTCTCACCAACAAGATTACAACCCACGCAAACACGCTCACTGCTCCTCCTGCTTCATTTCTTGGTATGTTCTTTGATATGATACTCCTTTCATTTATTGGATCTTGGTTAATTCCTTTCATCTATTCTGGAAAACATTAGAAGTAAGAAAGTGGGGCATGCATGCATTGGGCTGCTGGGCAGGGTACAACCATTACAATGAATGGGGAATTGCCTAGCATTTCCCCAATTTTGACCGTTACAATGAAATGTCGTTACTCCCCCTTCAAAGGACCCTTTCCTTCATATCTTAAACTGTAACACACCAAATAATTCCTAGCAGGCTAGGATTTTTGCTTTATTCGAGAGGACTTCCTCTAGAATGAGAATGGAGAGAGTGAGAGAGAGAGAGAGAAATTAGGAAAAGAGAAGAAATTGCAGTTGTCATTCAACATGCCACAACCAAGGACACTGACCAGCGTATATGCTGTTAGGATTATGACAAAAACAAAAATCAAACAAAGAAGGCCATAAAGGCCAAAACCGAAATAAGGCTAAAAGCATGTCCAACAAGATGCAAATAACATATTGGCCCATGGGAAAATGCTCCCAGCCCAAATCCTACGTAGCCTTAAACTGAATTAAAACCTAAGTGCAAACAATAAAAGCCTTAAACTAAGTCTCCCGAGCCCAAACACTTGACCCGGCCCACGCATTGCTCACTTCAAATTAACTCCATTTTACCAATTACATTGTTGAACCACTTCATCGATCCTTCATCTTCTTTAACTTCGAATTGTGGCTTGAGAAACCCTAGATCCCATGAGCCCTGTTACAACTCCTCCCCCTTCAAATCACCTTGCCCACAAGGTGACATAAGTCTTCTCTGAGCTTCAAATACATCTCCCTGGTGGCTTCATTTGCTTTTTGTTTGTGCCAACACACCAAGAGCTCAGCTTTAGCTCAATTTCCCAATCTCACCATGCAACAAGCTAGGATCTCCTCGAGCTTTGTTCTAAGGACCCCATCTTCATCCACGGGTGGTAGATCTGGAATGGTTGTGGTGGAAGACCCTAGCTTCTTTTTGACCAATGATACATGAAAAGTGGGATGGATCTGTGTGGATGACGGTAGATCCAAGCGCTAGGCAACCTTCCCTACCCCTATAATATCTAACATTGCTCAAAGAATCTTGGGGCTAATTTGTTGCTGCGATGGTCACCATGGATTGTTTGTAGGGTTGAAGCCTAAGGTACACTCAATCTCCCTCAGAGAATTCCCTTTCCTTCCTTCTTATGTCCACGTACCTTTTCATTCAGTCTTGGGCTTTTTACAGGTTGTGTTGGAGCAGTCGGAAATCTTGTCGCGATTCTGGAGGTGATCTTCAATTGTGGCTACCCTAGCAGTGCCAGGTATATATTCTAACCAACAGGGAGGGGGGTAGCCATATAAAGCTTTGAAGGGTGAAAGTTTGGTTGAGAAGTGTGGAGTGGAGTTGTACCACAACTCTGCGAGTGGTATCCAGGATACCCAGTCCCTTGGTCTATCCCTAGAGAAGCACCTTAGGAAATTTTCAAGGGTTTTGTTTACAACCTCTGTTTGCCCATCGGTTTGAGGGTGATAGGTTGTACTCAATGCCATCAGACCCCTTGTAGATTAAATAACTCTTGTCAAAAATTGCTAGTGAATGTCCTGTCTCTATCCAAGACTATTGAGAGAGGGAGACCATGTAACTTGAATATGTGCTTGAGGAACAAATTGGCTATATCTTGTGCTGTGTATGGGTGTTTGCGGGGAGTTATGTGATTGTATTTAATGAGTCTGTCAACGACCACCCACAAGTTGTTAAATCCCTTGGAGTTAGGGAGGCCTTCTATGAAGTCCATGCTTATATGGGTCCATGGCTGAGTGGGTATGGGAAGGGGTTGTTGTAACCCACTTGGGAGGGTGTTCGAGGACTTAACCCTTTAATAGTGGTCACAACCTCTGATAAACTGCTTGACATCACTCTTGAGACCTAAGCAGTAAAAGTCTCTCCTCACTCTCTGTATGGTCTTATCAAACCTCGAGTGACTTCCCCCCTCCCCCCTCCCCGGGGGGTGCTGTGGCCAACTCGAGTAGCCGAGTCTTAAACTCAGCATTATGAGGAATGTACAACCTCTGTTTGTATAGAAGTAGATCTGACATCTTCGTGTACACGGGACCCAACTTACTATCTTTGAAGAGGAAGATTAGAGCTAGTACCTTAGGGTCAGCAGTGTAGGCAACCTTAAGGTCCCCCAGCCAGTCTACTGTTGGAAATGAAATTAACATCAAGGTCTCCTCTTCAATCTGGTCCCTCCCAAGCCTGGGCTCTTTAGCCTAAAAAAAATATTCGGCCCACGTCTTGTATCATGTATGAGATTAATGCATGGGATTTTTTCCCAAGTTTTGAGTTTCGACTCAACTTAAAAAAATACACTTGTCCCATAAATTTTCCATTCGACCCAAAAATATTTAAGGAAATTATTAAAATAGCAAGCACATGCAAAAAAAAATCGTTATCGGCCAAAATACAATTTGGACCCACAACCAGTATAGAAATTTATCTAGGCTCTTCATATGTATAAATCCAAAAACAAAAATTTTTTAAAACGACTTGTTGCTGGACCCTTGTGTTACATCCTCCCCCCTTAAAAAAAGTTCATCCTCAAAATTTGCTAGTACCTCAAACAAAGCTTAAATATTTATCCGCCCCCACCATTCCATATATATCCCAATCTTCGATCATTTTATCGAACCTAATATTCCAAAATTCTAACTCTCAAATATTGAAGCCTGATGCCTCACATATTTTTCCTAAACATGCACATTTGCGCTTATTGTATTGCTTATTGTACACCTCAAAAGTGTAAATCAAGTCTAAAATATAAATCTCAACAATGTAATTAAAAACCTAATAATAAATTTCGAATTCTCCACATAATATAATAACTTCATACTAATATCAAAATACACTCTCCAAAGTCCGTAACCTTTTCTCTCATACTTGATTCATGAAGATATTCAACTCGTGATTTCTAAAAGTTGAAAGTTCTCAATAATCCTAAAAAATTGAAAGTCTATGGCCACAAGATTAAAGTCCTAATTGATCTCAAGTTAACAAATTTCGAAACTTCAGGAAGTTTACTATCAAAATCATATTACCAGAAATCACACTTCCACTGCGTACTCTAATGATTTTGCCAAAAATGTTTAAAACTAGGAGTCTAATCGATTTTAGTACCTACAAAGATGACTCCTACCACACTTTGGTAGCAACTAGCTTTCTTGTCTCCCAAATCCATGCACACTCATTTATACTCTTTCATTCTCAGTCGCATTTAGATCTGAAATGTTTCGTAATCGATAACGAGGTGACAGCCTGAGAACTTGAATTTTTAATAAATGTTTCAAAATATAGAGTTCATATAAACATATGCAACTAGTTGTAATCATAAAACAAGAATATATATACTACTTCAAAATTATAAAAGTACAAAAAATGTACACGCAAATATAGTAACAATATACGTCCAAAATCTAACATTCTTTCCAAAACCTAAACCTTCAATCTTATCAAATCATTTTGTAAAATCTACATAATGAGCCTAAAGATTTTAAAACCTCAATCATCATAAAATCATCTCATAAAATTTGTAAAATCTAACACCTCAAAGTCTACAGATTTTAAAACCTTATATACCAAATAGATTAATCCTTGCAGTCTGCACAGTTCTAGACATCAAATAATAAAAATATTTATTTCCTAAACTCCGTCGGTAACTCAAAACCTCATATACTATAGTATGCAGAACCTCAAACCTTAAATATCAACATCAGCATCTCTTAGGCCTCAAATACCTACACTTTAAATCTGGAGTTACTTTCTAAATCCACGTATATCCAAAATTTCATAAGTTATAGTTTGCAGAATTGCAAACCTTAGCTCTAATACACTGTAATGCCCCATCCCCACGAGGTCTGAAGAGTTAAATGATATCACCTAAAAATCATTTTCCAACCACATAGTACATACTCTAATTTTTTTATATCACACGAAATACTCATTAATTCACATCAAATGCTCCAGTATAATTATTCTAAGACAATACAAAGTCTTAATATAAACATCAACCTCCCAACATATCACATCATTAGAGCACAACAAGCTTACTAAATAAAAATCCCCAATACTCATATAAACCTTCTATGCTTAATCTATTATTCTTAACTTATCTCACCCATGCTCCATATTCTTGATCCTCAACTGAAATATTCAAATCATATGAAAAAATATTGTGGAGATAAGAGATGAGTTATCAACAACTCAGTAAGCAGAGAACATATACTAGTATGTAAACATGAGCATTGACATATTTCGGAATGCAGAACAAAAACACTTTTTATTTTCAGAATACAGAGTTAGAACATGTTATTAAAAGTATCAGAGCAAAAGTTTCAAAAATATTCTTATTCAAAATTCCCTTGGCACATCATATCAGAACATAATTTCATATTTAACCCTCGTGGTAGGGTTGTGCAAACCCTAGTAGCCAACTAAGCAGAAACAAAATGAGAATCTTCTGCTTATTATTCTCGGAGCCCCGAGTGTGCACATAGGAAAGACTACACAGAAAATCACTTTATTTCCAAAGTGGGTGCACCAAAAACAGAAAAGTTGGTACCAACCCAAACAGAAGCCACAGTTTTACACCCGTGGTAAAGTCAAAACAGAACAAAAATAGAATGTCATGCCAGAGGTTTTAGAAATTGCATCATATTATATCAGAATACAAAACATTTTCAGAACATAACAAAATAGAATCAAATAACAAAAATATGATTTATGCACAATTTTTCATATTCACTCTCTTTTGCATAGTTTAGAAATAGAATGCCAAAATTTTGCTCATGTCTACACCACTCATGACAGAAAGTACTTTTTTCTTATACAGAATTTCATGAGTCATGCAGAAACAAATAACTGAGGTCGTTTCAAATTTATTTTCATAACAAAACATGCATATTTTTCCAAAAGTCAACCTCATCCTATTTTATTTATTTTTATGCAAAGTCTAGCAAAGGCACCCCGCTTACCTGGACTTCTTAACTTTCCAAAAATTTCTTCCACAGTGTCGAACAAATATAAATCGTCACCTATAAGATAAACACGTAATTCCCGTAAATTTTCAATCAATCACGTATTTCGATATTTAAGTCTAAGCTTCTAAAATAACCTATTTTAATTCCTTAAAACGTATAATTCTCATAATCTCAAAATATATGATACTTTCTCAAATATTCAATATCCAATTTAATAACTCCGACTAAAATAAAACCAGAGGAACAAACTCACGAAAATAAAACCAAGTATGCAGAGGCAGGGGCTTACTCAAGGGAAATTGAGGTAGGCGTGGAGGGGTAAGGCTCGACGGGGCTAGCTTAGGGGACTATGGCGGCATGACCAAAGAGCAGGAGTGCGGTGGAGATGCCGTCGAGC
The DNA here is from genome assembly GCF_001411555.2 of Juglans regia. Taxonomy (NCBI): domain Eukaryota; kingdom Viridiplantae; phylum Streptophyta; class Magnoliopsida; order Fagales; family Juglandaceae; genus Juglans; species Juglans regia. The sequence continues at coordinate 19,596,596 of NC_049913.1, read as the reverse complement.
TGGGCTGAGCACGAGAAGAGAGGGAGAGGTGAGCACGAGAGAGGGTGGAGAGAAAGGAGGGAGTAAACCGAGAGAGATACCGTGAGGGGTTGCTATGGGCTGAGGTGGCCTGTGGGTGTCCAATGGCTCCCTTTCCGTGCTGGTGGTGACAGCTTGGAGCGGCTGGCGAGATACGGTTGTCTAATGGTAAGAACTCTCTATTTTGAGTGAGAAAAATAAAGGTATAGTGCTACCGACGCTTTGGCTAGGCAATGGTTTTTCAATGGTTGAAGCACTTCTCTGTTTCTTGGTGCAAAAATAGAGGTGGTGTTTTTACCAATAGCTAAGAACCGGGCGGGGTTCATGAAGGGGTGGTGGCGCACGGCTGTAGTGGTGAACTCAGAGTGGCTAAGGTACCGTGCACGGACTGTGTTTGGTGGAGTTTCAGCACGTGGATTGGCTTTGGGGTGGTGCTTTACTGGATGCAAATTGAGACTTTCAGTCCAATGTTTTATAGAAAAATGATGACTCGCTATGGGGCTGAGGTCTGGACTATGATTCTCATGGGGTGGACGAACTGGGTGTCAACACCTTAGGGGTGCAGTGGGTCACGGAAGCAGATTCACACTTTATTTTTGGTGAAAGAAAACAGAGGGTGATGAAGGTTGTTTCTGTCGTGCAGAGGAGATCACGATGAAGGTAGTGGTTGGCGGCAAGGGTCCTCGCTAGTGGTAGCAGAGTGGAGATCTTGGTTTGACCTTCTGTGAAGAGGAGGACGAGTAGCACTTATTCTAGGGTTGAGGATGCTTAACACATGTATAAGATATAAATAGGAAATAGATAAAACCTAGAGAAAAAGGAAGAAGGGACGTGCCTAGTAACGCCCCGGTCCTGCAGAGATTGAATAGTTACTCTCTATAACTTAAAACTCACAATTCATCAATGTATTTATAGACTCCAAAATATAAAGTCATCAGAATACTACAAAATCTCTTAATAAAATCCACCACTTCTTAGAAATCTTCTATGAGTAAACGACTATGCTTAATTAATCATTTCACCGATGCTCCATAATCCTGATCCTTAGTTGGACTATTCAAAATCATCTGAAAAATATATGAAGATAAGGGGTGAGTTATCAACAACTTAGTAAGCAGAGGACATATACTAGTGTGTAAACATGAGCATTTTCACATATTTCAGAATGCAGAAACAAAACATTTCAGCATCAATATACAAATCTCAAAAATACATATTATCAGACATTTCATATTCAGAAACCAACTTTTCAAACATTTCATATTCAGAAACCAACTTTTCATATTCAAAGACTCATTTGGCACAACATGATTGAACATCCTCGTATTATCATATCATATCAGAATAGAGGCCATGTTTAACCTCCGTGGAAGGGTTGTGCATTCTGTGGAAATCCAAGCAGAACATTAATCACCATGAATATCAAGCAATTGCACTCAAAATAGAAATCCACTATTATATCCAGTGGTAGGGTCAGAGGTCACTATTATATCCCATGACAGAGCCAGAGGTCACTATTCTATCCCGTGACAGGGCCAGAGGTCACTATTTTATCCCATGACAGGGCCACATATCAGAGTAAAACATAATCATAATCACTATATGAAAATCAGAATTAGAGTCATAACAGAATCAAAAAGTCATGCCAAAATTTTTCAGAAATCACATCTTATCCAAACAGAGTATTGAACAAAGTCATATCATCTTCGTAATCAAAGCAGATCCAAAGCTTATTTACATAATTATGCACAAATTTTCATAGTCGCTCTTTTTGCATAGGTCAAAATCTGAATGTAAAAAATAAGCTCATGTTTAAATCAGTCATGACAGAAAATACTCTTCTCAAACAGAATCTCATGAATAATGCAGAACAAATAACTGAGGTAGTTCAAATTTCTTTTCATAACCAAATATGTATATTTTTCAAAAAAGTCAACCTCAGCTCATGTTATTTTAATACAAAGTCTAGCATAGGAAACCCTTTTACCTGGGTTTCTTTGTAACGCCCTGTCCCCGAGGGTCCGAAGAGTTAACTCATATAAACTCATAATCAACTCTAATAAGGTTAGAGTACTTCCAAATTCAAGAATATATATTTTCCAAACCACAAATCAACCATAAATAAGCAATTAAATAAACCATATAAACTCATTTATCCAATAATCAATCCAACATCCCAAATAAAATCAACTCTTCTTCATGTCTCAAATAACAACTAGAAATAATATAACATTAACGTAAGTCTCTATAAACCGTCTAAATGCATTGAAGCAAATTTAAGAAAAATAATTAACCTCCAACACCAACACTAATATCATGAGATACCCAACAACAAATCACTGCTAATCTTCTCCATAGACTCTAATACTGATCCTCAGCTGAACCATCGATGTCATCTGAAGTATTATGAAGATTAACGGGGTGAGTTATCAACAACTCAGCAAGTAGAGAGCATATACTAGCATGTAAACATGAGCATTTATAACATTTGATAAGCAGAACAAAACATTTACTTTCAAAATGCAGACACGAAACTTTGTACAAAAGCATTAGAGCGAAGTTTCCAAAAAAAAAGATAAACTTATTCCAAAAAGAAAATCCGTTGTCATTTCTAAACTGAAACATTATAATCATATCATCGTTTAGAATCACATCGGGACAATACCATGTTTAACCCCCGTTGTAGGGTTATAAACCACCATTATACCCGTGGCTGGGCTTTAACAGAAACAGAACAGATTTCATCGAAAATCCGATTACAATCATATACAGAGTCAGAACTTCATGCCAAGGTTTTCAGATGACACATCATTCCAAAACAAAACACTGAAAAGCTTCAGATCATTTCACATGTTCGAGATAAACATAAACAAAATATTCTCATTTGTTCATAACAAAACTTCTAGATTTCCATATTCGCTCTTTTACATAGTTCAGAAATAAAGTGCACAAAACTATCTCATGTCTACACCAGTCATGACAGAAAAACACTTTCTCTTATATAGAATTTATGCATATGCAGAATAAACATCTGAGGTTGTTTTCAGATAATCTCTTTCAAAAAGAAAATAAACACATTTATTCTCAAAGTCAACCTCCTTTTATTTATTTTATGCAAAACTAGTATATGAACCCCGCTTACCAGACTTCTTCGTATTATCAACACCTTGAGCCGGAACTCTAATAGTAACACCACCTAAACAAAAAGAAGCATATATCCAGCGTTTAATAACCAATCTAGTAGGCTGCTATTTATTGAGTAATAAATCAAAACAGTCCCTTCACAACACCATAACTATCTAACAATTAAACCCGAACAACTCTCTCTTCAAACCATTCGCATTTAAAATCCAAAACAGCCACCACCTTCTTTTAACACCAAACCAACTATAATTATTTCCAAAACCAACAACTGCAACTCCAATAATTAAAACATAACCCCAAACCAAGCTTCACTTCTAACCTTCGAATAAAGTAATTTCAGTGTCCGCATCAATATTTTATTCATTTGACAATTTAAGACTTGCATAATAAATTCAAAACAATTAACTCAAAATGTCACAACCCCGTCCCAATCCTATGACCGAGACGTGGTCGCGATAAATGGGCTTTTTTTTTTTCTTTTTTTTTTTCTTTTTACCTTGTCATTTTTAGTGCCAGTTTATTATGCATATATATATATATTTATTATTATTATTATTATTATTTATTTTATTATTTTTTTTAAATGGACATGAACATGTCGTGCATGTACACTGCGTTTCCTGTTTAAGAGCAAGCACCTGATAAACCATTTGTTCCGAATTCAAAATAGAGGACTCTCAGAGCCCATCATCCAATTATCAAAAACATATTGGTCCAAATTAAGAGGGAACTCAGTCCCCTATAACACATATAAAAGGGCGTTTAACTTTCCTATGTGGGGTTACCATCACCCCACCATAGAAAATACGCCATTACCATCACCCCACCATAGTACTTGCACTGTTGCCCAAGGGCATATTGTTTTAAAGTCGAACCAACAGAACGTCCCAACATGGGACCCAAAATAAAAACATAAGGAAAACATAATCACTATCCTCCAAATTAAACCAACCGGGGACTCTAAACTTCAGCCCCTCCCTCCTCAGCAGCACCCAGCTCCGCAGCATCATCATTCATACCTGGACGTTTAAAACATAAACACAAAATGAGTCTAATACTCAGTAAGCAGTACACCATGCCATTAACTTAATAGTCACATAATCTTTTCCTTTTTGAAAACATGCAGACATAACTGTTTACTAGTTCTTAACAAATGCTTTCATGCATAAATAATTAAAGAATAGCTATACTTCATGCTTAACCATACCTTTCCTGTTTAACAATACCTTTCATGCATCGTCTTGCTTTCATGCTTAACTGTACTCTTCATGTGTAAACGGTGCTTTCATGCTTACATGTACTTTTCATGCATAAACAATTAAAGAAATGACTTTACTTTATATTTCACTTTCCTGGGCCAATACACACTATTACGCCCCGTGTGTTGGGGTTAGCGGTCTTTTGGACCCGAATTCCACCCGCGGCCACAGGTTAGAACCCCTTTTTGTGGGAGTAGCACTGGGTGCACTACCAGTACTACTTACCCGACATTGCCATCTGCCCATTCTTTGGTACCCTTTCATTCATATGGCCATTAGGTACATTCATGCTTTTAGTTCTTCTCTTTTATTTCTTTTTTGTTAAACATTTTCATTATCTTCCTTTAATCCAATGCCAATGCTTTTGACTTTAAAAGAGTATTTCATGTCGTGTTACATATAAGTAAGGCATAGATATTTAAAGAGCGCATGCATAAAAGTTTCGTGATGCATTACCTTACATACAAACGATTGTAATCAATAGGATGCTTAACAGGGGCTACCAAGAAAGGCTTGTACATAATATATTCATTTATTCTTGTGTAGAGAACATGTGTGAAAAGAGAGATATTCTTTCATAAGAGAACTTTTGTGTGTAAGGAGCATGGTCATAGCTACTTACCTCGAAGCTTTACAAGTAGTCTTTAAATCTTGCAATTACACTCCTATTCAATGAGAGAAAATAACATAATAAAATTTATTTCACTAAGGACTTTACTACCTATTACCCATACGTGCTCCCTTATATTCCCAAAACTGGAATTAAGGCGCCTTTCTCACTCGTTAAACTATTTTACATAGCATAAGTCAACCCTTAGTAGCCTTCTTCAAATATTTAAGAAACCTCACATATTTTCTAAAACTAATACTAATAAGAATACAACCCTTGGCAGCTTAGAGGTCTCTAATTAAGCTAATTAGCTTAGGTCTAAAAGCCTTAATGGCTTACTTATGCCATAACTTGAGGAAAATATGTTTGAAAATCATAAAGTTTAACTCTATAAATTAACAATTAAAGACATAAGTTTAATCAAGATAAGGCATGGTTTAGACTCAAGAAAACATGAGAAAGGGACCAAAAATCCTGCCTTGGAACACTCGGCTATTTTACACACCAAGGTAGGACATACACACCCACAAGCACAGCCATCCTCATGAAATAGAACATTCACAGACACATATACGGCTTAGGGAAAATTTCTGGGTTCATAAAACAAAGCATAGACGCACACACACATACACGGTTCGAGTTCACTAAAACAGGGCATGACTCATGGTAAGATAAATTCCAGGTGCTCGGTTTTAACCCAGAAAATTTTAGGCTTTTCGTTTACTAGCCAGTAGAGTAACTAAATGAGAAGAAAATGAGGAAATGTCTCTAGGATTTACCACATAGTACTCGGCTAGCCTAAAATCCGAAAACCCCCAACTTGCAAAAAACTTATGGAAAGATCATTACCTGCGTGGATCTCTTTTGGAGTCACAGAGGTACATGGCAACAAGGAAAGAGGAAGGAAATTTCGGGAATCTCAACTGGAACATAAACATAAATTTCTCAAATAAAACCCTATGTAAACCTATAAATCTAGGGTTTCAAAACCAGAAATTTAAAGCTGAAGGAAATCTACTTACAAGGTTGATCTTCTTGAATGGTTTCGGTGAAAAGCTCAGGTTTAGGAAAACAAGGGAAATCGACTGGAGAAGTGAAAGGGATCTACACGGCTTGGAGGAAACCGAAAGGTCTTTCTCATGCGAAGGAGGGGACTTGCGAAGTTTTCTCCCCCTTTTGTGCACCATAGGGTCGACGGTGAAGAGAAAAGAGAAAAGGGTTTTCTTGTCTCTTGCCTTAGAAACCGTCGGTGGGGTAGAGGAGAATGAGAGAGTCTGTTTCAGCGCATAGGAGACAGAGAAGGACTCGGGTTGCTTATGGAGGAAGCCGACAGTTTCACTCTAGAGGAAAAGCCATTTAGTCAAAGCTTGTCTTACAAGCCAATAAATGGACGGTGGAGATTCTAACAAAGGAAGATATTTTCTCACCTACCCATCCTATGGTTGAGAAGGTTTGGGGTCCTATTTTAATTTGATAAGAGTAAAGGATTCAAAGGAAATAACTCACTTTAACATTTAAGACACACCCATTTTAAAATAATTTAATAACATAATGAAACTCTTTGTTTCAAAATATTTAACTTACAAATATTGATAGATGACATAAATATCTATGTAGTAGAATTCGGGTATTACACAAAACACCCTTCAATTTACACTAAATAATCTCACATAATAGTCCAAAACAGTTTCACGAATCCATCCAAAACCATACTCCTCAATGTCAAGAATTCCATCATACTCAACCACCATCAAATCAGTAACTCTATTACAACTTCACAGTCCAACCCTATTATTCAAAACCACCAAAAGCTTCGGGAAACTTACCCCAAAAGAAAACATAAAACTTCAAACCACTTCGAATGAGTCGCTGAAATTCACTGCACTCCACACCCCAAAAGAAATTCACAGCAATCTCTAGTGAGAGAGAATGCGACAACACTTTGTTCAAGAAGCCGAACCAATCTGCAGTGGAAAAAAAATAATTTGAAGTTCTAAATCCTTGAGTTGAGCGCACGGTGAAGGTATGAAGAATCGAAAAACAGATGAGAGGAAAAATCGACTGAAATGTTTTTAGAAGTGAGTGAAACCGAACCTTGAGTGTGGTAAGAGATGGAAATCAACTGCCAGACTCCTGGGTAGGTGTGCACGGTTGAGTGAGATCCGGAAATGCAGATCAGTGGGGGAGGCAACGCGAGGAAGAAGAACAATGCATCCGGAAAATGGAATTTAATCCCTTCACCCAAACGACGCCGCTCGGTCTCACATTAACCGCTTGTGGGCTAGGCTTCATACAATCGGCTAACTCCAACGGGCTGGGCTTAAAGCCCGGTTGTTACATTCTTCCCCCCTTGTAAAAATTCCGTCCCCGGAATTGTCACAAGCTATTAGGATCGTCATCGAACAACTGTGGGTATTTGACTTGCATTTCTTCTCCTAATTCCCAAGAGGCTTCACTGATAGCATGATTATTCCATACCACTTTAACCAATGGAATAGTCCGATTACGTAACACTTGTTCTTTTCTCTCTCATATTTGCACCGGCTCTTCTCTATAGGTCAGATCTTCCTGAAATTGAAGAGGCTCGTAATCAATAACGTGGGTGGGGTCAGGTACATACTTCCTCAACATAGATACGTGAAATACATTGTATACACCTGAGAGTGCGGGTGGTAGGGCTACTCTGTAAGCCACTGGTCCAATCCGATCAAGAATCTCAAATGGTCCGATGTACCTAGGGCTCAACTTACCCTTCTTTCCAAACCTCATAACTCCTCTCATGGGTGCAATCCTCAAGAATACCTTATCCCCAACCTCAAACTCTAATTGGCGACGACGATTATCTGCATAGCTTTTCTGTCGACTCTGAGCTGCTCTCATTCTAGCTAGAATGGTCTCAATCTTCTATGTTGTCTTCTGTATGATCTCTGGACCCAAAATTTGCCTTTCACCCACTTCGTCCCAATATAAAGGAGATCTACACTTCCTACCGTAAAGTGCTTCATAAGGTGCCATCTCAATACTAGCCTGGTAACTGTTATTATAAGCAAACTCGACCAAAGGCAAGTGTCGAATCCAAGATCCCTTAAAATCCAGCATACAAGCTCTCAACATGTCTTCCAAAATCTGAATGGTCCTTTCCGACTGACCATCTATCTGTGGGTGAAACGCCGTGCTGAAATTTAACTTAGTGCCCATGGCCTCTTGTAAGCTTCGCCAAAATTTCGAAGTGAAACACGGATCTCTATCCGACACAATGGACACAGGTACCCCATGCAACCTCACTATTTCTTGTATATATAGCTCGGCTAGTTTCTCCAACTTATAAGAAACTCTGATAGGTACAAAATGAGCTGTCTTCGTTAAACGGTCAACTATCACCCAAATTGCATCTTGTCCGGTCGGTGCCCGTGGAAGGCCAATAACAAAGTCCATAGAAATATGCTCCCATTTCCATTCTGGAATCTGAAGTGGTTGCAATAACCCTGTTGGTCTTTGGTGTTCTACCTTTACCTGTTGGCAAGTTAGGCACTGCGCCACAAATTGAGCAATCTCTCTCTTCATGCCCTCCCACCAAAAAGATTCTTTCAAATCTCGATATATTTTTGTAGTACCTGGGTGAACTGTGTAAGGGGAGCGGTGCGCTTCTTCAAGGATAAGTCTTTTTATTTCAACATTTTCTGGCACGCAACATCTATTTCCAAACCTTAACACTCCACCTTCAGAAACATTAAACTCAGGTTTGATCCCTTTATCTACTTCTTCGATTAATCTCGCCAACTTAGAATCTTCTTTTTGGGCGAGCTTAATTCTGTCTATCAAAGCTGGTTGAACTATTAAACTGGCTATCAATGCCTGCTGGTCACCCACAACTACTTCAATAGTGGCTCTTTCCAAGTCCATTAGTAAGTGGGGCTGAGTGGTAAGAGTTGCAATTACTGGTCCCACTGGCTTCCTGCTAAGTGCATCAGCTACAACATTAGCTTTGCCTAGATGGTAGTTAATGTTGCAGTCATAATCCTTGACTAGTTTGAGCCATCTCCTCTGTCTCATATTCAGTTCTTTCTGAGTGAAGAAGTATTTCAAATTCTTGTGATCCGTGTAGATTTCGCACCTTTCACCATATAAATAATGCCTCCAGATTTTAAGTGCAAAGACAACGGCGGCCAACTCCAAATCATGTGTGGGGTAATTTTGCTCATATGTCTTCAATTGCCGAGAAGCATAAGCTATTACCTTTCCATGCTGCATCAAAACAAACCCCAAACCCAATCGTGAAGCGTCACTATAAACCACAAATCCTCCTCTTTCGCTAGGGACTGTCAGAACTGGAGCTGTCACCAATCTCTTCTTCAATTCCTGGAAGCTTTCCTCACATTTTTTGGTCCAAACATACATGTTATCCTTCCTAGTGAGGGCGGTAAGGGGAACCGCTATTTTTGAGAAATTTTCTATAAATCACGATAATAACCAGCCAAACCCAAGAAACTCCTAACTTCATGCACATTGGTTGGTTGAGTCCAGCTAATTATTGCTTCAATCTTCCCGGGGTCTACTGAAATACCATCCCTTGAGACTACATGTCCCAAATGCAATAGACTCAAGCCAAAATTCACACTTCTTCAACTTGGCAAATAATTTCTTATCCCTGAGTGTCCCTAGTACTTGTCTCAGATGGTCTTCGTGTTCAGCTTTGCTCTTGGAGTAGATTAATATATCATCAATAAACCCCACTACAAATTTATCTAAGAACTCATGAAAAACCCGATTCAAGTCCATAAATACTGCTGGGGCGTTGGTTAAACCAAAAGGCATGACTAAAAATTCATAATGGCCGTACCTGGTCCTGAAAGCTGTCTTAGGCACATCCTCCGCCTTGATCTTTAATTGATGATAACCCGATCTAAGATCAATTTTTTAGAACACCTGCGCACCTTGCAACTATCAAATAACTCATCGATGCGGGGCAACGGATATTTATTCTTTATGGTCACTCGATTCAGTTCCCTGTAATCTATACACATCCTCATTATCCCATCCTTCTTCTTCACAAAAAAAACTGGAGCTCCCCAAGGTGACACACTAGGTCTGATGAAACCTTTGTCTAATAAGTCTTGCAACTGTTCTTTGAGTTCGGCTAACTCTGATGGTGCCATTCGATAAGGGGCTTTGGAAAGAGGCGTCGTGCCTAGGGTTAAATCAATAGCAAGTTCTACCTCCCGCTCAGGCGGTAATCCAGACAAGTCTTCAGGAAAAACTTCTGGATATTCCCTCACAATAGGAATTTCTTCAAGTTTCAATTCTTCCTTTGGTTCATCCACCACAAAGGCCAAATATCCTTGACACCCATCACGTAATAACTTGTCAACCTGAAAAGCAGAAATAACTGATGGAGAGGTACGCACCCTGGAACCCATAAACCGAAGTTCTTCTTCTTCCAGAAACTTGAACACCACTTCCCTTTTAAAACAATCAATACTAGCATAACTGGAAGCTAACCAATCCATCCCCAAAATCACATCAAACCCAGTCATAGGAAAGACTATCAGGTTAGCTGGCATTTCCTTCCCGCTAATAGTTATTGGACACTTGAGTATAATCTTGTTACAAGTCACTATATCACCAGTTGGGGTAGAGACCCTCAAATTGTAGTCCATCTCATTAGCAACAATGGGGCACAATTTAACATAATCCATTGAAATAAAGGAGTGGGTAGCCCCCGAGTCAAATAAAACAATAGCCTTATTGAGGAATAAGGGAACAATTCCTGGTTACGTCATATAATCCAAAGAGATAATAAGATAAATAATCCTTAATTCTCAACATAAAAAAAAATGTTAAGGGACGGTCAGAAAATTATACCTGTGATGACATCATCCTTGTCTTCAGCTTCTCCCGATGTCAAAGCAAACACCCGTGCTAGTACAGTCCTTTGTTGATTGTTGCCTTGGTTATTCGGCCTAAAGTTTTGAGCTGGATTGGGCCTTCTGTTGTTCACCACAAACAATGGACATTCTCTAATGAAATGCCCATCCTTACCGCATTTGAAACATGATCCCACTTCCTTTCTGCACTCTCCATGATGTATGCGGTCACAGAACTTACAGGGGTTAGAGGTATGATTTCCCTGTATCTGTCTCTGACTTGAACTGCTTCCTTCATCTCTCCGTTTCCATTGCCCTTGATCCGAAATAGGGAATCCTTGTGGAGCAGCTCTCTTCCTCTGTTCTTGCAATTCAGCACCCCTCTTGAGATTCTGCTCAACTAGCATCGCCTTGTGTACTAATTCTGAAAAATTCTGAATCTGAAATATCATCACACGTTCATAAATCCTGTAGTTCAAACCTTCCTCAAACTTCCTAGTCTTTTTCTCCTCATCTGGAATCAAGTATGTGGCGAAACGTGATAATTCCACAAACCTTGCAGCATACTAGCGCAAAGTCATGGTCCCTTGCACCAAGTTAGTGAACTCACGAACTCTTGCACCCGTCCCCGAGGGTCTGGAGAGTTAACTCATATAACCTGATAATCAACTCTAATAAGGCTAGAGTACTTTCAAATTCAAGAATATATATTTTCCAAACCTCAAATCAAACGTAAATACTTCAATTAAATAAACCATATAAACTCATTTATCCAATAATCAATCCAACATCCCAAATAAAATCAACTCTTCTTCATGTCTCAAACTCATTTAACATTAACGTAAGTCTCCATAAACCGTCTAAATCCATTGAAGCAAATTTAAGAAAAATAATTAACCTCCAACACGAACACTAATATCATGAGATACCCAACAACAAATCACTGATAATCTTCTCCATAGACTCTAATACTGATCCTCAGCTGAACCATCGATGTCATCTGAAATATTATGAAGATTAACGGGGTGAGTTATCAACAACTCAGCAAGCCGAGAGCATATACTAGCATGTAAACATGAGCATTTATAACATTTGATAAGCAGAATAAAACATTTACTTTCAAAATGCAGACACGAAACTTTGTAAACATGAGCATTTATAACATTTGATAAGCCGAGAGCATATCACTGCAGACACGTTGGCATTTCTAAACTGAAACATTATAATCATATCATCGTTTAGAATCACATCGGGACAATACCATGTTTAACCCCCGTGGTAGGGTTATAAACCACCATTATACCCGTGGTTGGGCCATATTCCATGTTTCACCCCGTGGTAGGGTTATAAACCACCATTATACCCGTGGCTGGGCCATCTTCCATGTTTCACCCCCGTGGTAGGATTATAAACCACCATTATACCCGTGGCTGGGCCATATTCCATGTTTCACCCCCGTGGTAGGGTTATAAACCACCATTATACCCGTGGCTGGGCCATCTTCCATGTTTCACCCCCGTGGTAGGATTATAAACCACCATTATACCCGTGGCTGGGCCATATTCCATGTTTCACCCCCGTGGTAGGGTTATAAACCACCATTATACCCGTGGCTGGGCCTTAACAGAAACAGAACAGATTTCATCGAAAATCCGATTACAATCATATACAGAGTCAGAACTTCATGCCAAGGTTTTCAGATGACACATCATTCCAAAACAAAACATTGAAAAGCTTCAGATCATTCCACATGTTCGAGATAAACATAAACAAAATATTCTCATTTGTTCATAACAAAACTTCTAGATTTCCATATTCGCACTTTTACATAGTTCAGAAATAAAGTGCACAAAACTAGCTCATGTCTACACCAGTCATGACAGAAAAATACTTTCTCTTATATAGAATTTATGCATATGTAGAATAAACATCTGAGGTTGTTTTCAGATAATCTCTTTCAAAAAGAAAATAAACACATTTATTCTCAAAGTCAACCTCCTTTTATTTATTTTATGCAAAACTAGTATATGAACCCCGCTTACCAAACTTCTTCGTATTATCAACACCTTGAGCCGGAACTCTAATAGTAACACCACCTAAACAAAAAGAAGCATATATCCATCATTTAATAACCAATCTAGTAGGCTGCTATTTATTGAGTAATAAATCAAAACAGTCCCTTCACAGCTCCATAACTATCTAACAATTACACCCGAACAACTCTCTCTTCAAACCATTCGCATTTAAAATCCAAAACAGCCACCACCTTCTTTTAACACCAAACCAACTATAATGATTTCCAAAACCAACAACTGCAACTCCAATAATTAAAACATAACCCCAAACCAAACTTCACTTCTAACCTTCGAATAAAGTAATTTCAGTGTCCGCATCAATATTTTATTCATTCGACAATTTAAGACTTGCATAATAAATTCAAAACAATTAACTCAAAACACCCTTCAATTTACACTAAATAATCTCACATAATAGTCCAAAACAGTTTCACGAATCCATCCAAAACCATACTCCTCAATGTCAAGAATTCCATCATACTCAACCACCATCAAATCAGTAACTCTATTACAACTTCACAGTCCAACCCTATTATTCAAAACCACCAAAAGCTTCGGGAAACTTACCCCAAAAGAAAACACAATACTTCAAACCACTTCGAATGAGTCGCTGAAATTCACTGCACTCCACACCCCAAAAGAAATTCACAGCAATCTCTAGTGAGAGAGAATCCGACCACACTTTGTTCAAGAAGCCGAACCAATCTGCAGTGGAAAAAAAATAATTTGAAGTTCTAAATCCTTGAGTTGAGCGCACGGTGAAGGTATGAAGAATCAAAAAACAGATGAGAGGAAAAATCGACTGAAATGCTTTCAGAAGTGAGTGAAACCGAACCTTGAGAGTGGTAAGAGATGGAAATCAACTGCCAGACTCGTGGGTCGGTGCGCACGGTTGAGTGAGATCCGAAAATGCAGAGCAGTGGGGGAGGCAACGCAAGGAAGAAGAACAGTGCATCCGGAAAAGGGAATTTAATCCCTTCACCCAAACGACGCCGCTCGGTCTCACATTAACCGCTTGTGGGCTGGGCTTCATACAATCGGCTAACTCCAACGGGCTGGGCTTAATCCCCGGTTGTTACATTCTTAGCTTATTCAGAAATTCTCCACAACAGTACTGAACAATTGTCAATCGCCACCTATAAAAATATCGTAAATTTTCATAAACTTCCAATCGAATACAAATTTCAATATTTAAGCCTAAGATGCTAAAATGACCTATTTTATTTCTTCAAAAACCTAACTTCACATAATCCTAAAATATCATCACATTTTCTAAATTAATCAATGTCCCAATAATTAGTTTGAACAAAACATAAAATCTAACTTATTTACTAATGAGATCAGTTTATAAAATTGGGACAAAGCAAAAATGTCTTTTAATAAAAATAGACTTAATTAGTCTTAAAGTATTTAACATAAAAATTAACATCTTACTATTCCCAACTGAAAATTGGTAGTAAAATATTTAAACTAGTTACTTAAAGAAAACATAAATATTTTATATATATATTATTATACCTCAAATAAAACTATGCAAGCGAGTTTTAAAAAAAAACAAACAAACTTATGCCCACTGAACCATTCTGATATGGGGGCATTTTGGAAAAAAAAAGGTCTGTGTTGTTTGGGAAAACAAAAACAAAAAGGAACAAAACAAACTGAGACCAAACACATGCAACGGAGACGCCATACTCACCGAGAGTGGAGGAGCAACGCGAGGACTGGGAGGCGGCGAAAATTACATCGACGAGGTGGCGGCTAAACACTGAGAGAGAGAGACAGAGAGAGAGAGAGAGAGAAAGAGAGTCAACCGTGAGGGAGAGAGGGAGTAAACCGAGAGATAGAGAGAGGGGGTTTACGTATCATGCAACGTGTCAGCGGTGAAAGGTGGTGCTGGGTGACAACTGGATGGCTTTTGACTATGGAGACTTATTCTTTGGCGTACAATGCTGCTGCTAGCGGTGGCGTCGTGGCCCTCCAAAGATGTGGAGGTGGTGACTCAAGTTGTGGCTTCCTCTGTTTCGGGAAACAAAAATAGAGGTCATTCGGCATTGGTGAAGCTGCGTTCCTGGATCGAATGGCTGAGGGGTATGGTCAACGGACGGGGCTGGCGGCTTGTGGTGGCATTGCCGCGCAAGTGGGTGGTTCCTATAGCAGTGTTGCTTCAGATGGAGATTTCCAGTGGCGCGGTCATGTTCGATGGTTTAAGGAGCTGCGCAGTGGCTGAGCAGGGGAAGCTACAGTTTCACGTGGGTGGTGCACTGGCAGTGGCGTACGGTGGAGCAAGATCTGCTCATGGTGGGCCCACTCCAATGAGAACGATGCTGTTGTGAAGAGGGGCCTCCTGTGAGATTGGCATGGTGTTTTCCGAGTGGGTGAGGACTGGGCTGGGCTGTTTGCAAAGAGGAGTTGCTGCGTGTGGAGTGGTTGTGCTAGCAAGTAACCCTAGTGGCAACATGGAGGTTGGGGAAAGAAAAGTGTAAGCGGCAACCCTAGTTTATCAAATTGATGAACTGCTAAACATGAGTATATATAGGCATAACTATTACACAACTGTTGCCGTGAATGTTGCGGAAAAATAGGGACGCTCATGCCATGGAGAAACGGACGAGTAAAACACACTAGATAAAGCTGTGCATGACGATAAAACTGTGGGGCTAAGCGATGAACTGTGAAGTTGCCGTGTGAATAAATAGATATTTGAAACAAAACAAAAAAAATGAGGACAATATAGAGGCGTACGTGCATGAGATGATAAATGCTTAAATTTATAAAAAAAGAAAGGCAATATGAAAACCCTAGAGAAAAGAGGAAGACGTGCACGAAGTGGATAAAAATAAATAAATAAAATTGAGCTGGATTGGGTCCGGGTGTTACATGCCTGAAAATGGAAAACAGACGTGAAACCGTGCAACGAGGAGTCTAGAATCGTTTCCAAGGGCCTAGACTCTTTAGCCTAAAAAAATATTCGGCGCACGTCTTGGATCATGTATGAGATTAATGCATGGGCTTTTTCCCGAAGTTTTGGGCCTCGACCCAACTTAAAAAAATAAACTTGTCCCATAAATTTTCCATTCGACCCAAAAATATTTAAGGAAATTAATAAAATAGCAAGCCCATGAAAAAAAAAATTCGTTATCAGCCAAAATACAATTTGGACCCGCAACCAGTATATACAAAAAAAAAATGATACTTGAAAATCAATCGGGCTCTTCATACGTATAAATCCAAAAGCAAAAATTTTTGAAAACGGCTTGTTGCTGGACCTGGGTGTTACGGGTAGGATATCTCCTTACAACCAAACCTGCATTTAGAGAGTTTAGCATACGACTTGTCCTTTCTTAGAGTCTCGAGAGCTACCTGCAAATGCCTCAAATGATCAGTTTCAAATTTACTATAAATCAGTATGTCATCGAAGAATACAAGTATAAACTTCCTCAAATGGAGTTTGAACACCTCGTTCATTAGACTTTGAATGGTGGAAGGGGAATTAGTTAGCCCGAAGGGCATAACTAAAAATTCATAGTGACCTTCATGGGTTCTAAAGGTTGTTTTGTGTATGTCTGAGGGTTTCGCTCTAATTTGGTGGTATCCGGATCTTAGATCCAGTTTAGAAAATACCTTAGCTCCATTCAACTCATCCATCAACTCTTCCACAATGAGTATGGGAAATGTGTCCTTTATTGTGACTGCATTAAAGCCCCAATAGTCTCAACTTCCACAACCCATCTGTCTTTCTAACCAACAAAATTGGGGAAGAGTAAGGGCTTTGACTAGGCCCTATCACTCTTGAATGCAACAAGTCTTGCACTATTTTTTCGATTTCATTTTTTGAAAATATGGATAATGGTATGGCGCATAGAATGATCATGAGTTAGGGTGGGGGGCAGGCCTATAGGTTCACCAAACACTTCTGGGTACTATTTGAGTAAAGTTTGAATGGCTGCTGGGGTTTGGTCATTATGTCCTCCAATCTGGGCTTCTTCACTCTCCAGGACAAGAAAAACTATTCCCTTCTTCTCCAATTTATTAAACTTGTTTAAAGGGCCTTCCTTTATCAGTTTGGTGGCTACCAACCCTTACGACTGCAATATTTTCCCCTTCACATAAATATTCATGGTTAATTTTCAGAAATCTCACAAAACAGTTTCCAAATGTTGCAACCAATGGATCCGAAGCACCATATCATAGCCTATCAATACTAGCACATGCACTTATACTGTAAAAATGGTACCTTGAATTTTAACACACACTCTCTTACACTTTCGTTCACGTGGGATCTCTTCCCCATTAGCTACCTTCACCTTCACCCTTTCCCCTTGATTAATGGGCAGTTTAACTTTATTTAGCACAGCTGGGTCCAAAAAGTTATGAGTAGACCTAGTGTCTATAAGGATTGTTACCCATTGAGTTCCAATCTTCCCCATTGGGTTTTGGAGTCCTATTAAGGCATGGAGGGATATTTATGGGTTTATTGGGTTGTCTGGTTTCATTTTGGATGTCTTTGGCTCATCACTCTCAACAATCGGTTCCTCATTAGTCCCTTCATTTTCAGATTCAAACAAAACCTCTTCTAGCAGGTAAAGATTGGGATTTTGGCATTTATGCCCGTGTCCACTTCGAGTCACAATAATAGCATAGCCCCTTGTCCCCCATTTCCTTCATTTGGGTCTGGTTTATTTTGTGGATCTGTAGGTTTGGTTTAGGAAACATTTTGGAGGGTTCACTACTGGGTAGGCTAGGTTTTTTAAGTATACCCGAGTCATGTGAGTATACAAGGCCAGATCTATTATATTTTTTGGATAGGCTCAAATTTTCTTCTTCTACTTTAGCTTGGGTATAAGTAGTAGCCAAGCTTGGTGGGTTAAACATTCTCACAATTAATCTGATCTCATCCTTCAGGCCACTAAGAAACAAACTTAGTTTGTAATGATCTGTTAAGCCCTTCATTCAATTTGATAAAATTCAAACTGATCTTTGTATTCCTCAACTATGCCACATTGTCTCAAACGAGACAGAGTCTCAACCGGGTCATCATACCCACTTGGGCTAAATCTGGCCAGTAAAGCTCTAGTAAGGGAATCTCAATCTCCTATTTGACTTGACTCTTCCAACCCTTGAAACCAGGTTAAGGCTTTACCCTCCATATGGAATGAGGCTAACTTAACTTTGTGTTATGGGAGGGTGTTATGAAAAAGCAAAGAAATGTTGTACCTTGTAGATCCACCCAGTTGGATCTTTTGCATGGAAAGTGGGAAAATCAAGGTGCACAGTCCTTGTCTGCACATCACTAGCAGGCCTCGGGTTCCCATCCTCTTCATTGGAGTTCAGTCCAGAAGATGACCCTCTAGGGCTTTGATTGTGACCACTTCTCTGCAGCTCACCCTTCATCATTGTCAACTGCTACAGCACTGTATCAACTTGCCTTTTTAGAACCAGCATTTCAGTCTCTAGGGTTTGTTATTGAGAATTTGTTGTCTTTTTTAGGGCATTTAGCCCATCCTATAATTCCTTGAGCCTAGTGCCTTCCACCATGGTCTATAAATTGATCCTTCTGATTATCACAGGACGTGTCTCTAGATACCACTTTTGTAACACACTAGATAATTCCTCGCAGGCTAGGGTTTTTGCTCTCTTCGAGGTGAGCTCCTCCAGAATGAGAGAATGGAGAGATAGAAAGAAAATTAGGAAAAGACAAGAAATTACAATTGTCATTCAACATGCCACAACCAGGGACACTAACCAGCCTATATGCTGTCAGGATTCTAATAGAAACAAAAATCAAACAAAGAAGGCCATAAAGGCTAGAACCAAAATAAGGCAAAAAGCCAGTCCAACAAGATGCAAATAACATACTGGCCCAAAGGAACATGCTCCTGGCCCAAATCCTAAATAGCCTTAAACTGCAATAAAAGCCTTAAACTAAGTCTCCCGAGCCCAAACACTTAACCCGACTCATGCATTCCTCACTTCAAATTAACTCCACTTTACCAAGTACACTGCCGAACCACTTCATCGATCCTTCATCATCTTTAACTTTGAACTGTGGCCTGAGAAACCCTAGATCCCGTGAGCCCTATTACATAAACCCATCTCTCTTCTCGATTCATGCAAATCAAAGTAACAGATCAAGTAAGCACATGGCCAATTGATCACCACCAGCCTTCTCTTGAGCCCTATCTGAGCCAATAAATTCTTTGTAAAGGTTGCCTTCTCAAGCTTTGACTCTATCCTATATGCATGCCAAGTGTGTGTGTGATCAAATCCCCCTTCTAGACCTCTTCCTCCACAACACCATGATCAAAGCTCATTCATAGTCTTCCACTTCTTCCTACGACTCTATGATTATATTTTGGTCAATGGTCCGGGGTCTGAGCCTTACGCCTAATCGTTACACTTTTTGGTTTTTGTTTAAAGCAAGTGGGAAAAGTTTGAGGGTATTGGAGGGTGAGCAAGTTTGATTTAATGCCATAAAATTTGGGCTGGAGAACAATGTGTTTGTTACCAATGTGTTGATTTGGATGTATGCGAATTGTGGCTTGGTTGAGGAGGCCAAAAGGATGTTTGATTGTAACATTGTGCGGGATTTGTATTCATGGAATATTATGGTTGGTGGGTACTTAGTGTAACGCCCGTCCTTGTGGTGGGACTTTTCATAAAATATTTTTAGAAAGGACGACAGGAATTACCATTCTATTTAAAACTTTTTGCTTTCATTCGTAGGGTGCAAGACTCTATGTTTATAAAATAAAAACTGCTTTGAGAATAAAAGAGGTTTATAGCGGAAATATCAATTTTAACAATAAAAGGCCTCTCGTACATTTAAAACGCATGCCTAGACTTCCGTGCTCTTCCTCTTGGGCTGTGTCCGTCCTGACCATTCGGTTCCTATGGAGGGGGAGGGGCATACATAAAAACTAAAATGAGTCGAAAACTCTTAAGCATTACTTCATACAGTTAAAATATAGCAATATAGGTTTTCATTCATGCATTCATCATTCATACATATTATACATGCATGCATACGTGCTTACGTGCGTTAATTTGAAAACGTCACTGGACGGGGTTTTTCTTTAAAAGGCTTTCTTTTGGTAAAACCTTTATCCCGTCAGTGCCTTCATTTATTCAAGAGTTTGTACTTTTGTTCGTGCATTCATGCATACATACATTATTTCTTATCACTTTCATACACCAGTGCACACTGTTATGCCCCACGTGCTAGGGTTAGCGGCCCTATGGCCAATGGATTCGCCCGTGGTTGGGGGTTGTAATCCCATTCTGTCAAGGTGTAGCGCTGGGTGCACTATCAGTACTACTGCCCGACATTGCAATCTGCCCATTCATTCATTTGGGTACCCCTTTTCTTTTATTCATATGACCGTTATGTATTTTCATACTTTTCATTCATTCGTTCATGTCAGCTCTAAAGAGCTGGAGCTTTCATTCTTTTCTTTTCTTTCATTTAACTATCCTTTCCCAAACATTCCTTTTCGTGGGAAAACATCGTTTCATTAGAAAATCATTGTTTGGGGCGCATGCCCCAAAATCATCTTTCATGCCATGCACTTTCGTAAAAAATACATACAATAGATACAACGTATACTCATACATTCACATGCGTACAATTAATACTTTGGGTGCGTAAACAGGGGCTGCCAAGGAGTGGTTGTATGTACTTATACATTTGAACACTTAGCAATTTCCTTCATAAAGTGTCTTTCATTTCTTTTCGTAAAGCGTCTTAGAGGAAAAGAGTTTCGTTTTCATTTCTTGTATTTTAGAAAACTCTAGAAGAGTATGAACGCAACATTTACCTGGACTCCATGAGACTTTCATACCATGTTGTCCATTCATGCACGTGTCAGATGGCAACCTACATGCATACACATAACCTTAACGTCATTCTCTATCTAATGCATAAGCAACTTAAACGTAGAAGACATAAGCTACGCTTCACTTGAAACACTCTCCTTCTATCCCATGTCCTCACGTACCCTTTACTATGCTAAGACCTTCGGTGACCATTACGGTCACTATCCCTTTCAACCTTAACGTTCTGCTTCAAGTGCTTACTCTCTAAGGCGAATCCATGATTCACCTTAGGGTTAAGACATTAAGACTTATATCTCATTCTTCTCATTAACCACGTTCCGACGCATGACTCAAACTGACTAGGTTACGCATCCCATCCTTAGACAATACACTTGTCACTATCTTCATGCACCTTAGCCTATACTAATCCTCATTCCCATCCATACAAGCCACACTACTCTAAGCCAACTCTGAGGCTTAAGCACCGTGCAACTATGCTCAGGACGGATTACCCATTACATATGATGAATCTGTCCGGTACATGTGTCTAACCAGATTACACACGTACCTTACCTCTTTATCACTTGAGACCAACATATAACAGGTTGATCACCTGCTCATAGGGACAAGGGCCATACTCCGATACCAACCTTCTCTTAACCTGGCAAGCATGACTCTTCATGCTACCAATCCCTTTTTACAGTTCCTCCCAACTTTTAACGCAACAAGACTCTGTTCACAACTACACGTTATGTCACGTCATATAGCTCGAGACTACTCCCAAGCTACATCGTGACCTTGTCACGCTACCCAACTTCCTGCTACGTCAACTCCTAACTTATCGTGAGTATGGTTCCTCATGTACTCCCGACACATTGTGACATCTCGTCACGTTCCCATTACGTCATTCCTACACTAACTCCTCACCCATCATAAGCATCACTGCTGGTAACCATGTCACTACTTGACATTCCCCAGTCATGCTTCCGCTGCGCAGTCTTACACTTATTCTGCTACTTCACCCATGCTCCCAGCCATGAGTCAATTTCCCGGTGACACCAGTCATCTCGAACTGCTGGCTACACCATAACTACTTCGGGACACTATTCCACACAGAGTGTACTCAACATGTACTCAGCGTGAACTCTTTTCATTCCACACACACCACGCCACCATTACAACATAGTCCATAACACTACACAACACACTTCCCAACTACGCCCAAAACTTCACAGCACACTACACAGCACAACTCATCTCCACACTATAGATATGCCCAACACTTCACAGTACACCTTCCAACTACGTCCAACACTTCACATACACATCACAGCACAACAAACTCCACAAATACCAAGAACACAGTCCACAACCTAATCAACTAATTAACATGTAATATAAATATGAGGGAGAGAGATTTATACCATCGATGGGCTAACCCGTGCGTTGCTCGCTGACCATCACGCTCGACGGCGTCAGAAGGGTTGTATGTGGCGGCTAGCCACGTACAGAGCTTGTTATGGTGGCAAGGAGCGTAACACGGCAGATCTGGCCGTGTACAATGGTGGTCAGCCACGCGCAATGGCTATCCATCATGTGCAGTGGCTACCCACCACATAAAGTGGTGGTTTGGACCTAGGGTTCGGCTAAGGGAGGTCAAGGGATGATACTGGTGGAGCCGTGGAAGCTTGGTGGTGGCGGCACAGCGGTCCACGGTGGTGGATGAGGGAAAACCAGTGTGTGAGGGGGGAGAAGCCCGTAAGAGAGTGAGAGAGAGTGTGCATTCATGGGGTGGCAGATCGAGGCTATAGGCGGTTGGGATGGGTCAGTGGTGGCTGGAGGAGGCTAGAGATGGCAGTCGCACGCCGTGGGTGGCGGTGTACGGTGGTGGAGGTGGCCTAAAGGGAAGTAGGCGTCCGTGAGAGAGTGAGGGAAGGTGAGCATGCACGGCGGCTCGCCTGGACGTGGGGATGGCTAGGAGAGGTGGTTGGTGGCCAAGGGAGGTCCCGGTGGTGGTGTGGTGGCCATAGGAGGTGGAGCTCCGCTATGGGTGTAAGAACCCGTGTATGGAGGAGGTGGACTTTGAGGGAGCAGACGGCGCGGAGGTGGAGGCCGAGCTTGCTGGAGGATGATGGCCGGTGGGAGGGGAAGCTGCTGTGGAGGTGGTGGGGCCATTGGGTGGCGCACAGTGGTGCAGTGGGCACCAAGCCCATTCAGGCTGTGCACTGCCGAGGGAGAGGTAGAGAGAGCGTGGGAGAGAGAGACCGGTGTGGGGAGGCTCGCAGGAGGTAGGAGATGCCGGTGGAAGGGGCAGTGAGGCCAGGCGGCGCCGGGCTGGGCAGTGGAGCAGTTTGGGCATGGGGGCAGCATACGACATACACTGGGGAGAGGGGGTCTAGGTATTTAACTCAGTCCCTTCGTCTTGGGATCTACGCAACAATCTAACGACGGATCTCAAACACTGATTTAAAATGCATAAAACATTAACTTAAATAAAAGTATTAAAAGTAATAAGGATAGAATATTATTTAAACTAACTTTAGTTTATAAAATAATATTCTTTCATCATCAATAAAATGATGAAGTTTTACTTAACATATTTAAGAGAATAAAATCATTTAACTAATTAAAGCTTTCAACATAATTTAAATCTCATAATATCTAAAATATTTGAAATCATTTTAATAATGATATTAAAATGATGTTGGACAATTATAATATTTTTGGAGCTCTTCAAGAATATTATAAGTATCGTATTTAAAATCAAGTTTTGTTCAATAACACTGGAAATACTCCTTATAAATATTTCCAGCACATTTAAAACACTACGCTTGCCCTAGAAGTCACATAATATCTTTTGAAACAAGCCATCATGGTTCGGCACTCATGACGAGTCTTGCAGTCGCTAGATAGAAGGGGCAAATAAACCACATAATTTATGCCCTCAAGATTTGTTTATGTCAGGAAAAAAGAAGCATACGTAAGAAGAAAGCAGTGGGGTGTTACATGTAGGGATCGGTGATATGGATCAAGCTCTTTAGTGGTTTGATCGAATGCCTGAACATGGTTTTGTATCATGGAGTACTATCATAGCTGGTTAAGTCAAGGCAATTGTATTTGAAAACAAAAATGACTACTTTGTATGCATGCTTTGCAAATTTTTTTTTGACACCTTAATCAAGAATCTTGTTGCAATGTATTGCTTTCCTTTACATTTTAGAACAATATTCCCCATTGTTTACAAATTACCTTTGCGCCTCTAGAGTCTAGGTGGAATGAACATAAAGAGTTACTAGTCCAAAAATGTTGTTTTTCTTTTATTAAACATTTTTATGGCCGGTCGCTTTGTTTAAAAGTGTTATTGGTTGCTATCTTTAGGTAGGTTGTTTCCTGGAGGCCTTGGATCTCTTCCACAAGATGCTGCAAATGGGTCCTAAACCCAATGAGTTTACCCTGGTAAGTGTCCTGGCAGCCTGTGCAAATCTAGTGGCATTGGATCAAGGTGGATCCATGTTTATATTGAAAGTGGTGACATCAAGATGAATGAGCAATTTCTAGCTAGCCTCATAGGCATGTAGGCAAAGTGTGGACAAATAGAATTTGCATCAAAGGTTTTCTGCAATGAACGTGGTCTGAGGAGCAAGGGTTGGCCTTGGAATTCCATAATTGGTGGTTTTCAATGCATGGGAAATCCAAGGAAGCAATTGAAATTTTTGAACAAATGAAGCTTGAAGGAGTTTCTCCGAATAAGGTGACTTTTATTGCCATGTTAAGTGTATGTAGCCACAGAAATATGGTTGATAAAGGAAGAGGTTATTTTGAGTCCATGGCAAGTTGTTATGAAATTGAGCTTGAGATTGAGCATTATGGGTGTATGGTAAATCTAATGGGTCGTGCTGGATTCTCGGAGGAAGCTGAATAGATCATATCTAGCATTCCAATGGCTCCAGATGCTGCCATATGGGTAGCATTACTTGGTGCTTGTGGAATCCATAAAGACATGGAAAGGGGAGAGAGAATAGGAAATATATTAAAAGGATTGGATCCTAACCATATCAGTTGTTGTGTTCCTTGTGACGCCCCCAAATTCCGCTTGGGATCGGACGGACATTTGAAGCGTCGAGACATGCAACACAAGGTTACCTGCCCCCGTTCATGACATATACGATGCAATATTCCTAACATGCATCTAGCATTATGCAATATTCGTAGCAGATAATTTTTTTCTTCAGCAATACTGTGCACCAAACCGAAATATCCCAAACACTTAAAACATACTTCATACATAATGACGTACTAAACAACTGAGATCACAACACTAGTCCAAAATGGTTGTGATGAAAAGAGTGTTGGAGATTGAACACCACAAATACAAGTAGTAATCTGAGGTAACTACTGTACTACCATCTACGTCGCACAGTCGCTTAGTCGACCGTTTCCAGTTGGTCGATTCCCGGTCTCGTTCAGATCCTGTAGCAAAATCTATCATTCGGGGGGAATGGTAGTTGGGACTACCAGAGTGAGATTTGATTACAAATCTCAGCTAGTTAACAGGAAACTTCCACACAGGTTAATGATGCATGCATGGCAGTAAAAGCATAAATGTATAATCAAATCATAAGTAATCATAGCATAACTTGACATACAACATAACATAACTGGCATAACTGAAACTGAAGCTTAGCATGAACGTGACTTGAAACATAACATGGACTTGAAACATAGCATGAACGTGAACTTGGAACATAACATGGACTTGAAACATAACATAAATGTGAACATGCATAATTTGAACATGAACTTGAAACATAACATGAGCCTGAGCATGACATAAGATAAATGTGAACTTGGAACATAACGTAAACGTGAACATAACATAATATGAACTTGAAACATATTCTTGTCTCATGGGATTACCATGATTGCGTGAACGTAAACTTGAACATAACATAACGTGAAACATGACTTGAACATGAAATGCATGAACTTGGAATCTTATTCAATAGACTTAATCAATAAAGTGACCATATGGGTGCTACACAGGTCCCCTTGAGCCGTGTGTCCCTGCCGATTACCGCATCACATCACAGGTTTCTATACCAGCTGTGAGTGCATTAATACGTACTCCACAGTTGTTGTGGCCCCACGTATTCTACGTGTCACAATTGCTGTGTCTCACGTAGTGTATGCTCCACACTTAGTGAATGGTATTAGACACTTGACACAAAGAAGAACCATTAGATAGATTTGTGAAGGAATCAGGGTGTGAGATCATGCCACCTAAGCAAAGTTATGTTTCATCTGTTCAACCAAATTGTGCCAGACCAAAGAGGGTTTCAACCCTAGCAAAACCCTAAATGATTGGAATATAGAAAAATATCAACTTAGAGTAAAATTAGGAATATAGAAAAATATCAACTTAGAGTAAAATTACCATTTTACCCTCCACATGTGGGAAAATGACCATTTTACTCCTAACTTAAAGTTTTTGCATCCTAACTCCAAAAATCAACAAAATCTACATACCTTATGTAGATTTTGTCCTAAGTTCAAATATCAATTCAGAAAAATTTAAAACTAAACACAACCATCAAAACTCTATATGGCCGAAACTTACAAGGCTATTTCCTTTGATTTTGTTGTAATTCTTTCAAATTTCAAAACTCATGATTAAACCAAAATTTTTCTTCTACTATACTCATAACATATTCCTAAGAATAATCATGTTTTGAATCATGAACAAAAGTCATCAAAATCACTAAAACCATACTTGAACTTTTTTTTGCTTTTCTTCTAAGTTCAAAACAGAATTTTGTTTCTAACTTGTTTTAATCAACCTCTTGATCCATGACTTATAAAGAAGTGATCTTCAAACCAAAACATCACATGATTTAGAAAGGTATCCTAAAACAGATCCAAGCATCAAACTCAAGATCACATGGTTAAACATCACCCAAAACATAAATTTAGCCAAGAACATCATCACTTTGGCCTAACCGAATATCTCCTTGCATAAAATTTCATATCTTTGAAACTAACATCAAATATCTTCAAAATAACATTCTAACATGTATATAAGAGGCTTAGGATCTTCCAATAAAAATATCAAAGCCATTGGAATAAGATTAAATCATAAAAGATTTAAACTTTCTCAAAACAGAAACTGTTTTTCCTCTTCCAGTTTCTAAGTTTCTAGACCTAAGAAAACATTTCACCAAAACTTTTAATCATGCAAAAAATCCTCAACGAATAATCATATACACATGTTAACAGTACTCCATAAAAATTTCGGACCAAGGTCTATTCATTAGCTTGGTCAAAAACTCCAAAATATAACACACTCTCCAGTTTATCGCCCAGAATGACCTTTTTGGGGTCTAAACAACTTTTTACCGACCAAATAATCTCTAAACAGAACGAATAAGGTTTCCAAGTAAACTAGACTCCAAAAGAAATAACTTTCATGAAGGAAACTTGGCAAGAAAACACTTACAAAGGCTTCGAAACTGGCGTTCAAAAGAGGTAAGAAAAACTGTCCAAGAGTGTCTTTTGTGTTCTATGGAGGAAAAGTGTAAAGGAGAGTTGCTTTTCGTGGGAAGTGGACTAGAGAGCCTCTTACACAAGCTATGAAAAGTGATAGGACTGAAAGGAAGCTTGAGTGTTGGCCTTTTCTTCTCATAAAAACCAGTCCAAGATCTTTTCTCAAGGTGGAGTGTAAGAGTGAAAGAGTGAGGTAGCCCTTTAGCTTTGTATTTCAAGAACCTTCTAGGCCCTTCTTGTAAAGATCTGGCCAGCCAAGTGGGGGTACAAAACTTAGCCATGAAGCAATCCTATGGTGACCAAATTCGTGGGCCTAAACCGAATGGGCCTAAATTTTGGGGTTTAAAGAGGGTTTGAGTTGCCATCAAGCCCAAATCCAATATCACTTCATCCAATCAATTTTTCAAGGTTAACAAGCTTGGATAATGATGTTCTAACACAAATTTCAAGGATTAATAGCATGTTGAAGTGATTTAATCAAGTGATTAAATACAATGCTAGAAATCGGATTAGAACAGGTTTAGAGGCCAACTTTAGGGTTTTGGAGAAACCGTTTAGGGTTCCGATTTCAACAATGCTTTTGGGCTTTCAATAGGACTCCAACCATATAGGGTTTTACTAGGATGGAAATCCTCTTTGATCTGGCACAATTTGGTTGATCAGATGAAACAAAGTTTGCTAAGGTGGCATGATCTCACACCTTGATTCCTTCAAATCCAACAAACGTTCCTCATGATGCCAAGTGTCTAATATTATTTACTAAGTGATCTTGCCAAGTGTCCAAATAAAATTTATCTAATCTAATTTGGACATTCCACACTGTGATTTTGAAACACTGCAATTGGTGCCCTTACCAAGATTACTATTCACTCCAAAAAAGTGAATCATAAACTTAACACTAAAAATTCTTAAATATTCATATTAACCTACAGTGAAAATCTTTTACCGAAATTCAACATCAAAGTGCCCCTAAAAATAATTTCACAATTTCTAACAGAAGTTTCGTCCTGAATTATGAAAATAGGCTATTGCGCCCTCAAATCCTAAATAATCCACTGAGTCTAATGGTGTAGACCATAATGCATTCTGACACTTCTAACCACCTCAAATAAATAAAACTCATATTTCTAGCATCATAGTGAGTAATAATACTGACTATGTTGACAGACTAAAACCTATGTGATTGATCGATTCGTAAAAACTTATAGAGTTTTTACGAGATTCCTAAAGTTAATAGAAATTCTACCAATGAATTTCTAGCGGGCTGTTACATTCCTTCGGCTAATATTTATTTTGCTTCCATAAGATGGAATGAAGCAAAGGTTGTGAGAGAGGAGATTGAATTAAATAGAAGAAAGAAAATCCCAGGTTGCAACTCCATTGAATTAAATGCTGTGTTCCATTAATTTCTTGTGGGAGATAGATCCCATCCCGAGACTAAATAGCTCTACCTGTTCTTCAATGAGATGACAACTAAGTTGAAAATTGTTGGTTATGTTCCACAATTTGGAGACGTTTTGCTTGATATTGATGATGAGGAAGATAAAGAGACAGCCCTATCTAAACAAAGTGAGAAGTTAGCTACTACTTTTTGGCTTGATGAACACAGCACCCCAAACAACAATTCAAATTGTAAAGAACTTACGAGTTTGGGGGGACTGCCACAAAGCAACAAAGTTCATCTCCAAAGTTTATGATTGTTCGCTTAAAAATATAATCTGCAAGTGCATAGAATCGTAACAAGTATTAAAGTGTTTTAAAGAAAACGGTTATCGTACCCATAGGAAATAATTACATTACTGAGTATTGAAATTAACTAAATTAATTACTATTTGAAAAATTGAAATTTAAGGAATGGTTTATCTAAATTAAAATTGAAGAAAACAACATTAAAATTCAGATTTTAAAAATCATGAGAATGGATCTAAAGCGTTTGACTTCACCTAGCAAATTCCACACAATTTATTATTCATTATTATAAAATCTCAATTATCCCAAATTGATAATAAAAATCCCTTAACTATTCAATATTTTCTCTCGAACAATACCAAAAATATCTCTCAACTAATAGCTCCATATCTCTATGTAAATTTAAATAACTAGAGACTCATTAAATTCTTTAAATTTTTCTTGAAAATCACACTAGTTGTGGTAAAGCATCTCTACTTTCGTTCAATTAATAGTATTTAATCAAAGAGCTTTAATCACAAATCACCCCTCAGTCTCATTTTGATTCAATAGATCGAATAATAGTTAGGTAGAAAATTGTAAGCATTCAGAATAAGAAATAAACATTCAATTATAGAAATATTGAAAATAAAATAACTTGGAATATAAATTGTGTGTTCAGTGCTAGGCTACATCAAAGTTTTAGAAAATAGATTTAGTTCATAATGAAATTAAAAGAAAAAGAATAAAACTGGTGTTCTTTGTTGAAGTCAGTTGATGAAACATTCGGCTCTCGCCTCTGCCTTCCAGTTCTGCCTTGTCGAAATAACACTTCAGTAATAAAAATTGGAACTCTAAACTCAGACTCAGACTCTAACACATAAAAACTCTCAACTCTAATTCAGAACTCAAAAAAAAAAACTCCCTATTCATCCCACAAGTCGAGATTAAATAGATGTCAAAATTCAAATCTAGAAACAAGATAACTGCAGTTATAATCTAGCCTAAAAATCTGGAAAATAATTTCTAAAGATAGATGTTAACATAAAAGGAAATTATCCCAAGAATAACAGGATTATCTAAAATAGAAAATTCAGTGATATGCGGCTTGAATTGCGGTATTCGGGAGGATTTGGTCACCAATAGATTGATGTCTGAAGTTGGATTTGGATGTCAGCAGCAGATTAATCCCAATCAGGAGGAATTATCCCACCAAGTAGATGTTGTGTGGGCTGAATATAATTGGCGTGGAGGTTACAAATGAACAGGCATGGAGGTCACAAATAAAAGGGAGTGGAGGTCACAAAGACTACACGGCCCTCTCCTCGTCTACTGAGTAGAAAGACTTTCGACAGGGACGAAAGACTCCTCTCTCCTTTTCTAGTTGTTGCCCACGATACCGTTTAGTTTGGTCTTTTAAGTTGGTCGTTTAGACTAGTCGCCCAATCTAACTTCCTAGAGCCTTGTCGCCAAGTCTTCGCACCTTCTGGTTACGCCTTCTAGTCACGAGTCTCCTTGCCTACCAAGAAGTAGGTCTTCTCGCGTTTGGGTGACAAAGATCTCTTTGCTGCCCAGGGGACAAGGCTCCTCGCCCTAATTTCATCAGCTCTCTTCAGATCTCACTACCTCTCATCGGACTAGATCCATAGTCTCTTCTTTTGTACCTTTGCAATAAATTTTCTCATTCCTTCAAATCTAAGAAAATAAATAAAAATATGTAGAAATAAAATAAAATCAATGGTATTGAAGGGGAAAATGACACTTTTCATAATTGGCATACATCAAAAGTGACCTATCTAAGCTCCCACACTTAGCATACATATCAATCAATGCAGACCCAATATAAAGATCAAGATCAAACCCATTCTACAATACATAAAGACATATTTCATTTCCTAAATCAAGCGCTCCAAGTGGGCACAAGCCGATATAACAGCTGCCATCAGTGGCGGAACCACGTTTAGTTTGAGGGGGCCATGGCCCCCCAAAATTTATGGAAAATTCAAAATAGCCCCAAGATTCTAAGATTTTATTCAATATAGCTTTATAAATATAGAAAATGCCCCCCCCACCCTCCCAAAAAAAAATTATAATCTCAATATACTTTTTAAAACTTTCTAGAATTTCAATATACTTAGAAATGTCTCACTCCAATTTTTTTCTTATAGTTCCTAAATTTTGTATAATTTCTATATAATATCTATTTTCAAGGATGTGGTCTTACAAAAATTAAATTAAAATTTATAAGAGAAATAATAAACTTATTAATATGGACCTCAAAGTTTTTTTTTATACAATAATAGGCTTCTTAAATGTATGGAGTCCAAATTGAAATTAATACTAGAAAAATCATTTAAGCCTGATAATCTATATGAAAAATAGTTGAGAGGTTTTATTCTCTAGACTTCATTAAGCAAGAAAATAATTTATTTAAGGTCTCAATTATAACATTATATGCTTAATGTGACACAAAAATATCAAAATTTTACATAAAACATAATAAACAAACTTACATGGTAGAATAAAAGATGACCTTCTAAAATATCACTTGATAGTTTTTATGAAAAAAATTAAATTCTAAATATTTCATTTCACAAATAATAATTTATGGATATTATTTTATGAAATATTATCATTAGAAATCTGAAACATATATTAAGTTGTACTTATAGAGTCTTATTTTTACGTATATGTAACAAATTATCGAGATCTTATTTTATTTGTAGTAATATTTTTATGATTTTTTAATTTATGTTTATTTTACATAAACGTGTCAAATGCTTATTGTTTATTCTTCCTCTTGGTCCATCTTTAAACTAATTGTATTGGATTGTAAGAAACATTTTAGATCAAGTGTTGATCAAAGCCCAAAGTCCATTGATGGGCTTGGGTTGGCCAAAATTTAGAAAACATTTAGTGAATATTTGATTCACTTATTATAGAAGTCTTATTAATTTATATGTGATTAATTAGTGACACTTCGCCAATGTAATTTTATCTTGCAACGCTCTTTCTTATTTTATTGAAATATTTATTTTTTTTATATATTGTTTGTTTGGAAATTGATTGTGAAGGAAGGGCCCAGGCCTGAAGAAGCCAAGCCACGGAACTCCAGGCCCAAAGACGAAACCCTCACAAAAGCTAAGAGTCCGGGCAGAGGATCGCGTGCCGAGCTTATGACCGCAAACCTACCTGGGAATGCCTTTTGGCATCGAACTCAAGGCTCGACAGCCTACCGAGCCCTACTGTAGGACACCGGGCAACACGCCCAACTACATGCGGACTGCTGAATGTGCCCGGTCATGAACTCGTCAGACCCAACTGCATGCGGACGGCTAAACGTGCATATGTCAGGAGACCCAACACGCAATGGTGCACCCCAAGTATGAAGGACGGCTCGCCCACTACCTGACACCCACCCCTAGCAGAAAGCAGCAGGACAGACCTAGCACGGCTGACAAGCCATGATCTCCTTCGGCCACCTGAGCCGCGGACTGATACACTGTGGCATCAGGAAATGAGTGGTAGCAAGTCTGACACCTAACACGCCATGATCTCCCTCAGCAGTAGAACCCGGATCAGGTATAAATAATGGTCATACCTTTTACGAGTGGTCTCTCTCTAAAATTTTGATTGTTCTTACTATTCTTCAAAGTTGTTCTCATCAATAGAGGATTGTTCACTGACTTTGGCATCAGAGTGACCCCGGACCTCACCCAAGCCCTTTCTTCTTAGTTGCAGGTGGCGTGAGCTTGGTTGTTGTGGAAGTGCTCGGGCTGCTAAACACGACATCAACAGTGGTATCGTCAGTGGGATTCGATTTTCCATAAAAGCATGTACTTCGCATGTCGGCAACAACGTTGTCCCAAGCTACACAAAGGAAAGACAACGAGGAAGGGACGATGGAAGCGAGACTCGAGAGCATGGAGGAGATAGTAAGGAAACTAATGGAAGAGGCTGGGATGCTACGACAGGAGAATGCGGCCCTCAAAAGCATCAACGAAGAGCTAGTGGGGGGTGCAGAATCGAGCAGCAATGAACACGAGGATTCGCGCCGGTCCCTGCAGAGGAGGAGAGACGCAAGATGCAAGTCCAAATCCAAGAGCTTTGGGAAAAATACGAGGATGTGGCCAAGAAGATAGACACACCATCCACTGTTGACCAGCTACTCATCAGCACCGACCTCCCGTACAGCGCCGGGTAATGGCAGTGCCATTTCTCCCCAAGTTCAGGTTCCCCCATATGGAAATGTACGACTGGTCCAAAGACCCTTTAGAGCACCTGAAGATGTTCAAAGCCCACATTACCCTGCATGGTTTCCCAGGTGAAGTTGCATGCTGAGCCTTCCCACTAACACTGAGAGGAGCCGCCCAAACCTGGTTTCGGTCCCTGACGTCGGGAATAGTCGATACCTTCAAAGAGCTCACCAGCCTCTACATGACGCAATTCCTGGCATCTCAGAAAAGGAGACGACCGGCAGCTTACCTCCTGACCGTCAAACAACGTGACGGTGAGAACCTGAAGTCATACCTCTCGTGGATCAATCAGGAGCATATGACCACCAACAACCAAGACGAGAAGATTACGTTGGCGGCCCTCCTAGCATGAATCTGGCCTCTAAATCCGTTCATGGTGGAGATAGTGCGAAAGACCCCTACAAAACTAAGGGAGTTCATGGACAGAGCAAATGGGTTCATCAATGCTGAAGATACACTCGAAGCCCTGACTGCCCCATGACGGTCCAAGATGGAGAGAGAGGGTCAGAAGGTGTCAGGCCAAAGAGGAGGCCACGACCAGGGAAGGGGAAATAGGGGAGCTCCAGATATGAAGAGCAGGGGAGAAATGCCAACTCTGCCACAAAGGGGAAGCCACAGTCACACAAACTTGGTCGTGGAAGGGAACCAACGCCCGAGCTACTGAAGAGAGCAGCCCCGAGATGAGGAAAACCACCCCTATTGTGAGTTCCACATGAATAACTGGCAAGACACTTGAGACTGCTAAACCTTGAAAAGGATGAGGGAGGAAGACCAGCGTAATCGGATGCGCCGGTTGGAAGACCACGTAGATTGACAAGGAGGAAGGCGCGAGGGTCCCCGGCAGAGTGCAAGTTCAAGAAGGCAAGGAACAAAGGATGAGAAGCGGAGGAGTCCCTCGGCAAAGAACAGGCCACTTGGAGAGATCAGCACAATCACTAAGGGGTATGCTAGAGGTGGGGCTACTTCGTCAGCTAAGAAAACACAGGCCCAGAGGGCATGGTACGAGAAAGTGTTCGCCTCTAAAAGAGTTGCAAATAGGCCTCTACAGCGCACCAGAGGCCCCATGATAACCTTCGACGAGAGAGACGAAGAAGGCATCCTCTACCCGCATGACGACGCATTAGTGGTAATAATGCAAGTGGAAAACTTTAAAACCCAGAGGATCCTAGTTAACAACAGCAGTTTGGCAGACATCCTGTTCTAGGAAGCCTTTGTGAAGATAGGAATCAGCCCTGTTAAGGGCTTCACGGGAGACATTCTTCAACCAATGGAATCCATCACCCTTTCAGCACTGGTAGGGAAGGCTCACAGAACTGCGGCCACCATGTCTGACTTCTTAGTCTTCAAGGCTCCATCCTCATACAATGTCATATTGGGACACCCCACCCTGAATAGTTTGAGGGCTGTAAGGTCTACTTACTACCTCAAAGTGAAGTTCCCCACAGACTCGGGGGAGGGCGAAGTCTGCGGACAGCAAGTCTTAGCCTGAGAATGCTACGACCAAGAGCTGAGGCACGAGGTCAAATTAGCTGCAACCGTTGAAAGGACAGAAGAAGCGTCCAACCCAGTTCACCTCCGCCCCTAACCGAATGGGATGAAGAAATCTGTAATGAATAGGCTCTTCAGCAAGCAGAACCCAGCGAGCTCTTGGAGTTGGTTACAGTTGACCAGCAGACACTAGAGCGAAAGGTCTGGATCGGGACTAAGCTAAACACGGAGATGAGAGCGATGTTGATATCCCTCCCAATAGAACACCAGGACGTGTTCGCTTGGAGCCATGAGGATATGCTAGGGATCGACAACTCCATCATTGAGCACCAACTTTGCATCGATCTAGCTGCTCGGAGAGTCAAGCAGAAATGGCGAAGCTTCAGCACCGAGAACCTTGGGGCGATAGCTGAGGAGGTAGACCGTCTCCTAACGGTAGGGTTCATCCGGGAGGTCCATTACCCAGAATGGCTATCTAATGTAGTTCTGGTAAAGAAGACCAGCGGGAAGTGGTAGTTGTGTGTCGACTTCACCGACTTGAATAATGCTTACCCGAAAGATAGCTTCCCCTTACCACGCATCAACCTAATCGTGGATTCGACGGCAGAGCATCCCCTCCTTAGCTTTATGGATGCCTATTCTGGGTATAACCAAATCGGAATGAACCCGGATGACGAGGAGAAGATAGCGTTTGTAACAGACTGAGGCATCTATTGCTACAAAGCAATGTCATTTGGCCTCAAGAATGCGGGGGCCACCTACCAACGGCTAGTGAACTGAATCTTCAAACAACAGATCTGTCGAAATATGGAGGTGTATGTAGACGACCTGTTGGTGAAGAGCAAAGAGCCGGTACAACATTTGGTAGACTTATGAGAAGCATTTTCAGTCTTTCGGCAATACCAGATGAAGCTGAACCCATTGAAGTGCGCATTTACAGTGGAGATGGGTAAGTTTCTAGGGTTTCATGGTCTCCGAGAGAGGGATCGAGGTGAACCCAAAAAAGGTGGAAGCAGTGATAGATATGCCTTCCCCTCACAGCCTTCACGAAGTCCAGTGGCTGGCTGGGCGGGTAGCAGCCCTGATCCACTTCATCACTTGATGAACCGACCGGTGCCTACCCTTTTTAAGTCCTAAGGAAAGCCTAGGAGTGGGATGAGACCTGTGAAAAAGCCTTCACCGATTTGAAGTTGTACCTGAGTCGCCCCCCACTACTCAATCAAACAAGATCCGAGGAGACCCTAACAGTGTAACTAGCAGTTTCACCATACGTCGTATCAGTTGTACTTGTTCAGGATGCAGAAGAAGGGCAGTGGCCTGTCTACTACATGAGTCAGGCCTTCCGCAGAGCGGGAGCAAGGTACCCCCGAATGGAGACGTTAGTATTCACCTTAGTCATCGTGGCCAAGAGATTAAGGCCATATTTCCAGGCCCACCCGATGAAAGTACTCACCGATCTCCTCCTCAAGAAGGTACTGCAAAAGCCAGACACCTTGGACGACTTGCAAAATGGGCGATCGAGCTTAGCGAATTTGACATAGAGTATCAGCCTCGAGCTGCAATCAAAGGACAAGTGTTGGCAGATTTCATTGCCGAGTTCACCAATTTCCCGGAAGAAGTTCCAAACACACCCCAAGGAAAGCCCTGGGAGGTCTACGTCAATGGTTCGTCCTGCCAGGCTGGTGAGGGAGTAGGGGTACACTTCATCACCAAACAAGGAGAGGAGCACAACTATGCAGTCAAGTTGGCCTTCTAAACGACTAACAATGAAGCTGAGTATGAAGTGCTCTTGGCTAGAATGACAGTCGCATAGTTACTAGGAGCTGAACAAATAGAAGTGAGGGTGGATTCCTAAGTGGTAGTTAGCCAAGTACTAGGGAAATTCACCACAAAAGGGGAAAGGCTAAAGAAGTATCTCCAGTTGGTCTACAATGAGCACGACCACTTTCACTACTTCAACGTCCAACAAGTGCTAAGAGGAGAAAACCAGAAGGTGGATCGTCTGGCGAGGGCTAGGTCAGGGCAAGAAGAACTCCCACTTCCGGAACACACCGTAGTCAGGACGATCAATGCCCCTTCCATCAGGGTGGAAGTGTTTGTCATGACCCCAACACCTACAGGAAGGGCAGCTACCCAGTGACCCGAATGAAGTACGAAAGGTCAGGAACAGGGCGGCACGATTTAACATATTGGAATGAGTTCTATACAAGAGAGGTTTTTCCAAGCAACTCCTCAGATACCTCTCATTGGATGAAGCCCAATACGTGTTAGCAGAGATTCACGAAGGGATTTGTGGAAGCCACTTAGGAGGGAGGGCTCTTACTGCAAGAGTGACCCAGGCCATATATTACTAGCCCCATTCCCTTAAGGATAAGGAAAACTTTGCCAAGAAATGCCCAAAGTGTTAGGAGCACGGGCCAATTTGGCACTGCCCGGCGGATGAGCTGACATCAATCACAGCCCCGTGGCCCTTTGCCCAATGGGGCCTGAACCTAATTGGCCATTCCCAGCAATAAAGGGAGGAGCCAAGTTTGTCATTTTAGCGATCGACTATTTCACAAAATAGGTCGAAGCGGAGGCTCTCGCTAGCATCACCTCCCGAACCATCACCAAATTCTTGTGGAAGTCAATGGTCTGCTGATTCGGCATATCTCAGAGCTTCATATTGGACAACTGAAGACAGTTCAACTGTGCATAATATAGGGAATGGTGCACAGAGCTTAGAATTAAAGTGAAGTACTCCTCGCCAGGACACCCTCAAGCCAACGGACAGGCCGAAGCAACCAACAAAACCCTCCTCTTCACCTTCAAGAAAAAGATTGGGGCGCACAAAGGAGCATGAGACGAAGAGCTCCCAAGCATGCTATGGCAGTATCGGACCACTGTCCAAACCCCCACTGGGGAGACACCCTTCAGCCTCACCTACGATAGTGAAGTAGTAATTCCCGTGGAAGTTAGACTCCCCACATTCTGTGTCCAACATTTCGGCCCGAATACTAACAACGAAAGGCTAGTCGAGAGCTTGGTTGTTCTGGAGAAGAGAAGAGATGAAGCAATAGTTTAGACAACGAATAACAAGCGAAAGGCGGAGCAATACTTCAACAGACGAGTCAGGCCTCGCTCCTTCAAGGTAGGCGACCTAGTGCTATGACAGACTAAAATAACTACCCCGGAAGAGGGGAAGCTAGGACCACGATGGGAAGACCCATACGTAGTGACAGCGAGCAACTGACCCGGTTCCTCTCACCTCAAAAACAGCTAGGGACACTAGCTACCCCACCCATGGAACGTCTAACACTTAAAGAAGTATTATCTATAAAAGTATAAGGCAATGCATTGTACGAACGACTATGAATGAATGAGGATGCCTGGATGTTCATCTCAAATCTCTTGTTGTTTAAAAAAATAATAATAAAAATAAGCCTGCAGGGTAAAGTCTTTAGTCTCCAGACTCGGTACCAACCCCCTATCCAACAAAAATAGAGTCTTTACACTTGCAAGAAGACTGCTCCCTTGACTCGCTGCTGGGTAAGGTCCCAAGTCTCCAGACTGGGTACCGACCTCCCGTCAAACAAAACCAAGTCCTTACACTCACAAAAAAACTGGTCCCTTAACTCCCTGCTGGGTAAGGTCCCAAGTCTCAGGACTGGGTACTACCCTTTGTCCTTAGACTTGCAAGAAGACGGGTTCCTTGACTCGATGAGGCGTGATGTCCCAAGTCTCAAGACTGGGTACCAACACCCCGTCCAACAAAGTCAAGTCCTTACACTCACAAGAAGACGGGTCCCTTGACTCGCTGCGGGGTAAGGGCAAGTCTCAAGGCTTAGTCCCGCTCCCCCATCCAACAAAGCTGAGTCCTTACACTTGCAAGAAAACGGGTCCCTTGACTCACTGTAGGGTAAGGCCCAAAGTCTCGGGACTAGGTACCAAACCCCCGTCCAACAAAGCCAAGTCCTTACACTAGCAAGAAGACGCGTCCTTTGACTCACTGCGGGGTAAGGTCCCAAGTCTCCGGACTGGGTACCAACCTCCTATCCGACAAAGTCAAGTCTTTATACTCGCAAGACGACAAGTCCCTTGACTCACTATGGGGTAAGGTCCCAAGTCTCAGGACTTGGTACCGACCACCGTCTAACAAAGCCGAGTCCTTACACTCGCAAGAAGACGGGTCCTTTGACTCGCTGCCGGATAAGGTCCCAAGTCTCCGAACTGTGTATCGACCTACAGACCAACAAAGTCGAGTCCTTACACTCGCAAAAAGAGGAGTCCCTTAGCTCGCTAAGAGGGAAAGTCTCAAGCCCTCGGGCTGGGTAGCGACCCCCCGTCTGGGTCCCTTGACTTGGTGCGGGGTAAGGCCCAAAGTCTCATAACTGGGTCTCGTCCCCTGACTAGTAAAGCCAAAACCCTCGTCAGAACTGCAGAAAGAAAGATGAAAGGATGGGAGGAAAAGGAAACAAACGAACACAACAACTGCAAGAAACAAGTCTTAATTTCATTCATCATCAAACTTACATAGTTACAAGGAAAGTCAGGGAGCACTATGCAAGGTTACAAAGTACCAAAAATAAAGGGGGGAAAGTGAAGGGGGAGGGACCGAGCCCATCATTGGGGTGGAGAAGGTTGAGTAGCGCTCAGGGGGAATAGGGGATACCCAGGCTTCCCAAAGTTTGGCAACGTCCTCCAGACGAGACTTCAGGCCGACGATCTCATTATTACAGGATAAGAGGTCGATGTTTTTCTAAATCCCCTACAATGAAAGCTCACCAATGCGTGCCTTCGCCTGTCGCAGTTGCTCTCTTAAGTGCTGAACCTCTAAGAATGTCTAAAATGCCCGAACAACAGCCATGAACGCTGTCTGACAGCTAGAGCCCGATTCCATATGGACTCCTCCAACTCCCTTCGGACAGACTCTGTCTCCTCCCTAGACTCTTGCTGCTCTTTCCGAGCGACTCCAACTACTCCCAATAGGCTTCTAACTCCGCTTCCCGAGTGACCAAATTTTTTTCGGAAGTCTGGTGAGCCTCTTCGGCCTGCCTCTTCGCCGACGTCAGCCAAAGGATGTCCTGTTCGGCATCACGCAATAAACCCTTAAGGGCCTTCTTCTTTTCTTTACGCCTTGTTGCGACCGCCTCCAGGTGCAATGATCGGTCCCGCTCACTAACAGATGAAGGGGGGAGAGACCCCCAAGGCCGGAGAGGTAGGTCTGGCAACCTCGTCTGAGCTCTAAGTTGCAGCAGGAGGAGCTTCGGGTCTCAACCTTTCTCCTCCTCCACTAACTCCTACTTCTTCTTCTTCTTCCCTGTCTTGATAAATGAATTGTGCCCTCACCCCATCTTGGCTTGAGGCACGGGAGGGGCTGGACTCTACCTCCTGCTACCCGAGCCCCGGGGCCATCTCGTCTCCGCCAACTCCTCCATGGCTCGTATCCTGGGAAGAAGTCTGCCCTGCCTAGGGAACCTCGTGAGCCATCTCCTCTTAAGCGTATCCTCGAAAGAAGTGAAGGGCTCAAACAAGTTATGCGCGTGAGGTGGAGAGTGCGCCAGAGAAGCAAAAAATGCTGCCTGAAGATCCCAGGCATCCAATTCTTCTCCAAAAGGAAGCAACGGGTCCAGAAAAGGTTCGGTGGGAGCTGGCTAAGAGCTCGCCAAAGTACAGGGCCAGGCAGCCAGGCCCTGAGCCGCTGGGAAATGACATCGTGCTCCCCCATATCGGAGGAACCAGAATCTCCGCACGCGCGAACTCCCGGTCACGAGGCATTTGGGGTCGGCTTCCCAGTTCCCCAGTACAATCGCCGAAAGGAGAAGGATCCCAAGCCTCATCACTTTGCAGGGGAGAATCGTGGCACGCCCTTGGTTGCTTTGCCTAGCGGCTAGAAGAACTCGAAGCGCGCTTCCGAGGAAAGGGCCAAGCCTGGGGGGGATGCTGCCCAAGAAATTCCTCCCGATAGCATACAAACGGTCAGGCGTAGATAGGTAGTTACGAATGTTCTCATTAGAAAGAACTAGATTGGTCTGTGACTCTTCACGGTGGGCCCGCACCCAAGCTGTCACCAACTCCAACCGAGCCTTTTCCCACCAATTGAGGGTAAGTTCCAGGCTCTTCATGGAAAGGGGAATCCCCAACACACCTAAATAGGATACTCCTTGTGGGCGGCCTCCCCCTCCGGATACTCCCAGTTTGGGCCCGGCACAAAGAAAAACTTCCTAAGCCATTCCTTTATGCTCGAATGACTCTGCTTCCCAGTCGGCAGTTAAGCCGATATACGTACAAGAACTCCCGAGCCGTCAAGTCTGGGTATTCTTCAAGAGTCTTGTTGAGTATCATCTGGAAGATGATGCAACTAGATATCAGGAGCCACCACGCATTACGGTGAAGTAGTGACAGGGCCAGTCCGTGGAAATTTAGAACCTCGCGAACTAGACGACAGAACGGGAGGCGAAGACCATTGGTGAACATTAGTTGGTAAAGAGCCACCCTCGTTGCCGTGCCGTTAGGATTCACCGCGTGCTCACCCCGAGGAATCTCCAAAACCACGATAGGAGGAATCCTGTACTTGGAGCAGAATGCCCTGAGGTCATCGTTGGAGATGGAGGAAACCCAACGTTTCCACCTAAAATATGGAGGAATGGGATCA
Organism: Juglans regia; assembly: GCF_001411555.2. Lineage (NCBI taxonomy): Eukaryota > Viridiplantae > Streptophyta > Magnoliopsida > Fagales > Juglandaceae > Juglans > Juglans regia. Next base: position 19,555,228 of record NC_049913.1, on the reverse strand, counting down.
ACTTTGGGTGCCATCATAGTAGTGGGAAGTGACAGGGAAGCAATGACGGAGAAAAGAGAAGGGAGGGGAACATGATGGCTGGAGGGAAAGAGAATGAGAAACAGTAGAAACACGATAGACGAAGGCAGGAGGAAATGGTGAAGGAGAAGAGGAGAGGCGCCCCTTCAACAATAGTTGGCCTTGGGAACTTGAAGCGACTGAAGCCGAACGGACGACAACATAATTAGAAGTATTATGAATTCCCACTACGCGCACGTGATAGGAATTCACGAGGTACTGTGAGGGAGGGGCCCATCCTAGAAGGGCCTAGGCCCGAACAAGCCAAGCCATAGAACTCCAGACCCAAAGACGAAACCCTCCCATAAGCTAAGAGTCCAGGCCGAGGATCGCGTGCCGAGCCCATGATCGCAAACCTACCGGGGAAGGACTTTTAGCGCCGAGCTCGGATATACCAATGAGATCGTCTCGGGGCTAGATAGCCTACCAAGCCCTACTGTAGGGAGCGGGACGAGACTCCCAACTGCATGCGGACGGCTGAACGTGCCCGGTCACGGACTCATCAGACTCAAGGCACGCCGCATTCAATGCATGTGTCAGGGGACCCAGCACGCAACGGTGCACCCCACGTACGAAGGACGGCTTACCCACGACTTGACACCCAACCTTGGCAGAAAGCAGCAGGACAGACCTAGCATGACTGACACACCACGATCTCCTTTAGCCGCATGAGCCGCGGACTGACACACTGTGGCAATAGGAAATGAGTGGTAGCAGGTCTGACACCTGACACGCCACGATCTCCCTCAGCAGTGGAACCCGAATCAGCTATAAATAACGATCATCCCTTCTACGGGAGGTCTATCTCTAAACTTTTGATTGTTCTTACTATTCTTCAGATTTGTTCTTATCACTAGAAGATCGTTCACTGACTTTGACATCGAAGTGACCCCGGACATTACCGGAGCCCTTTCTTCTTAGTTGCAAGTGGCGTGAGATTGGTTGTTGCGGAAATGCTCGGGCTGTGAAACACGACATCAATATTAATCAAAAAATATTTCATATTGAACCTGTTGTAATTGTGAATGATTAATATAGTTCTCTTTATATTATATATGAGATTGTATTAATCGGGTCAATATAAACAAGCAGGTCAACTCATCGTATTTATATAAAACTTGTTCAACGAGCTGAAACAGGTTAAAAGGGTGGTATTCAAATTAATTCAAAAAAAGTTTTAATTATTAAAAGGATTATATGGGTCGTATAATGTCACCCATTATTCATACAAGTCGTTACGATTTTAGAGTCTCGCACGTTCTTTTAAACTGGATTGAGCTTTATATATAGTTTAAGTCCAAGGATCCCTAACGTAAACTATATATTATATATAGTTTATAGAGATCGACGTGCACATTGGGAAGAAGGAATATTTGTTGAGAAGATTGAAAAAGACAGATGTTGCTAATTATGATTCGAGCACTGACCAAATAATGCTTAATATTCCTGGAATGTTAATTACATAAGTACGTCTGGAAAGTCCTTCATCTACAGTACTTGTTTTGCTTTGCAAATGATAACACATGAGAAATGGAACGTCTCATATTACACGTTACGGCCAAGCTCTTATTTACTCAATACAAAAACAATCAATTTAATTATGGCATTTTTTTACCGAAAGAAATGAAAAAGTGAATCAATTTGCTGACAACTTAGTTGACGACACTGCAAAGTTTTCGTATCTGTCCTTGAGAACCCGTGATGGGCTCGATATTTCCCATTCTGACCATAGCAGCAGCGAAATCATTCTTGAAAGTTGAAGGGCTCTTACTATACTCGGTAACAATGCTGTCTGTGGATCCTCCACTAAATAGTATTTGATCAGATTGGAGAAGACCCTTCTTCTGAATCAGATTCTTAAAGTAATTATTATCAAAAGAATTGGGTGTCACCAAATCAAGCGGTGCTATCTTCTCGTCGTCGCTACCTATAGCAAGTGAACACTTGCGCTTTCTAGTACTAGCAAACCCAGCATCGATATCACTTGCATTGTTGTGAATCCTACCGCGGAAGGTCACACATCTTGCTTGTCCTATTGTATGCGATCCTGCAATATTTCATAGAAAGCGTACGCTGGTATTTAGTTATCTTGCCCTTGCATGCATATTGTTGTGATAATTAAAATTTCCATCCTTTTACTATACATATATATAGATCATTAATATATGATAGTTAATTAGGCTCAAACCTGAAAGGGCGACCATATCTCTTTCACTCAAACCTTTCTCGCGAAACAAGGAAGTCAACCTGCCAAGGCCATCAATAAACTTCGGAAGGTTGGTGTCGGTTAGGCTGAGGCTTGCTGTGGTGGAGTCTCTTCTTCCAAGCTTCACCGTCCATGATGGTCCGCCGACCTGATTTTGTTGTAGAAAAGATCATGTTATTTACTAACACATCATGAATGCTTTGGAGAGAATTAATACTAGTTGAGAAAGGTACTAGCTAGTGACTCACAGCAACAGATGCATCCCGAGCTACAACTGCTAGAATATCTGCACATGATACAACACCAGGACAAACGTTCTCCACTTTAGACTTGATGTCATCAATGACTTCGTATCCTCTCACTGAACCAGCATTATTTGGAGCTGTTTTTTCACCCAATATTGAGGGAGTATCATCAAGCAAAATTGATGCATCGCAACCCTACATGAATAAGATGATTCATAATAATTATGTTATCTATTACTCGTGCCTCATGGAACATAGTATGGAAAACTTAATTTAAGTGTCTTGCAAGTTTTACATACCTGAACAAAACAATCATGGAAATGAAGCCGAATGAGAGATGCCGCCATTCTACGCTCACGAGAAACGGCGGTTCTAGTCGCTGTTCGGATCGTGCTAAGTGCTTTCGGACATGTGTTGTCATAAAATTTAGAGGATAGCTGTGCTTCGCATGTCATGCTCGAGATAAACAAGAATAGAGCAAGAATCAAGCATGCCCGGGTAACAGTAGAAGCCATGTTCGATGATCTGTTTCTTCACAGATGAAAACCGAAATAGTCTTGTTTCTGATACTGCTGGTGAGTATAAGGCTCAATTATAGAAACTGAATGGAGATAAGTACGAGAGGAGATCAACGTATTGGAGCTAAATATTTCAAGGTGGGATGTGAAGCACAAGGCTGATCCTATTGTATATATACTGCTAATAATTAAAGCAAATCATCATGAGCCACCTTGTTACAGTCTCATCTGACGCCTACATTAATATATGGACAAAGCAATTCAAAGCTGGAGGCTCCATGCATGAAATGGTCAGCTAGCGTACGTTGGTTTTTTCTACAATTTATTAATGTCCCATTATACGTACGACGTACGTACGTTTTATTAGAAATAATCAAATCTCGGTGCCATGGCTGGAGGATAAATATTAAATGGTCTGATATTTCAGCCACGCGTAAGGTTTTGTTCGCACCCACATAAATACCGTAACGCTGAGTTGGCCTCCATATATGATTCAAGTTCTGAACAGCTTGTCGACGCATTTTTTGGGAATGCATTGCGGTTTTGACTTTCTGCTAAATTTGGTACTGTTGAAGGGAGTGATGTTATTTATTATTCTACGTTGGATCTTCCACGGATGGCTAGAGGCTTCCTCAGACTTGATAAGGGCAGTTTGCCATATTTGAGTTTATTCTTCTCTTAGGTTTGTCTTTAAAAATAAATTTTCGTTATAAATGAAGATTTATCAATAAAATTGAAGTACTATTTTTTTTTTAAAAAAAAAAAAAAGTTTTTATTAGTCAAAGGTTTACCTACTTTTTTTTTACCAAATTAATATATATCTCTTTATATATATATATATAACAGAAAATGTTGTTTTAACGATTTTTATTGTTTTCCCGTTAACTAAATTAATGCCGTTCGTCCAAAATTGAAATTATTTCCAATTTTCCATAATTAAGTGTCATTAATTGCTGACAACGGATTATTCTCCCATGACATGAGGTAGGTAGGGTTTTTAATTGGCATCTTGCCATGCAGTCGACCAATTTATAAGTACTATCCTGGCCTGCATGTTAATATAATAAGTCAAACTGTCAAAATAGTAATTCTAAATTGTACCGATGTAGAATATAGCTCTTCAATACTTATTATGAATGAAGTTTCATCAATTTGCTTGGTTTAATTAGTTTGAATGAAAAGCTCATGAATGGTCTCTGCTTGCATGCAAGTGAGTTTTCTCTCTAGTGTAGAGTGAGTCTTTCGGGTTAGCCTGTGCTGGTCTGAGAGAGAGGTGATCATGGAAGAGGAGTTATCGAAACAATGGGAGAAACTAAGTCTAACAGAGAAGGAAAAGGAGGGTCTAGCTCTACAACAGGCAACATCAAGGACTTCTGTGAAAACAGAACACCTTTGTCTGCTTGTCATGATCGTGGCAGAAAAAACGATCAACAGGGAAGCATTCAAGAGCACTATGTCAAAAGTCTGGAAATGTGAGAGTTGGATACAATTCTCAGAAGTTGGCTCTAACAAATTCATCATTGAGTTCCACAGCAAAAAGGACCTGGAGAGGGTGATCAATGGTAGACCATGGTCATTCGACAGATGGCTACTGTGTTTTCAAGCTTTTAGTGGTTCAAAATCTATCAATGAAGTGCAGTTCACCACAGAGGAATTTTGGATTCAAGCTTACAATCTACCTTTTGATTGCATGAACCAGGAAGTGGGTTATCAGATTGGAAGCAGATTGGGAAAGTTCATTAAAGTTCATGTAGATGACAGAGGCATTGGCTGGGGAAAGTTTCTTAGAATAAGAGTGGAGCTCGATATCACAAAAGCTTTACTGAGAGGAATGTTCATCACAATAGAGGGGAAGAAATCCTGGGTGTATTTTAAATATGAGAGGTTGCCTTCAATTTGTTTTAAGTGTGGGATCATCAAACACTCCTTTTCTTTGTGCTCCAGTGGCAGGAGTGGAGAGGGGCAGGACCAATATGGATCCTGGCTAAGAGCTCCAAGTGTAAAGGAGAGTGAACTACAACAGAAAAGATATGGTGAAGACCATTACCAGAAGGCTCAAACTGAACCTCGTCCATGGAGGAAGACAGCAGCAGACAAAGAAGACACTTCTGCTGGCACAGCAGAATTCAGGGAGGGATGTCAGAGGATTGGAAAGGAAACTGACTTTCCCAAAGCAAAAGGTGTTGGCATTGGAAAAGATCAGGAGCTAGGGGAGGTGATGAAGTCAAAAATAAAGTTAGAAAGAGTAGGAATGGAAAGCTTGACTGAGACAGCAACTGCTCCTGCTATTCCTGTTGAGAAGACATGTGACATGGTTGGAGTGGTGAAGTCAACATATAGCAACAAAAACACTGTGATTATAGATGACAGCTTTGACCCTAGCTCGGAAAACAGAAATCCAATAGAGTCTGAGATGTCGAATGATCTAATGAACCAGATTCAATCCTTTGACCAGTTTATCTCAAACCAGGTTAAAGTTCTTGAACAAGCCAAGAAATCCACCAGCTGGAAAAGAAGGGCCCGAGATATCTGTCATGGAAATACCTCCTTGGGAGTGGGAGGTAGATCCAACATACCTACTAGTAACAAGAGAGGAAGAAACCATACTTTGGCCAATGACAGGCTTATATCTAGTAAAAAAATCAAAACTGAGCGGAAAGATAGTTCAAATCTCACACAATCTGATATGGTGGAGGCTGATGATCAGCCCCACCAAATCCAATGAGCTGCCTCAGTTGGAACTGTCGGGGGCTTGGGAACCCCCAGACAGTTCATGATTTACACCAAATGGTGGTTAAAAAGATCCCATCCTTTGTTTTCTTGATGGAAACAAAGAGTAGAAGAGAAAAGATTGAAGCCCTCAAAACTAGGTTGGGGTTTGAAAACAGCTTTGTTATTGACTGCAAAGGAAGGAGTGGGGGAATTGCTTTTCTTTGGAAAGAGGACATTGAGGCAGCAGTGCACACATTTACTAAACATCATATTTCTCTATTGATTAAGGGGAATGAAAAGAGGGAGGAATGGTTGTTGACTGGGTTCTATGGACACCCCATCACTACTAAGAGGAAGGACAGTTGGCATTTACTCCAAGCTATTAAACCAGAGAGGCCAAAAGGGTGGATATGTGTTGGAGACTTTAATGAAATACTCAGTGTTGGAGAGAAATGGGGAGGGGCTGTGAGATCTGGTGCTCAGATTGAGGCTTTTAGAACTGCAGTGGAGACCTGTGAACTATGTGATATGGGATCCACAGGTAACAAATTCACTTGGACTAATGGGAGGCAAGGGGGAGCCTTTACCAAAGAAAGGCTTGATAGAGCATTTTGTAACTCACTCTGGAATGAGTCCTTCCCTAATTCGAGGGTCTACACCCTCCCTGCTGTGAGTTCAGACCACTGCCCTTTGCTAGTAATTTGGAAGGAGAACCAAACTCATGGTGCCAGGAGGAACATAATTTTTAGGTGGGAAGCTAGCTGGTTCCAAAGGGAGGATTATCTCAAATTGGTGGAGGAGGCATGGCTTAGCACAAGGGAACCTGAAAACAACTTGCAGGTTATTACTGAGAGCCTCAACCTATGCAAACAAAAACTCATGCAATGGAACAAAGGCGCAGGAGGCAATCCCAAACAACAGATGACTGATCAACTGGCTCTTTTGAATGTTTTGCAAAAAGAAAACGAAGGACACCTGACTGAACAAGTCAAGCAGACTCAAATGGCTATAAACAGACTGCTAGAGGAAGATAATCTGAGATGGCAGCAGAGATCAAAGCAAAGGTGGCTAAGAGAGGGTGATAGAAACACTAAATTTTTCCACCAATGTGCATCCCTCAGGAGGAAAAATAATATGATCAAGATGCTGATTGATGGAGATGGGCAAGAGGTGCAATCCAAAGAGGCTATTAATTCACTCTTTCAAAAATATTTCAAAGACCTCTTCAACTCTTCCTCTCCAGAAAACATCTCAGTATGTTTGAACTCTATGGAAACTCGAGTAACAGAGGCACAGAATGCTACTCTCACAAGGCCATACACACAACAAGAGATTGAAGAGGCTTTGTTTCAAATGGAGGGCCTCAGTTCTCCTGGCCCAGATGGATTCCCAGCAGCCTATTACCAGAAGCATTGGTCCCTCATTGGTAATCAAGTCAGTGAATCCATTTTACAGGTACTGAATTCAGGAGGTAATCTCTCTGATATTAATGATACCTTCATTGCCTTAATTCCCAAGAAAAAGAATCCCACTAAAGTCACAGAATTCAGACCCATATCTTTATGCAATGTCATGTACAAGCTCATCTCAAAAGTAGTGGCCAATAGACTTAAGAATGTATTGCCTGTTATCATCTCTAATTCTCAGTCTGCCTTTATTCCCAATAGACTCATCTCTGATAATGTGATAGTGGCATTTGAAGCTCTGCATACAATGAAGGCTAAAATGACAGGGAAGGAGGGCTACATTGCTTTGAAATTAGATATGAGCAAAGCCTATGATAGGCTAGAATGGAGTTTCATCAGAGCTGTGCTCACCAAGATGGGTTTTTGCAATCAGTGGATAGAAATGGTGATGAGATGCGTAGAGTCAGTTACCTATTCCATTTTGGTTAATGGATCCCCTCAAGAGTCCTTCCATCCATCTAGAGGGATTAGGCAAGGAGATCCCCTCTCCCCCTATATTTTTATCATGTGTGCTGAGGCACTTAGCAGTATGATCAGTAAAGCTGAAGGAGAGGGACTGATTCATGGAGTTCCTATTGCTAAAGATAGGCTCAGAATTTCTCATCTATTTTTTGCTGATGATTGCCTCCTTTTTTGCAAAGCTAATGCCATTGAGTGGGGCAGGCTTTTTGGGTTACTAAAAGTCTATGAATCAGCATCGGGACAAAGGCTTAATTTGGAGAAAACCTCTATTATTTTCAGCAAAAATACAAGAAGGGAAACACAACAGTTCATCCTTTCTATTGCTGGGGTAAGGAATGGCATGTCATATGAGAAATACTTGGGGTTACCTGCAGTAGTTGGTAAGAATAAAGCCAAGACTTTTAAAGGAATATTGGATAACATTAGAGCTAAAGTCAGCAATCATAGAGTTAAAATGCTATCCCAAGCAGGGAAGGAGATATTTATCAAAGCTGTCATCCAAGCACTTCCAACCTACACAATGTCGGTTTTTAAGCTCCCCAACTCACTGCTCCAAGGAATCAACAGGATCATCAGCAACTTCTGGTGGGGACAGCAAGGTAGGGAACACAAGATTCATTGGATTTCTTGGAAAAATATGGGAAAGGCTAAAGCTGATGGGGGTATGGGTTTGAGGGACTTCGAAGCTTTCAACACAGCATTGCTGGCCAAACAATGTTGGAGGTTGATCCAACAACCCGAGTCCCTTGCTGCTCAGGTCATAAAAGCAAAATATTATCTAAGCTCAACTTTTCAAGAGGCAAAATTAGGATCCAAACCTTCTTTTATCTGGAGGAGTTTCTTAGCAGCTAGGCCATTAGTAAAGGCAGGGTCCTTTTGGAGAATAGGTAATGGTAATCAAGTCAAGGTATGGGAAGACAAATGGATAGCCTCCTCAAATCCTAGCAAGGCCCATAGTACGGTTAGTGTGCTGGGAAACAATGCAACAGTCTCCTCTCTTATAGACCCTATCACAAAGCAATGGAATTTGGCACTGGTACACCAGATATTCAACCATAGAGAAGCTGAGTCCATAATCAAAACCCCCATAAGCTACTTTAACAGCAGAGATAGACTTGTTTGGCATGGTACAAAAGATGGTGAATTCTCAGTTAGGAGTGCCTACCACAAAGAGATTGCTAGAAGCCCCTCTGTTTCTAGTCAAGCATCCAGTAGCTTATCTCACAAAGACTTTTGGCAGCAGCTATGGAAGTTAAAAGTGAAGCCTAGTGTTAAAGTTTTCCTTTGGAGAGCATGTCAAGAAGCTCTTCCAACCCAGTCTAATCTCTTCAAAAAGAAGGTAGTTAAACACACTCTCTGCCCTATATGCAATGTGGAGGAAGAAGACTCGTTTCATGCTATTTGGGGGTGTGAATCAGCCAAGGATGTGTGGAGTCAATGTTCAAAGAGGTTACAAAAGTGCTTTTTTCCATACATGCCAATGAAACAACTCCTCGAAGCCTTATTTCAAACCATGGAAAGCAAGATAATCCAGGAGTTTGCTGTGGTGGCAAGTAAAATATGGTGGAGAAGGAACACTTTAATTTTTAAAGGTTTTTTTGCTCACCCGAAGGCAATTGTGCAAGAGGCTAGATTCATTTTGAATGAGATGGTTGAGGAGAGATGCAGAGCTGGTATGGTATGTAACTCAGCAGAGGTTTGGCAGGCTCCACAAACAAATTGGGTCAAGATGAATTGGGACAGTGCAGTGGATAAAGCTAGAGGAATTGTTGGAGTGGGTGTGGCTGTGAGGAACAGCTCAGGCTCGATAATTGCAACCTTGAGGACTAAGAAGCCCCTATTCCCGGACCCTTTGTTAGCTGAGGCATTCGGTGCACTTAAAACTGCACAATTTGGCATGGAGCTTGGCCTTACACAAGTGATCATTGAAGGTGACTCCATCCAAGTTATTAACCAGCTTAGAAGTGGCAAGGAAGGCTTTAACAGTGCAAGCATGTTTATTAGTGAAGCTAAACAGCTCTTAGGAAATTTTGCTAAGTGGGAGGTTTCTCATGTAAGGAGAAATGGCAACTCTATAGCTCACTTGTTAGCAAAAGATGCTCTATCCAATCATGATCATATTGTAACTTTGGGAGACCTTCCTCCTTGTATCCCATTGGTTTGAATGAATGGAAATGAGTTATTATTTCAAAAAAAAGAATGAAGTTTCATCAACAAAAGAGCAGAAGAACAAAAGTTCAAGTTTACTTACTTTCTAAATATTCTTTTGCTTCATATATATCTACTATATTATAATAAGTAGCTATTTAATTGTGAACAGTAATTTTTTTTCCCATTAACTTTTTTTATTTTTTCATTAAGTACGTTAAATTCTGTTTTAGCAAAAAACTCTTAAAATCTTTGATTATTTGATGTGTAGCTCTCTTGTAAAATTTAATAAAAGATCTTATTTTACGAAAAGGTCATTAAAACCCTTGACCATTTAACGTATAACTCCCTTGTAGAATTTAATTAATAATCATGTTTTATCAAAAAGTCCTTAATAGTCCTGTGGCGCACATGAATTGACGTCTCTTTTTCATGTCTTTTTTGTTCTGAGAGTGTACTCATACAATATGGATGCAAACCAATACTCATACTTTGCTGAAGTTCAAATTTTTTTAAAATCTTAATTTTTTGTTTTTCTTTAACTTTGTATTTTCTTTTCCTAGATAAATAAGTTACTAACTTTTTTCACTTTTTTATTTAAATTATTATCAGGTGCACTCCAAGGCTAACGCATCCGGGAGCCGTTCTCTAGTTTATATATATATATATATATATATATATATATATGTGGAACTTATAAAATATATATATATATATGTGTGTGGGGAAACCAACCCCAAAAAACTCTCTAATTCGACAACTCATTTCTTGTTGGCTTCCATTATTTTTATTATTATTATTATAAAAGCTATATTGTTGTCTGATCCTGTCTATTCGTCATTTACCATATGCAATTAGCTGCTAATTCTAGTTGAACGCGTTTATTAAAAAAAAGAATTGATTGAAAATTGAGAAAACCATTACTCATGATTCATGACTTTTGCAAGTAGTTGATAGCATTTTTGGACTTTCTGTAAGGTTTCTTATTATCATTATATATGAATTAAAACTTATTATAAATTTAGTACTCTAAACATTTTTGTGCGTGGTGGAAGGGATAATATTTATCATTTTTGTACTCTATCACTTCAAGAAAATAATCTCTATAAAAAGCCTATAAGACGTAATAAAAACTCAACTTGATTCACTTTTTCTTTACATACATTTACTCTCATATTGCTATAGTACTGATTTTGGCATCGAAGACTCCAGAGGAAACTAGTACCGCCTTTTCATTCATTGCAGGTCATCCATGTGGTTAGTAGTGTGAAACATGTCCTTAACACGTGGATTATTTGTTGTACCTATTCATTCTACGGTACGTATTGTTTATCTATGCATTGAGAGCAAGAAATGGTGGAAAATCTCGATTCAAACTATCTCATTTCAACCACAACATGTACGTGGAAGTAAAACGGTTGAGAAATTACATCCATGACTTGAAGAACCCATCTCGCGCTATTGTGCACTCTAAAATAGTTGTCGACAATGGTATTTTTTAGAGAGGAACAAACTTCTCTTTGACCCTATTAATCAAATAATAGAATTGAATCCGCCGATTCTATTATGCATGTTTTTTGACCCATCCCATAGCTCAAGATTAATATAAAGTACTTTATGCTAGCTAGTCCACAATAAATACAACAAGAAATAGATGGAGATGCTGATCCATTTTGTCATCTTCTATCTCAATTTGAATACAGTATAATTAATATATATATGTGTGTGTATGTATATATAATATTGTGTTTATATATGGCGAACTTTCCAGGTAAGGCAGACAGCTAGCTAGGAAACTCAAGTACTTTTTATAAAGTATTATCTTTTTAAGAGCTTATTTAAATTTTAACACAATTGCAAAGTCAACTCTTTAGGCTGGCTAGCAGAACCATATACCCTAGAACGTCCAGAGCCCCAATTAACCCAAGGATCTTCGCTATAGATGTGAAAGATTGGGGCACATTGACATCTCTTGCCATTTTGATTTTTCTGAATCTTCCATGGATTATTAGTATTTCGAATCGAAAATGAAGTTAGATCAAGTTCCCCAGAAAAAAACCATCACTTGCAACGCCAAACTTCACGAGCCCCAGCCAGCCAGGGCCCAAACAGGAGGAGAAGAGTTCTTAACCTGCTAGAGAAAGCAACTACATGAAACTTCAAGAGACTCTCTCGAGTAAAACAAGAAATAAGGTGGATGCATGCATCTATTGCATCTACATTTACTTTGGTCATACAATGTTTTTATTTTTCCTTTCAAGGAAACTTGAATAAAAAAATATATTAGTTTTAAATAATATACGGGCATAGCTATTTGAAAATTGATAGAGTTGAAAAATGTGACAATGACATAAAAATGTTAAGAGTTGTTAAAGTTAGAAATTAAAAGGATTTGGATATATATGGACATGATCTTCTCCAGTACGTACGTCAGTACGCGTTTCTTTTGAATATGAATAATGTCAGAACTACCGTTGGGAGCTCTCGCTTTGCTATTTTATGTGTTTTTTATTTTATTCTATTTTTATATAGATTTTTTAATACTTTTAAATATTTTTAAAAATTAAAAAAATATAATAACATTAAAAACACATTTTTAATCATGAAGGAAAAAAAAATCTCAGCAAAAGCTCTGTAGGAAGAATAATATTTTTTATTTTTTATTTTATTTTATTTTTTCACTTTGTGATTAAGTAAATATTTTTTAATAATATTATGAATTTATTTTATTTATTAAAAATATTTAAAAATGTTAAAAATATTTATTTAAAAAAATAATAAAATAAAAACGCATAAAATAACCTAAGGAAACTCAACGGTGGCTGTAGCATTATCTTTTAAATATTAGCATAGATCACGTGATGAGGAAACTCATGTCTGTTAAGGATTAGTACCATGACGGCCAGCTGCAAGCATGGGCGCTTAGACCCATTCGCTTCTAAAATTAGATAGGATGTGGTCAGAACCCTACCGTATGTGACCAAACCGACACATTTTAATTAATTCTTTTACTTTTCTAATGTGACAAAGTCAAAATCAAAAGTCGCAACTAATTTTTTTTATTTTTTTAAAACATCGAAATTTTATTCACATAACACTATGGCCTTCAGCCATTGCATTGACAAGGTTAGGAGCTGACACTCCATTACCATAACTTACAGCATTGTCATCAAAATGTACAAGATTATAAACATACTCTGCATAACAAAAGTTTAAAACATTGACATCAGACTGTGCTACATCTATCACACTTGTATCAAAACCTACTCTTTGTTTCTCAGCCATAACTAGATCACTAATATCAGGGTTGAGACAATCAACATCAATAATCTCATAACTTTGATGAAGTGCTTTCTGTGCTAGCTAGCAAGTGAGCCACTTGATTTGCATCCCTTTTAACTTGAGATATCTTCCAAGTAATACTCTCCAAGATCACATGCACATCATTCACAAGACATTGCAGCAAACCATTGTTTTGAACCTTCTGCTTCACTGCATTTACAACCTGCAATGTTACACCTTCAAAAATTACTTTTTGCAAACTCAGCTCATTACAAAATTTGGCTGTTGAAATTAAATCTCTAGCTTTTGCTATATCAGCTTGTGTGCAGAAATGTAGTGGTTGCATGCATGAAGCCAGTATATCTCCCTTCGAGTCTTTAAATGCAATCTCAACTCCAAGTCTATGCCCTCTCTCTCTGACTGCAACATCCCAATTTATTTTTATCCAATCTGTCTCTAGAGGTTGCCAATGTACAAAATCTGTTTGGGCCACTCTACAATGATTTCTGGAGTTGAGTTGTTGATCATGAAGCTGCTAAAAATCATTGTACTCCTGTGTTGCTCTCATAATCAGAATGGAAGGGGTTGTAAAACTATCTTAAAAAATCATCTTGTTTCTTCTTATCCACCACATTTTGGCAATTTCTGCAAACAAAGAAATTTCTGATTTTCCTAATCTCTAAAGCATATGCATAAAAATCTCTTCAAACTCTTGATGAGTAAAAATAGCTTTTTGAAATTTCTTGCTTCCTAACATCCACACATCCTATGCAGAAGGGCAATCCCATAGAACATGAGATGGAGTTTCTTCTGCCTGTTGACATATTGGACAAAAAGGTTTATTTATCACTTTCCTCTTGCACAGATTTTGTTTAGTAGGTAGTGCATCATTACAAACACGCCAAATAAACATCTTAACAGCATTTTTAGTATTCATTTGCCAGATTTGCTTCCATAATTCTTTGTGCACTCCTTGTGATGAAGTTTCCCCTTTTTTCTAATCTTGCCTCTGCTTACAAAGATGATAGGCACTTATGACTGTAAAACAGTCATTTCTTGTATCCTTCCACACCGTATTGTCTCTTGAATTGATGCCCTGTGCTACAGGTATCCTTACAATTTGTTGCATATCCTCTTCCCATAAAATATTCTTAAGCAGTTGTATATTCCACCACCTTGTAATTGGATCAATGGGCTCAGACACTTTTGCATTTATTGACAGAGTGTTCACTGGAGACCTTATAGTACCAGATTAATTAGTTGGAATCCACTGGTCTTGTCATATCATTACGTCTTTTCCATTAGCAATTATCCAAATCATGCCATCTTTAACAATATTAATTGCTGAACTGAGGCTTCTCCATGTATAAGAAGGTCTAAACCCAACTTTTGCCTCGAGAATACATTTGTGCGGAAAATAGGCAGCCTTGAGAATTCTAGCTGCTAAAGTTGTGGGATTATTGAGAATTCTCCAAACCTGTTTGGCCAGTAAAGCTAAATTGAAAGCCACTAAATCTCTAACACCAAGTCCCCCACCTACTTTATTTTTGCTCAAACAATCCCATCCTTTATAGTGAATCTTTGCAACTTTGTCCTGAGTGCCCCACCAGAAGTTGGAAATCAATGAGTTCAACTTAGTACACAAAGTTTTTGGAAGAAGAAACACATTCATACTATATGTAGGTATAGCCTGCACAATAGCCTTAATAAGAATATCTTTACCAGCTTGTGAGAGGAACTTAACCTTCCAATTCTCCATTTTTTTACTCACTTTTTCAATTATTCCCTGAAATGCTACTGATTTTGATCTTCTAATGACTGATGGCAACCCTAAATATTTCTCCATGTTTGATGAGGCTCTCAAACCAGCAACTTGCAACATATGATTCTTTGTCTCTTGCTTAGTGTTGCTGCTGAAATATAAAGAAGTCTTATTTCTATTGAGCCTTTGTCCTAAGGCCTGCTCATAGCTATATAAGATCTTATTCAAATTAACCCACTCTTGTATACTAGCTTGACAAAATAACATACTATCATCAGCAGAAAACAAGTGAGTCATCTTGATTTGTCCTCTGGCAATAGGAGCCCCAGTAGTATGCCCTTTCTGTTGTGCTTCCATTAACTGATCAATTAACACCTCAGCACAAATGATAAACAAGAAGGAGACAAAAGACAACCTTGTCTAAGTCCCCTAGTGGGTTTAAAACAGTCTTGAGGGACACCATTTAACAACACAGAAAAAGTGGATGAGGAAATACACCTCAAA
The DNA here is from genome assembly GCF_001411555.2 of Juglans regia. Taxonomy (NCBI): domain Eukaryota; kingdom Viridiplantae; phylum Streptophyta; class Magnoliopsida; order Fagales; family Juglandaceae; genus Juglans; species Juglans regia. Next base: position 19,539,866 of record NC_049913.1, on the reverse strand, counting down.
ATAAGCTTAATCCACCTAATATCAAACCCCATCTTCAACATAGCTTCTTTTAGAAAATTTCACTCAATCCTATCGTAGACTTTACTCATATCTAGTTTCAAAGCCATATAGCCCTTCTTACCCTTCATCTTAGTCCTCATAGAATGCAAAATTTCATAAGCAGCCAATATATTGTCTGAAAGTCGCAACTAATTAAGTTGTGTCTTCATTATTTTTTAAATTAATGCTACATACTATGGTTCATATATACTTAAAATAATATATAATATAGAATTTGTGGTCCCAGTGATGCCAACTAGTTGGGAATATATATTAGTATAGGCCCTGAAATAACCGCAATTCCTAAGATTGATTAGCTGAATTAATAATTTATAGTCCTAATTAATTAAGAAGTTGTAAGTTTACATGTCAAATCATGTGTTTGGTTTGATGCATATTAATTATTGGTCATGTATAGAGTGCTCAGTATAGTGGAAATTCTTTAAATTCTTCATTTCATGACTTATTGTTGGGTGATCTAATAAGATTGCGTTTTGATAGTGAGCTGAACTGAACTAAGATGAGTTGAGTTCTTTATGAATAATAGTGAGTTGAGATGATTGAGTGAGTTTTGTGAAACCTACCTAAGATGACTTTAGATGTATTTAAATGTTATGATAAGTTTAGATATATTTATAGAAAGTTGAAAAAGGTTATGGGTCTCGTGAGTAAAAATGTATTGAGTTGAAAAAAGTTGTGAGTGACACGTGTAAAAAGGTATTGAGTTGAGTGATGTTTAGTAATTTGAGAGTTGTGTTTAGATGTTGGGCTAGGCTTAAATTTGAACTCAACTCATATGAGCTCAGTTGCTTCCATAATCCTAACGTTGCCTAAGTTTAATTTAGGGAATTTTGGCCAGTAACCCATGTACTTTGTCATTCAAAAAATTCGCCCCATGTGAAATAATTTTTAGAAATACATAGTACTTGTGCTATGACAAACTTGAAATTTGATCCCTCCATTACAAATTCCATCCATCTCATTTAACAAAATACACTAGGCAACATCTAAGACTACAATGTGAAAATTAATCCTATTTCTAAAATTTAATGTATCCTCAACTCATTTATATGCATGAATAGTATTAAATGAGTTAAAACAAGTTAAATAGATCGTGTTCAAATTAACCCAATAAAAATTAATTATTAAATAGGTTATGAGGATGATATGGCATCACTACTCGTTATTTATATGGCTCGCGTAAAAAAATTTTGATTTGACCCGTTATTTTTAATGGGTTATGTTCAGATTGACTTATATAGTTTAATACTCACGAACACAAATTGCAAATTCTAATTAATAATTAAAACTTACGGAATAATCCCATTTCAAAATTTTGACTTCTAGTTTCTCCGTTATTTAATAACCAAAATATAGTAATTTATTTTAAAATCACAACTCACCAACTCATGGATGATGCTCCATGGGTCAGGAAGCTTTAAAAAAATCCAATTTCTAACTACCGCCAGTATCACAAGTCAATTTTGGGCATGAATTTTCATTGTCTTTGTTCCAACTGTTAATTTCCTTGCTTGACAATTCTGCACTTCTTAAGTGATCTCCACCAAATAATCCCCACCTAATAGTCAGTACTGTTAGATACAATCATTATTAGTATCTAGGCCCATAGAGAAAAGCTCTATTGCTAAGGAAAAACCGCTCCATTAATGAGTAGCGTATGTACTCTTATTTGATTTATTTATTTTATTATTATTGTTATTATTTTATCTTCTTCATTAATATTTTTTATTATTATTTGATTTTTCTCCCTCTGTTCTCCCCCCCCCCCAACCAGACGGTTTTCTCGACAGTTTTCCTTCCCCGTTACCCACGTCCTATTTTCTCTCAACAGCTATTCTCCTTCCCCCTCTATTTTCTTCTCTGTGTATGTCTCTGAGTCCCACCCCTCGCTGCTGGCTAGAAAACCAAGTCTAGAGAAAATCACTTTCATCACACGACAAATATCATGCACGATCTAGTGGCAGCAACACGACGTGGCCACGATTGTCGTGCACCAGCGAACCAGAATTAGAGCAACGCCGCCCAAGCATGCTGCAGTCTTTTTGCATACCACCATGCATCACCGAGTATAAGCCGTCGTGATACTCAACTTGCACCACCTGAACCACCATGCTCAAACACTACCCAGCCCTTGCCAACCTCGAGCAACCACCAAAAGAAAGACACTCAGCCACCGTGAACCACTCAACCACCCAGCATGACGCTCTCTTGGGTTCCATAGACGTTGACCCCAGCCCCGCGGCCGTAACCAACCTTGCCCTGTGATAGCCCAACTTGAGTCAGCCACTGCTGCTCTGCCCTACACCACCACCCCACACGGCGACACTGTGACCCAACTATAGCAAAGCATCTGCTTTTAAGCAAGAAAACAAAGCAAGTAAAGTGTTCTTAGCCCCGATACTTCCCGCACAATCGTCCACCACCCTCATGCACCTTCATCGGCAAATAGAAGATGTTGAAAAGCTCGACGTTCAGACTGCAGCCACCCCCACTCGGTCGTTGTGCTCCTCTCCTCCACAGATCGACGTACAACATGAAGTGGATACCACCTACTTCTCTCGACACCACGCCAACCCCTATGGCAACCACCATCTGAGGATAATGCCGCTCCAATCCACTGTCTTACACCACATTTTGGACGTTCAGCACCACTTCTGCAACCCTCACCTTGCCTGCATGGAGCGTACATAAACTTCCTCCTGCCCATCTCTCAGGCTCTCTCTCTCTCTCTCTCTCTCTCTCATGAAATCTATCTCTCTATCAGTTCCATGTTGCCACGCCTACCACCTTCGATCGCCGCCCACCTCATAGGCTATCACGACTCTCCCCCTCTCTTGGTGAGTTTGGACACCCCTCTGTCGCACAGTTTTGGTCCGATAGTTTTCATAATCCCATACTCCTTCTGTTTCCATGCTTTTCCCAAAAGCTCATGCATGTTTATGAGTTTTTTCCAAAACGCCCTTATCATTAGGATGGTTCCATATTGGACATGATTTTACAATGGGCTTCAAGATGATTATAGAAAAAAAAATTGTATATTATTTTTTGTGAGTTTCGGCACACTTTATATTAGTCTAAAAGTTTGTTTGGCAGAAAATATTTAAGGTTTTTAAATTGCAGTTGGTATTAAGGTCTAAAGAATTTAGAGTTTGTCTTCGTTGGAAAAATTGAGTGAAAAAGATTTGATAATATTTTAGAGTTTCGAGAAATTGAGACTTTTTTTAGGAAAATAGGTTACTTAGCGTTTCCAGTTCAAGTATTGAAAAATTTGTTAATTTCGGGTATTTATGGAAATTATGTGATTATTTTTATAGGTGACGATTGATTTTCGTTCAGTAATGTTGTGCAAAATTTCTGAAAATCTAAAAGTTCATGTAAGCGTGATTCCTATGCTAGGCTTTACACTAATTATTGAGACTGAGGTCGACTTTCTGAAAATTTTGCATGTTTTGTTATGAAATGAGATTCTGGGAAAAACAACATCGGTCGTTTATTTGCATTACTCATGAAATCTGTATGAAAAAAAAAATATTTCTAGCGTGCATTGTGTAGACATGAGCAATATTTTGTCATACTATCTCTGAAATCTAAGAAAGAGCAATATTGAAAATCAGGAAAAAAATGTGCATTGATTTAGAAAGATGCTCTGACTTTTGTTTTCATTTTGTGAGAATGATCTGAATATGTTTTGATACTCTGTTTTGTTTTGATATGGCATCTGAAAACCTTTGGCATAGTGTATTGATTTTGTATCTAACTCTATCTTTGCTCTGCTCTGCCATGTTATGCTTTGCTCTTCTCTGTTTGGGTTGGTACCAACTGCTCTGTCTTTGGGTGCACTCACTTTAGAAACAAAGTGGTTTTATGTGGTCTTTCCTGTGTGCACACTCGGGGCTCTAAGTAGAATAAGGGAAAGATTTCACCTCCGTCTCTGCCCGGTTTGGCCACCAGGGATAGCATATCCCTACTACGGGGGTGAAACATGGTCTCTGCTTTGTGATATGCTTTGTTTTGACGTGATGATGATGCTCAGGTTATGTTATACCAAAGTATTCTGAGTTTTATGTGTCTTAAAACCATCGCTTAGTTACGTTTGAAAACATGTTTTGTTTTATATGATAACTCTGGAAAATATTTTGTTCTGCATATTGTACTTTGTAAATGTTCAACTTTGCATGCTAGTATATGTCCTCTACTTACTGAGTTGTTGATAACTCACATCTTATTTCCATAATATTTTTCAAATATTTTGGGTACTTCAACAGAGGTTCAAGAATAGGAAGCATGAGTAAGGCTTTGTAAGCATAGTCCATTAAATACAAAGAGGGCACTTGTTGTTGGAGAATTTTATTCAATAGTTTCTTTTTGTTTTGTTGATTTAGTATTTTGGGAAGTTGATTTTTATTTTGAGACTTTGTGGTATTTAGAATAATTATATTGGAGAAGTTGATTTAAGAATAGTGGATTAAGAATAGAAAGTTTTCTATGAGTATTGACGATTTTTATTAAGAGATTTTATTGTGTTATGATGACTTGACATTTTGGAAAATTGGTTATATTGAAGGAATTAGTTTGAATCGAAATTTCTTTATGATATTGGGAATTTGGAGTCTTTAATTATATTGTTAGAATGTGAGTTTAAGTGATAGGAAGTAACTCTTCATCCCCATGCAGGAACCGGGGCATTACAGTAGGTTAGAGATTCTGCACACTATAATAAGGTGTCTGATGACATTTAAGGTTTTAGAATTTTGTTGGCACCCATTTATGATTTCAAAGATTTTTTGGTTTGAGCTTTTGCAAACTCATGGTGTGGCCTACGAAATCTGAGGTTTTGGATATCTGTCGGTTTAGGAAGTAATTTCATATTTGATGTGTAGAGATTTGAGGATTAAGAGATGATCATGGGGATATTTCAGTTTTGTGGTTTTGCAGACTATAATATGTGAGATTTCAAAATATAGATAGACTTTAAGAAATCATTTTCAGATTTGATGTGATAGCAGAGCAGACTATAAGGTAGAATATTGTTGGTATCGGAGATCTTAGAATTTGCAAACTTATGAATTGTGTCCTACGAAATCTGAGATTTTAGATTTTGTAGGTTTTAAGAAATAATATTTATGACTTTTGAGGTTGCAAGTTCTGTAGGCTTATTCACTAGATTTTAGGAAATGATTTTGAGAAGATTTAAGATCTAGATTTTGACGTTGACTTAAGGTTGATTGATAGACAGGTTTTGGGTTCTGTCGGCTATAATATTTGAGGTTTTGGATATTTGTGGGTTTTAGGAAATAATTTTCAAATTTGAGGTGTAGAGATTCGCGGACTGCAAGGGACGATTATGTTGAAATTTAAGGCTCCATATTTTATAGACTTTAAGCTATAGTTATTTTTAGATTTAAGGTTATAGACTATGCAGATGTTTGGACAATTGATTTTTACCGGATTTTAGGTTACTATATTATGTGAAGAGTTTTGAATTATTATTAGGCTTGTAATTCTATTGCTGAAATTATGTTTCTAGATTTGAACTAGACCTTAGAGAGTATGCCGGTCGATACTATGTGCGCGGAAGTGTATGCCTAAAGGATTATAAGGTATTTGAGGCACCGAGCAAATTATCATAGGATTAAAATCTTAGAACATTAGATTTGACAAAACGATTAAGGATTAAAATAGGTGTGGAAGATGTGAGGCTTTAGTATTTTAGATCTTGCTTTAGGTGTAGCAATTCCAAGAAAGAAATTTTTTAAGGGGGTGGAATGTAACACTCGGGCCCAATCGGCCCATAGAGAAAAGCTTTGTTGCTAAGGAGAAACCGCTCCATTTATGAGTCGTGTGGGTACTCTTATTTGATTTATTTGATTTTTTATTATTATTATTATTTTATCTTCACACTAATATTTTTTATTGTTATCTAATTTTTCTCCCTCTCTTCTCTCCCCCACCAGATGGTTTCTCGACAGTTTTCCTTCTCCGTTATCCATGTCCTATTTTCTCTCAGCAAATGTTCTCCATCTCCCTCTCTTTTCTTCTACGTGTATCTCTCCGTGTGCCGCCCCTCGCTGCCAACTAGAAAATCAAGCCTGGAGAAAATAGCTTGCGTCACACGAGGAATATCATGCACGATCTAGTGGCAGCAACACGACATTGCCACGGTTGCTGTGAACTAGCACACCAAAATCAGAGCAGCGCCGCCCAAGCAAGCTGCAGTCTTTTCGCATACAGCCATGCATCACGGAGTATAAGCCGCCGTGACACTCAACTTGCACCACCTAAAGCACCATGCTCAAACACTGCCCAGCCCTTACCAACCTCAAACAACCATCGAAAGAGAGACACTCAGCCACCGTGAACCACTCAACCACCCAACACGACGCTCTCTTGAGTTTCGTCGATGTTGACCCCAGCCCCACCGCCGAAACCAACCCTGTCTCGTGATAGCCCAACTCGAGTTAGCCACCACTACTCTGCCCTGCACCACCAACCCACACGGCAACACCGTGACCCAACTAAAGCAAAGCCTCTGTTTTTAAGCAAGCAAACAGAGCAAGTAAAGTGATCTTAGCCCCGATACTTCTCGCACGATCGTCCACCACCCTCATGCACCTTCATCAGCAAACAGAAGATGCTGAAAAGCAAGACTCAACTTTCGGACTGCAGCCCCCACCACTCGGTCGTCGTGCTCCTCTCCTCCACGGATCGACGTACAACACGAAGTGGATAGCACCTATTTCTCTCGGCACCATGCCAACCCCAATGGCAACCACCATCTGAGGATAACGCCGCTCCAATCCACCGTCTTACGCCACGTTTTGGACGTCCAGCACCACTTCCGTAGCCCTCACGTTGCATGCACAGAGTGTACGTGAACTTCCTCCTCCCCACCTCTCGGGCTCTCTCTCTCTCTCTCTCTCTCTCATCAAATCTATCTCTCTCTCAATTCCGTGCTGCCGCGTTTACCACCTTCGATCTCTGCCCACCTCACAGGCTGTCGCAACTCTCCCCCTCTCTCGGTGACTTTGCACACCCCTCTATCGCACGGTTTTGGTCTGGTAGTTTTCATAATCTCAGATTCCTTTTGTTTCCATGCTTTTCCCAAAAGCCCCTGCATGTTTATGAGTTTTTCCCAAAATGCCCTTGTCATTAGGATGGCTCCTTATTGGACATGATTTTACGATGGGCTTCAAGATGGAAAATAAAAAAGAACTGTATGTTATTTTATGCGAGTTTCCGCTCACATTATATTAGTCCAAAAGTTTGTTTGGCAAAAAATAGTTAAGATTTTTAAATTGCAGTTGGTACTAAGGTCTAAAGAATTTAAGTTTGTCTTTCTAGGAAAAATTGAGTGAAAATTAATGCATTCGAGATTTGATAATATTTTAGGGTTTCAAGAAATTTAGATTTTTTTTAAGAAAATAAGTTACTTAGCGTTTCCAGTTCAAGTATTGAAAAATGTGTTGGTTTCAGATATTTATGAAAATTACGTGATTATTTTTATAGGTGAAGATTGATTTTCATTCAGTACTATTGTGGAGAATTTCTAAAAGTCTAAAAGTCCAGGTAAGCGGGATTTCAATGCTAGGTTTTACATGAATTATTGAAGCTGAGGTCAACTTTCTAAAAATTTTGCATGTTTTGTTATGAAATGAGAATTTGGAAAAAAATAACATCGGTCATTTATTTGCATTACGCACGAAATCTGTATGAAAAAGAGAAAATTTTTTCGACATGCATTGTGTAGACATGAGCTATATTTTGTCATGCTGTCTTTGAAACTGAAAAAGAGCGATATTGAAAATCTAAGAAAAATGTGCATTGATTTAGAAAGATGCTCCGACTTTTGTTTTCAGTTTGTGAGAATGGTCTGAATATGTTTTGATACTCTATTTTGTTTTGATATGGCATCTGAAAACCTTTGGCATGGTGTATTGATTTTGTATCTGACTCTGTCTCTACTCTGTTATGCTCTACTCTGCTCTGTTTGGGTTGGTATCAACTTCTCTGTCTCTGAGTGCACCCACTATGGAAATAAAGTGGTTTTATGTGATCTTTCATGTGTGCACACTCTGGGCTCTGAGAAGAATAAGGGAATGATTTCAACTCTGTATGTGCCTGGTTTGGCCACCGGGGATAGAATAACCCTACCATAGGGGTGAAATATGGTCTCTACTCTGTGAGATGCTCTGTTTTGATGTGATGATGATGCTCAAGTTATGTTATGCCAAAGTACTATGGGTTTTATGTGTCTTAAAACCATTGTTCTGTTATATTTTGAAAACATATTTTGTTCTGCATAATAACTCTAGAAAATATTTTGTGCTACATATTGTACTTTATAAATGCTCATATTTGCACGCTATTGTATGTCCTCTGCTTATTGAGTTGTTGATAACTCACCCCTTATCTGTACAATATTTTTCAGATATTTTCAATACTTCAGCGGAGGTACAAGAATAAGAAGCATGGTTAAGGTTTTGTGAGCATAGTCTATTAAATACAAATATGGTACTTGTTATTGGAGAATTTTATTGAATAGTTTTGTTTTGCTCTATTGACTTATTCCTTTGGGAAGTTGATGTTTATTTTGAGACTTTGTAGTATTTAGAATAATTATATTGGAGAAGTTGATAAAAGAATAGTGGATTAAGAATAGAAAGTTTTCGATGAGTATTGACGATTTTATTATGAAATTTTATTATGTTATGATGACTTGGTATTTTGGAAAATTGGTTATACTGAGGAAATTAGTTTCAATCAAAATTTCTTTATGATATTGGGAATTTAGAGTCTATAATTATATTGCTAGAATATGATTTACCATCCAATTTGGTCGCATTATAGTCAGTAGAACTATCTTGCTCTTGCAAAAGGAAAATATATTTTACAACTTCATTCACAAATGTTGAGATGTTAATATTTAACGAGGACAAGTAAAACGTTATCAATTTCTTTGATAGTCGTTGAAAAGATCTAGAATTTGTATGATGGTTTATCGTTAAGCTTGTTCTATTTGCTTTGTTGAAAATACTCTATTGCTACAAGAAAACAAATACCATTATTATTATATTTGTTTCATGTATCTAACATATAGCATAATGAAATATAGCAGCGAAATTACTTTATATGTTCGATCCTTAAACATATCACAAAACTTCTTCCATCCATCTGGGGGCATGTTTTGCAACAGGTTTTGACATGGCTCTGTTGCACTACTAAAGTTTGGATAGTGTGCATGACATCTACCTTTGTACCCCAAAAATTGATTATTCATCAGCTCATCAACCGTTACTCGATCCTCTCACCAGCCAAAATTAAGTTCAAACTCATCCTTGAAAGAATTGGGAGAGATAAGAACAAAATATAACACATACATATAAACTAATAAATGAATAAAATTATTTTCTAAATAACTTGTTATCAAGCAACGAATTCTTATGTGGTTTTTCACATCTCGGGGAATATTGGCCTAGGAGGATGTAGACATGAGTGCATATGTCCAGATAAGGGTGCCAACATAGAAAGCAAGTCAAGCTGTCGGATTCTCAGAGCCACTTGTGTGATCATATTGAATATCAACTTTAATTTTTTCTCTTTCTACATTATCTCTATACATACACCTCTAGTAACACATCGATTTGGACAATGGCTAACAACTATAAAATAATTAAATAATATAGCATCAGAAAGTTATTTTATTTTAAAAATACTATACTTAAATCATCACATAAACTGAAATTTCTATCTAATATACCATGCTCTAGGTTTTGTGATGTTCGCCCACCATCCGTGGTAGGTGAACCAATTGGAAAGTCTATAATGGATAGAGATGGCAAACGAGTTTATTTGCAATTGAAAGGCATAATTGTTTAAAATAGTAGTAAATTATTATTCCAAAAGATTTTCTTATTACAATAACGATGCCAATATATAGATAACTATCATTTACTATCAATTTTGCTTGACCACTTGCTTTCATCCACACTAGACACTTTAGTTAATTCATGTTCTTCTGACAAGCCTCCATCAATTACTTCTGGTTCAATATCTTCTCTACATAGTGGAACCATGTCAAATTGGGTAAGATCATCAAATAAATTGATGTGTGATTCATTTTTTTGATATGCTTCTTCACTTGTTGCACTATCAAATTTTTCATGTTGTCCCTTCAGCTCTGGAATGAAATCATATATTTTTTTTTGTGCAAAATTTTGTACCACTCGCCATGAATTTCTGTATTCCGGATCATCTAAGTAAAATACTTGATTTGCTCAGCGAACAAGAACGAAAGGATTATCCTCATACAATGTGCGAGATGTATTGACACTCAGAAAATATTAATCATTATGCACTCACAATCTAGGATTTGAAACATCCCGCCAATTACACTTAGACAACCAAACTATATGCTCCCCTATGTACTTTAACCCAATAATATTTTCTACGACTCCATAAAAGTCAATATTCTCCTCACCGTGGCTTCCCTTGACAATGACTCCACAATTTTTAAGTTTTTCTATATCATTCTTTGTAAGTTATGTGAAATTTATATCCACGCAATACACATGCTAAGCATTGAGTGGACCGCCTAGATGGACCACTTGCCAAAGCATATATAGTTCCCTAGAATTGTCTTCTAAATTATCACCATATCTCGATACGACCTACATTAATAAATTTATATTAGTTCAGTTAATGTTAAATAAGGAAGAATCTATCAAACATGGTATGAAATTCGTAGAGAGTAAGATATTGTTTAGAAATCCCATATGTTCAACCAAGCGACAAACTCTACTTTTTGCTTCTTTGCTATATTAGTTACACCCTCCCTTCAAAGCTAATGAATGTGTTCGCTGCACATGTTAAAATATGGCTTAATCCATATCAATTATATTATCGTTTGAACTTTAAGTTATTCTTATAAGCACATATCACTAACTTCAAGTACTTTTCAATCTTTGCATAGTTATTTAATACATACCATTAGGCTCTATCAAAGTCTCATCCACATAAGTCGTAGCCCTCTTGTGCACCTATGGGACATACATTTTGAGAAAATACTAAAAATGATTATGTAGCTCCCAAACTCCCACCTTCATAATTTCGTTCAGATCACAAGAATTTGATATCAACCCCTCAGAAATTCATAGAACAAAATATATGTCATTCATTATTAATATATGACTCAACAATCATCTACCAAATTCATAAATGCGTTATCAATATATGACTCACCAATGAATGTATGTCATTCATTATCATTATAGCAATATTATCAAAGTCATAAGTTTGGAAGTGTGAAAAGTCAACTTGTCTACAGTGTGACCAACAAGAAAAGGCCAACGAGAGTCATACACAAAGGTAGTCGAAAAGGTATGGATTATTCCAAGTTTAAAAAAAGAAAAAGAAAAATCCAACCTACCGAATAGAGGGGTAAAGAGAGAGATACTTGAAAGTGCAATAAAGAGAGATATGTAGAGAGATTCACAATGATTAAGAAGAGATGTTTATGTTAGAAGTGAGAATGCTCTAGTTATTCTGTTGATGTTCAAACTTAAGTTCTTTTGCTTTGTTTGAATTCTACCTTCTCTTTGTAGCCCTCACCCTAGCATTACATTACAAGCTTAATAAAGAATATTGATCTCTAGTGATAGTTTATGTTCTATATTAGTGGATAGTGATTTTAAAAGTAAGCCTATGGAGTTTTTCGAGATCCATTATTTATTTACTTGTTTGCATAAAACTATCCGTGGAGCTAATGATAAGTGAGAGTGATAGGTATGCATGAATGTGAGGATGGATAATGCGATGGAATTGAGTTTTGAATTAACTTTTGGACTTGATTAATCTTGAATGATTCCTTTGAATTACAAACTTTAGACAATCTTTGAGGCAATAAATTTTATTAATCAAACCAATGCTTGTTTTAATTGTCTATTGTTCCTTCTTTGCTTAAGGGTGAGAAAAGCTTAAGTTTGAAGTTATTTGATAAGTGTTATTTTTATTACTTTTTTATTTATGAAAAATATCATTTTTCCTTCAATACTATTGATTTTATTTTATTTCTATATATTTTTCTTTATTTTCTTGGATTTGAAGGAAAGAGAAGATTTAATGCTAAAGGAGGGCATTGGAATTCTATAACAAGGAAGAATAAATTGTGTGAGATTTGCTAGGTGAAATCAAACGCTCTAGATTTATTCTTATTATCTTTAAAATTCTTAATTTTAATGCTTTTATCTTCATTTTATTTAGATAATCTGTAAAACCCAAGCCCAGACTAGTTCTCACCAAAGGGGCATTACGACGTCGTTTTTAGGTAAGGCTTAAGCCTTTGTTTTGTTTTGTTTTTTTTCTTTTCTTTTCCTCCGACTGTTTCTTCCTCTCTCCCTCTCTGATTTTTAGTTTTGCTTGTTCTGAATCTCACTCCCACTTTTTCATCAATTTCTCAACCGCATCTCTTTTTTTTCTTCACTTTCAGAAGTTTCACTCTCATCAGACTTTCTTCCTCTCCCTCAAATCAATTTCTCACCCTCGCCTCCAAAGCCCACAGTCCCAGACCATAAGGCAACGCCAATGCCGTGAACCACCTAGCACTGAAGCCCAGCCTCCTGCCAACCAGCCGCCTCTCAACACCTCACCAGACCACCGCTAGAAGCCACCAGTCGTGCCTGGCTGCAGCAAGATGGGACACTCCCACGACCAGTGCCTCCGTGTCCTCAAACGAGAACCACCCCACTGACTTGCACCACCCAGCCACTGCCTTGTACACACCACCACCTTCCAAGCCTCCCACATTCCCTTGGTTCTAGCCACCACATCATGAAGGGAGCTCCACATTGCTGCCACCCTTCACCGTGAAACCAAGCCACCATCGCATGCTAAGAGGCCTCTGTTTTCACATGCTAAAAACAGAGCATGCTTTCCTTCAAACTTCGCCTCCACGCAAGCTGCCCGGTCACTTGCCGTCCGTGCACCGTAGCCCAACCGTGAATCCGCAGGTGGAGCCACCACAGATCACGATGCAAGATTCCATGGTCGAACTGCAGCCCCCGTTGCATGGTCCGTAACTCGCTCTTCCTCGTTCTCTCGGTTTGCCCAAACTTTATCACACGGTTTGTATTTCTCATGTATTTCGTTTGCATTTTTGCAAGTATTTCCATTTCTAGTTTTTGGTCCCTACCTACAGATTTGTTGAATAGTATAAATAAGCCACTTTTAATACTTTATCGTATAGCATTTGTAAGCATGGTAGAGAAATTATTTTAAATATATTTATAGTACTACATCTAGTTTTTAAGTCAATATGCTTTCTTGCCATTTTATGTTTATTTTGATATTGAGTTTGATTTATTTGAGATGTTTCATGTGGGTAATGTTTACCAATGAAATTATAATTTCATATAGATAGTATTTAAAGATCTAAAATTTTAGTTATATAGTAATAATAGTTATAACTATTTTTCGGTAGTAAATAATATGATTTTAGCATTTTATTCTAAATGCTTTAAAAGCGATTTAAGTATATTTTACTAAATGAGTTTTTCATTGTTTATATTATTTGGATTTGAATACTTTATGAATTAATATTGTTTAAGAAATTTATGACTTCCTACTAGATTATATGTTGGCAATATTAAATTAGTGTTTTAATAATAGTTCATAGAGATATGAGTTTTTATTATGATTGTGTTAATTTTTGAAATGAGTTTAGATTATTTTTTAATGATAATATATCTATTAGATTTCTGATAACTATACAGTTATCAAAGCCATTTCCGTAGTATGAATTTAAGTAGATGGAGAGTTTTAGCAGTTCTTTTAAAAGTTTAGTAACATTTAGTATTCTGTATAGGTGACGATTGGTATTCATTCGGCACAATTGTGGAAAGATTCAGAAAAACTAAAAAGTTCAGACAAGCGGGATTATTATGCTAGGCTTTACACAAATTGTTCTGACTGAGGTTGACTTTCTAAAAATTTTGCATGTTTTGTTATGAAATGAGAAGTTTAGAAAAACAACATTGGTCGTTTATTTGCATTACTCATGAAATCTGTATGGAAATGAGAAAATGTTTCTAACATGCATTGTGTAGACATGAGCTAAATTTTGTCATGTTGTCTCTGAAATCGGAAAAATAGCGATATTGAGAATCTGAAAAATTGTGCATTGATTTAGAAAGATGCTCCGACTTTTGGTTTTTCAGTATGTAAGAATTATCTAGTTATGTTTTGGTACTCTATTTTGTTTTGATATGGCATCTGAAAACCTTTGGCATGGTGCACTAAATTTTTGTATTTGACTCTGTCTCTACTCTGCTCTGCTCTGTTTGGGTTGGTACTAACTTCTCTGTCTCTGAGTGCACCCACTTTGGAAACAAAGTGGTTTTTATGTAGTCTTTCATTTGTGCACACTCGGGGCTCCAAGAGTAATAAAGGAAAGATTTCACCTTTGTCTCTACCCGGTTTGGCCACTGGGGTTAGCACAACCCTACCACGGGGGTGAAACATGGTCTCTGCTCTGTGAGATGCTCTGTTTTGATGTGATGATAATGCTCAGGTTATGTTATGCCAAAGTACTCTGGGTTTTATATGTCTTAAAACCATCGCTCTGTTACGTTTCAAAGCATGTATTGTTCTGCATACTGTACTTTGTAAATATTTTGTTCTGCATACTGTACTTTGTAAATGCACATGGTTGCATGCTAATATATCTCATATGCTTAATGAGTTGTTGATAACTCACCCCTTATCTCCACAACATTTTTCAGGTATTTTGGATACTTCAACAGAGGTTCAAGAATAGGAAACATGGGTAAGGCTTTGTGAGCATAGTCTGTTAAATACGAAAAGGGTACTTGTTATTGAAGAATTTTTATTGAATAGTTTCGTTTTACTCTGTTGACTTAGTACTTCGGGAAGTTGTCATTTATTCTGAGACTTCGTCGTATTCTTAGTTATTTATTTGGAAGTAGTAATGAAGTCTATGAGTAATTGAGGAATTTGAGTTTATATTTGTGCTGTGAGATATGATTTTAAGTGTTAAGAAGTAACTCTACGACCCATCCGGGACCGAGGTGTTACATAATTCATTTTTCAAATTTCAGATTTTCAAATAGTAATTAATTTAGTCAATTTCAATATTCAATAGCATAATTATTTCCTATGGGTTCGGCATCCGTTTTCTTTAAAATACTTTACTACTTTTTATGATTCTGTACACTTGCAAAGATATTTTTAGCACGACAGTTTGTTAGTTCAAATTGAAGTCAAGCTATTCGAATGGTTTTACCCAAACAACAATGCTTGCAGTTTGAACATGACAATACCCGTTCGAACTGTCTAAGGCTTGTTCATTCAAATGGCTTTCAAGTTGTTTGAATGGTTTTTACCAAAAAGTAATTTTTTCAGTCTGAACTTGACAACACCTGTTCAAATGAAATAATTAACCCAATTTTAGATCTACGTTTGATTATGTTCAAACAAACAAAATAATAGTTTGAATGGTTTCTCCTACACATGGAACCTGCACATAGGATGATGCTATTCAAACAATATATGTATATGTTCAAATGGTCTAATACAGTTCGAACATAGCCTCTAACATGTTGGAATGATATAACTATACTTTCAAATGGGTTCGATTTATGTTTCAACAGTATGCGTTTCTATTTGACACAACTCAATATAACAAAATTACTTAGTTCTAAAAAATCTATTTATAAGTGAATTTTTTTTTTTTTTCTAAACAGTTAATTCATGGCATACGCTGGAAGAAAGTGTGGAGGAAACGTGCAACCTAAAAGTGACGCTAATAATACAAGAAGACCCATATTGGTTGAGCAAGATATCATCTTAGATAACTTTCGTGATTTTGTTTAGGAAGGAAAGAGTATGTCATCCATGATCCACAATAGAGATGGTGGTTCATGACATGTCATTCACCTATCACATTTGAGTAGTCAGTATTACGTTTTCACCAGACAGTATCGCTAAGTTTCTCAACATCCCCTGGTGGTACGTGCATACCCTACATTGCCACTTGTAACAACCCGCTCATTTTTCTCTCGATTGGTAACGAGTCTCGTTTATGCGTTTTAAATATTGAAGCAGTGTTTTTAAATATAGTGGGTGATTTTAATTAAGCCCAGTGTTTTAAAGGCCCTCGAAATATTTTAAATGTCCAATAAATATTTCAAATGGGGTATTTTCGGTGTTATAGAATCAAGCCTAATTTTAAGTAAGACAATTATAATATTTTGGGAGCCTCAAAAATATTATATTTTATCTAAATGATTTTAGTTATTTAAAAATATTATAGGATTTAAATTATGTTGAAAACTCTAATTAATTAGATAGTTGTATTCTCTTAAAAATGTTTAGCCAAATTTCATCATTATTTAATGATGAAAAATTAGTATTTTATAAATTATAGTTGATTTTAAATGTTTGATATGGTATTTATATATAATTATCTATTTTAAGTTAGTTCATTTCCAAGTTTAATCTTCACCATTGGATCTAGGTTAGGGATCCTAGATGAAGGGCAGGGATTAAATACCTAAAAGGGAAACCCTAGCCCCTCATTCCCCCACTTTCCCTCTCTCTCTTCGCACTCCCCATATGTCCGACAAAAGCCCCTTTCCCCCTAACCCGATCTGCTTCTCCAGCCCAGTCCCATGGCGCCATCGCAGCCATGCTGCCGACCACCAGTGCACCTCCAGCCATCATTCGCAACCACCCCACCGAACCCAGCCCCACAGAGTAGCTCCCTCTCCCTCACGCGAGCCCCCTCTCTCCTCTCGTTTTCTCCATCCAGCTCCTCCCACAGTCGTCGTCTGCCAGCCCAACCACCACCACCAAGCCCCACGACCTCCTAGCAACCCCCATCGTCAAACCCAGCCCACAGCAGTCATTCTTGCTCTCCAGTGCATGTATGCACGAAACCCATGGGTTTCTCCACATAGCACCACCATCAACCTTTTCCCTAATCGGCAACATCTCCCTAGCCTCCCCATGCCCAGTCGAGCCCCCTAGCCTCCACATGCAACCTCACTCTCCCACAGCTTTAACTCCACCTTGTGGATAGATCTGCCGCCGTACGCCATTGTGCTGCCTCCCAGACGCCACCACCTGCCTCTCAGCACCTCCCTTAGCCCTTCCATGCCTTGCCATAGCCAGCCAAGCTCCCCTTCCACTTCCCTTGTTTGAGACCCACAACCCTAACTCCTCCATGTGCCACCTCGGCACCACCACAAGGCCACCACCCTAGGACCTCAACCCAACACCTAATAGCCTAGCCCAATGCCCAAACAGCTCCCAAATGCCCAAAACAACAATTGTACGTGGCTAGCTGCCACTGTACACTGCCTTAGCCAATACATATGGCCATTCCTCAGCCACCCACAAACTCCCCGCCATGTCGACAACCCTCCACAGTCACGTTAAACCCACCAAAGCCTAGATTTAGTCGAGAAATCCTAGATTTGTCCACCGGAAATAGTCTTGTTGTAAGGTCACAGCAGTGACAATGGTCACCGACCAAGCTAGTGACTTCAGATGCCAATGGCCATGCCAGGTAGCGAGCAATGCACGGGTTAACCCCAACGATGCTATAACTCTCTTTCCCATTACCCTCATTATTATGTTAGTTGGTTGGTTGGATTGTAGACTGTGTTGTGTAGTGTGGTCATGTGAAGTGTGGTCATGTACGTGAAATGTTGGGCATAGTTGGGAAGTGTGTTGTGTAGTCGTGTTGTGGATTGTGCTGTGAAGTGTGGTGGTCAAGTATGTGTTGTAATGCTGATGCGCGTGGTGTGGATTGAAAAGAGTACTTGTCGAGTGTACTCTGTGTGGCGTAGCGTAATGTGAAGGGAGTACACATGGAGTATACTCCATTTGGTGGAGTGATGCACCGTGTGGCATGCGTCGTAGTAGTACGTGTCGTAGTGTGTTGTGAAGGGAGTACATGTGGGCTGTATTCCGTGTGGTGACGTTGTGATGTGCCATATGGCATGTCGTAAAGTAATGGATGGTTGCGTAGCTGAGGAGCGTAGAGCATGATGAGTAATGTTGGGAACTGTGGAACAGTGTCCTGCAGTAGCTATGATGTGACTGATAGTCTAAATGACGAGTGCCGCCGTGTAGTAGTGTTATGGCTATTGTATGTGTGAAGTGACGGAGTGGTGTAACAGTGACGTAGAGGGAGAATGACGGAATGTCATGAAGTGACAAGATAACAATGCAGCTTGGAAGTAGTTTCGAGCTACGTGGTGTGATGGGAGGTGTAGTTGTGAATGTGGTTGTGTCGTGTTAAGTGTTGGGATGAACTGTGAAGTTGGACTGGTAGCATGAAGAGTCAAGCTAGTCAAGTTTAAGTGAAGGTTAGTATCGGAGTTTGGAGCTTTGTTTACACAAGCGGGCGATCAATGGAATATATGTTGGTCTTAGGCAATAAAAAGGGCTAAGATACATGTGTAATCTGGTTAGACACATGTGCCGGACAGATTTATTATATGTAATAGGTAATCTGTCTTAAGCACAGGTACACAATGTGTAATCCTCAAAGTTGGCTTAAAGTTGTGTGGCATGCATTGATGGGAATGAGGATGAAGTGTGGGCTAGGATGTAGGAAGAAAGTGACGTGTGTATGGACTAGGATTGGAATGCATGACTAGGTCGGTTCAAGTTATGCATCGGGATGTTGTTGATAGGAAGAGTAAGATGAAGGTACTAGTGTCTTAACCCTAAGGTGAATCAAGGAGGTTCGTCTTGAAGGGTAAGAACGTGAAATAGGAAGCATGTGAGAAGGTGTTAGTGTGTCTTAACTTTAAGGTGAACCATGGAGGTTCACTTTTCTATAGTTCACCTTAATGGATAAGCACTCGAAGCAGTTTTGAAAAGGTGACCTCAAGACGGTCCCAGAAAGAGGAAACATGTTAAAGGAAAACATAGAAGACAGGGATAGAAGGAGAGTGTGTCTAAATGAGGAAAGTGTAAGTGAAGTGTTGTCTATATTTTCTAGTTTAGTTACTTATACACTAGATAGAGAATGACATCAAGGTTATGTGTGTGCATGTAGGTTGTCATCTGACATGCACATGAATGGACTGCATGAAATGAATATGGCATGGAGTCTAGGTAAGTATTATGTTCATGCTCTTATAGAGTTTTCTAATAATATGAAAATGAAAAATAAATGTTTCTTTTTATGATGTTTTACTAAATGAAATGAAATGATGTTTTATGAAAAGTATGCTAAGTATAAGTGTTTAAATGTATATGTATGTATGGCCTTCCTTGGTAGCCCTTATTTGTGCACCCAAAGTAATAATTGTATGCATGTGAATGGATGTTATACATAGTATCTATTGTCTTTATTTTCCATTAAACGAAATGGTGAGGTTTATGCCTTGTACTTTTAAATGATGTTTTAAAATGATGTCATGAACTGAGTTTTGAATGATGCCTTGAAAGATGATGTTCAAGTTTATGCTTTTAAACTATATTTATGAAATGAATGGACTGATAAATGAAAATGACTGAAAAGGAAAGAACTGAAAGGAAATGAATGTTTTAATGTATGAAAATACGTAATGGCCATGACTGAATAAATGATGGTACAAAAGGGCTGGATAGATTGAAATGTCGGGTAAGTAGTACTGGCGGTGCACTTAGTACTACCCCCTGACTGAAACGGATTCCCAACCTGTGGCCACAGGTGGAATCCAAGTCCAAAAGAATACCTCTAACCCTAACACACGGGGCGTAACAGTATATACTGGCCAAAGGAAAGTGATAAGAAAATGTATGTATTCTAATTCTTTAAAAAATGAAGGCACAAGGTGTGAGAAAATGTTTTACAAAAAGAAAACCTCACCTTGCAATGTTTAAACGAATGTATGTCTTATGTATTGTAACACCCCGGTTCCGCACGGGTCGGAGAGTTACTTCCTAACACTTAAACTCACATCTCAACAATATAAAAAATATACTCTAAATTCTCAATATCATATAGAAAATTCGATTAAATCTAATTTCCTCAATATAACCAATTTTCCAAAATGCCAAGTCATTATAACATAATAAAACTTCTTAATAAAAATTGACAATACTCATAAAAACTTCCTATGCTTAGACCACTACACTTAAATCATCTCACCCAATGCCTCATAATCTTGATCCTCAGCTGAACCATCATAATATCTGAAAAATATTGTGGAGATAAGGGATGAGTTATCAACAACTCAGTAAGTAGAGAGCATATACTAGCATGTAAACATGAGCAGCTATAGCGTTCGATATGCAGAACAAAACATTTTCTTTTAGAATGCATAAACAACATTTTTACTTTCGGAATGCATAAACAAAACTTGATACAAAACATCAGAGCGAAATTTTCAGAAAAACAAACTTGTTCCCAAAAAGAAAGTCCTTTGGCATATCTAAACTGAAACATTATATTCATATCATCTCATAGCATCACATCGGGACAAATACCACGTTTAACCCCCATGGTAGGGTTATAAACCACCATTATACCCGTGGTTGGGCCATATACCATGTTTCATCCCCGTGGTAGGGTTATAAACCACCATTATACCCGTGGCTGGGCCGTATACCATGTTTCACCCCCGTGGTAGGGTTATAAACCACCATTATACCCGTGACTGGGCCGTATTCCATGTTTCACCCCCGTGGTATGGTTATAAACCACCATTATACCCGTGGCTGGGTCGTATTCCATGTTTCACCCCGTGGTAGGGTTATAAACCACCATTATACCCGTGGCTGGGCCTTAACAGAAACAGAACAGATTTCATCAGAATCCGATTACAATCATATACAGAATCAGAACTTCATGCCAAGGTTTTCAGATGACTCATCATATCAAAACAAAATACTTAATTGCTTTAGATCGCTTCACATGTTCTACTAAACAGAATCAAAATATTTTCATTTATTCATAGCAAAAACTTTTAGATTTTCATATTCGCTCCTTTTGCATAGTTCAGAACAGAATGCACAAAATTAGTTCATGTCTACATCAGTCATGACAGAAAATAATTTATCTTATATAGAATTTATGCATATGCAGAACAATCATTTGAGGTCGTTTCATATTTTTTTTCAAACAAACATGCATATTTTCAAAGTCAACCTTATTTCATTTCTTTTATGCAAAACTAGTATATGAACCCCGCTTACCTGGACTTCTTAAGTACTATTCTGAATCTTTCCACAATCATGCTGAATGAATGTCAATCGTCACCTATACAAAACACTAAGCGTTACTAAATTTCTAAAAGGACTTGCTAAAACTCTCCGTTTACTTAAAATTCATACTACGGAAATAGTTTTGACAACTATCTAGTTATCAGAAATCTAATAACTACATTATCATTAAAAAAATAGTCTTAAAATATTATAAAATAATTTTATCAAATACGGCAAAACAACTTAGATTCATTTCAAAAATTAGCTTAATCATATTTAAAACTCATATCTCTATAAACTATTATAAACACGATAATTTAATACTGCCAACATATAATGTAGTAGGAGATTCATAAATTTCTTAAGCAATAGAAATTCATAAAATATTATGAATCATATCTAATTTAAAAACCTAAGGACTTGTATCATATAATCGGCTCAGTGTTTAAAAAAATAGATTAAGTACTTCTAATTTTCAACTTAATAATATACTTATATCAAATTCAAATAATAAAACAAGTTGGAAACTCATTTAATAAAATTGAAAAAAATCTTTTTATTTACAATTGAAAGTAATATAATTATACTTAAAACAATTTCTTCAACATGCTTTCCAAATGCTATACGACAAGGGATTAACATGATATAATTTAAATAATTTCTTTATACAATCTTATGCTAAAACACAGCCTTCACAAAATAAGTATAATAGATAGACAATGACCCCAAAAAAGAACCTGCCAAAAAACATGATAAAATGCATGGGCAGATTTATGGGAATAAAACATAACCCTACCATGCGATGGAACCAAGCTCACCGTGAGGTAAAACTCGCGACAACGAATTGGAGCAGCAATGGGTGGATGTCGACAGTGGCGCAACTGGGTGTGGCAGTAGGGCACAAAAAGAGGGAGAGTGTGAGAGAAAGACGTGAGAGAGAGAGAGAAAGAGAGAGATCACGCCATAATAGGAAAAGAAAAACACTCACTGAGGGAGAGCAGGGAACACGTGAAGGTGCAGGGGCTGGGCTGGCGAGAAACAATCACGGCAGACTCCTTCGGTGGCAAGCGGTGGAGTTCAGAGTGAGGGAGAGAGCATGAAGACCATGCCGACAGGGAGTAGTCGAGAGGAGTGAAGGTGTTGCGATGGTGGCTCACGACGACTCCAGGTTGTGGCGTTGCTCTGTTTTATGGGCTTAAACCAAAGCAATTTCAGTTTTTACTTCCCACGAATGTTGGTGATGGTTGGTTGGGCGCGACAGAACTTCGTTGCCGTGGGGTTCTCGATGCAAGGTTGAGGCAGCGGAAAGGGCAAATGAAGGCTTGAGTGCACGTTGAGGTGGCTTGTCTATTGCTTCCTAAACGTAAAGGGCAGCGGTGCAAAATTGTTGCTTGTTGCCGACTGTTGAACTGCGAGTAGCGATTGGTTCCTATATGAGAACACGAAGGTGCCGGGCCGTGGAGGTTGTCCCGTAGTGGTTGGATGGTGGCATTTCTAGGTGCCTTGCGACGTGATGCGGAGAAGTTAGATAGATAAAGAGAGAGGGCGTGAAGGCAGCGACAACTATGCTAGCCTACACACAAGAGGGAGAGAGATAAAAGGATGGGATGAAGGAGAGCAGTTGAGAGAGATTAGGACGTGGGTAACTGGGAGGGAGAAACCATTGGCGGAAGAGAGAAGAGAGGAAGAAGAAATTAATATAAAAAATAAATAAATAAAAGAACCAAGAAGATAAAATGATAGTAATAACAAATAAATAAATTTAAATATAAATAACTAAAATAAGAGTCGAGTGGTTTTTCCTTAGTGTCAGAGCTTCTTTATGGTCGTGTGCTAACATTTGGTCTGGGTGTTACATGTATAGTATGTATGGAATGATGAATGCATGACTGAAAACTTATGTTAGCATATTTTAACTGTATGAAGTAATGCTTACTGAGTATTCGACTCATTTTAGTTTTTATGTATGTCCCTCCCCCTCACAGGGACAACATGAGGATGAAGCGTCAGGACAGACATGGGCCAATAAAAGAGTAACCGAAGCCTAGGCATTTTGTATGAAGTATGAAAGAGTATTTTTGTAAAATGCCTTTTATTTAACTTAATGATTTCCACTGCAAAACCCTCTCTAATATTTATAGAGTAGATTATAGTTTTAAACTTATGACCTTTCATATCCTGGGAAGGAAAGAGAAAATGTTTTAAAATAATTAGTAATTCCCGTCTCCTTTTCTTAAAAACTATTTTCTAAAAGTCCCGCCATGAGGATGAGCGTTACACCACTGGTTGTATGTACAAACGGTGTCGCCTGATATTGAGAATGAGGATCCAGCAGATGATAGTCAGCAAATGATGAGGTTCGTTGGTTGATGCTAGACAATTCGGATCTTCCATATGATGGAACCAAGGTCAACAAACAGGTTGATTGTCGAGCCTTCTTTCACATGTTAAATTTAATTGTCTCACACAATATCGATCCAAGAAAGCACAACAGATTTTGACATCGAACGAGCTCGAATAATCTTACAGATAGCAAAAGGAGAGCCGATTGATCTGCCTCTATACTTCCTCATCAG
This sequence comes from Juglans regia, assembly GCF_001411555.2. NCBI lineage: Eukaryota > Viridiplantae > Streptophyta > Magnoliopsida > Fagales > Juglandaceae > Juglans > Juglans regia. Next base: position 19,516,011 of record NC_049913.1, on the reverse strand, counting down.
CATTTGACTTGAGTCATGATATTTGACTGGAGGTAGTCTACTGGATGCATTTATGATCTTCAACCTCCTAGTTAAATCTGCTCGCTTAATAAGATCACTTTCAACAAAAGCGAGGGCCACTTGCGGAAAACTTGCAAGTGGCTCTCGCATAAAAGTGATGCAAGAGGACCTAGAGAATCTATCTACATAGTTTTATTTTGTATCAAATATTTGTTTTGTCTTGAGCATTGTTAATTTTGAATATTTTTTATTTAATTATATATAGCTTTTTTGTTCACCAAATATTTTTCTATCATTTACCGATATCAAAAATCAGTTTTCTTGGAATAAAAAAAATTATTTACAAATTGTTATGTACCATAAAAAAAAAACTAATAATTTATATTTTTAGTAACATATATTACTTTTATGAGACGAAATATATGATCTATTTTAATTAAATACTTAAAAGTAGATTTGTAATCTTTCAGAAATGGAAATTAATAAACTCAAATAATGATTATTTTTAAAAGTTTTGAATGCCTTTAAATAAATTTCTATAACAATGGTTATTTCAATATTGTTCATCACAGGTCAAACAAATAATTGAAGCTTCCGAACTATTAGCTCAACATTCGAATGGAAAATACCACACCGTCGAATGGTCCCAAATTCAGTTTGAACTAGAAACTTATATTCGAACTAGGTGCAACCCTCCCTTGCCATTGTAAAAAACGTCCCACCACAAATATTATTCGAGCACTTATCACAACATTCGAATTTAAAATACATTACCGATCGAACCGATTACATTAAGATCAAACTATTTTCTCTTTTGGGACATTATGTTTTTCGTCCTCGAAACTATAGTTCGGATAAAACACGGCTTCCATATTTTGCGACATAATTTAAATTTCGTCTTAAATAACTATTATTAGGGACGAAATTGTCAAATTTCTAGTAGTGATATTATATATATATATATATATGTATATGTATATATAGTTTATAGAGATCGACGTAAGGAATTGTACAAAAGATTGAAAAAGACAAATGTCCCTAATATTGGCATTTTTTTACCCAAAAAAATGAGAAAATGAATAGATTTGCTGACAACTTAGTTGACAACACTGCAAAGTTTTCGTATCTGTCCTTGAGAACCCGTGATGGGCTCGATATCTCCCATTCTGACCATAGCAGCAGCAAAATCATTTTTGAAAGTTGAAGGGCTCTTGCTATACTCTGTAACAATGCTGTCTGTGGATCCTCCACTAAATAGTATTTGATCAGATTGGAGAAGACCCTTCTTCTGAATCAGATTCTTAAAGTAATTATTATCAAAAGAATTGGGTGTCACCAAATCAAGCGGTGCTATCTTCTCGTCGTCGCTACCTATAGCAAGTGAACACTTGCGCTTTCTAGTACTAGCAAACCCAGCATCGATATCACTTGCATTGTTGTGAATCCTACCGCGGAAGGTCACACATCTTGCTTGCCCTATTGTATGCGATCCTGCAATATTTCATAGAAAACGATACTATTTAGTCATGTTAATTTCCCTTGCATGCTTGTTATCGTGATAATTAAAATTTCCATCCTTTTACTATACATATATATTATATAAAAAATTTATTATGCATCAACTACTATTTACTCTCTCGTACCTATAATTTTTTTATAGAAAATCGAGGTGCTTTTTATAGAGTATGAAAGTTTATTTATAGGTGTGAGCGAGTGTAAATAGTGGTTGATTAGAAGAGTTTTTGATTATATAATAGTTAATTAGGCTCAAACCTGAAAGGGCGACCATGTCTCTTTCACTCAAACCTTTCTCACGAAACAAGGAAGTCAATCGGCCAAGGCTATCCGTAAACCTCGGAAGGTTGGTCTCGGTTAGGCTGAGGCTTGCTGTGGTAGAGTCTCTTCTTCCAAGCTTCACCGTCCATGTTGGTCCTCCGACCTGATTTTGTTGTAGAGAAATCAAGTTATTTACTAATACATCATGAATGCTTTGGAGAGAACTAATAATAGTTGAGAAAGGTACGAGCTAGCTAGTGACTCACAGCGACAGATGCATCCCGAGCTACAACTGCCAGAATATCTGCACATGATACAACTCCAGGACAAACGTTCTCCACTTTGGACTTAACATCATCAATGACTTCGTATCCTCTCACTGAACCAGCATTGTTTAGCGCTGTTTTCTCACCCAATATTGAGGGAGTATCATCAAGCAGAATTGATGCATCACAACCCTGTATGAATCAAATAATTCACAATAATTATGTTATCTATTACTCGTGCCCGGAATATGGTATGGAAAACTTAAATTGAAGTGTCTTACAAGTTTTATATACCTGAACAAAGCAATCATGGAAATGAAGCCGAATGAGCGATGCCGCCATTCTACGCTCACGTGAAACGGCGCTTCTAGTGGCTGTTCGGATCGTGCTAAGTGCTTTCGGACATGTGTTGTCATAAAATGTAGAGGATAGTTGTGCTTCGCATGGCATGCTTGAGATAAACAAGAATAGAGCAAGAATCAAGCATGCACAAGGTGTAACAGTAGAAGCCATGTTTGATGATCTGTTTCTTCACGAATGAAAACCGAAAAAATCTTGTTTCTGATAGTACTGGAGTATACAGCTCAATTATAGAAATTGAATGGAGATCAATAGCGAGAGGAGATCAACGTATTCGAGCCAAAATATATGAAGATGGGATATGTGGCTCGATCGTATATATAGTACTATATATAGTGCTAATAATTAAAGCAAATCATGAGCCGCCTTCAGCTTACAGTCTCATCTGACGCCTATATATAATGGACCAAGCAATTCAAAGCTGGATCGGTTGTACAGCGGCCTCCATGCATGAAATGGTCAGCTAGCGTACGTTGTTTTTCTCTACAATTCATTAATGTCCTCCCATACGTATAACGTACGTATAATGTTTTATTAGAAATAATCAAATCTTGGTGTCATGGCTGCAGGCCGATATATGAATGGTCTGATATTTCAGCACCGCGTAAGGTTTCGTTCCCACCCTCATAAATACCTTGCACGCCGAATTGGCTTTTAATTAATATCTATGTTTCAATTTTATCAGTCAAAGGTTTGCTCTTTTTTAATTAATTATTTTACCAAAATAATATATATGAAAGTCACGCGTCAAAAAGCTCCCTAATACGACAACTACTCATTTGTTGTTGGCTTCCATAATTATTATTATATTATTATGAAAACTATATCGGTGTCTGATGATCCAGTCCATTCATCATTAATTACCATGTGCAAGCTATTAATTCTAATTGAACGTATTTTTTTTAAAAAAAAAAATTGAAACCCTTTTTTCTTTGGACCACATCTTTGATAGTTAATATATTATTTGTGATATATAAGTTTCCATTTGTAGTTTTCTAACATGGTTATCCGCATTATTGAAGCAGAAAATTAATTTAAATAAAAACGAAAAATATAAATGAAAAAAAAAAACCTTGAATTATATAAACGAATACATGTGATAATCCCACTTTGATTTAATATTAAGTTTTGCTACTCATCATCCCTGCACACCAAACACCATATATTTTTTTATTTTTTAAAAATTTAATTTTTAATTTTTAATTTTTCTTAAATTTATTGAATTTTTTTACTCATTATTTATATACTACACATTTGATAAGAAAAAAAAATTAAAAAAAAAATATGGTGTGTGATTTGTGTGAATAATGAATAGAATTTTTCTTGAATATTTATGTGCAAAGTTTACCACCCCCTCCCCCTTATTAAAAAACTTCTCTAGTCATGGTAAGCAAATGATATAATCCAAATAAAAATACTATAAAGTGCACCCGTTCAGTTGCATGAAACGCACACCGGCCCTCCACCTCACCATAATGTGAAATGTCAAATTTACCCTCTTTTAAAACACAACCTGACGGTTGTTCAGAGCCTCACCCACGAGCTTCAAAAGCAAAGTTGTTACAGAGGGAAGACCAATGCTCTGCTCGTATTTCGTTCTGTCTCTCTTTGGTATGCAGTAATTCTCTATCTCAATCACTACTTTCCCTCGTAGTTACTTCTAATATATTTGTACTTATATGTATAACTTGAAGAATTTTTTTATCCCCTGAAGTGATTTTTTTCTACAATTATGCTATGAATCTCTCCCCTTGAGATCACAGACGAAAATGCACACGCAAAGTCCAACACCCAAAAGTTCTTGAGGATTTTGTCAACAAAACTTCAATAGAGCATTAGTATTGATCTATACATATGTATATACAAAGTCATATTTGCATAATATGATCCTAAAATCTTCCATATTGGTTTATGCATATCCAAATATTTAGCTACTTATGAACAATTCTTATCCAAATTTGGATAACTACTAATCACCTTACAAATCATATTTTAATCATTATTTATCTCTCCTCCCACTCTCTCTCTCACAATCTTTTCTTTTTCTCCCTCCTTCAATAACACAACAAATCTTCACTTGCACATTCATTTTATTATTATAATATGTTATATATATTTTTTTCATTTTATTAAATTTTTAATATAATATATAAAAAAATTATATTTTTTATTATTACATTTGTATTATTAATGTCAAATGTATGTAGTGGATACTAATTGTAAAATATATATAAAAAAAATTGAATTTAACAAAAAATTAATAATAATATTTTATTATTATTTTGTCTCAAATATGCATAAGCCAATGTAAATTTTGCTTGAATGGTAAAGTGGATATGCAAAATAGGTGATTTTGCATATGCATATGCATAAACCAATGTTAATACTCTTAGGATGAAGGAAATGTGTATCTTCACTTGAATATGAAAAACCCAATGTATTTGTCTCGGTGTTGAGAAATAATCTCACATTAGTTGTGGACAAGGTCTTGGACATGTTTATAAGCAATGAGCAATCATCTCTTGTTGAACCGGTTTTATGAGATGAGTTAGGCCCATTAATTTCTTCATGGTATCAGAGCCTGCCACAGGACGAATGGGGGCCCACACTACTTACCCCGTGACAAGGACCAGAAAAAATACTGGCCTGCACGTGAGGGATGGTGTTGAGAAATAATCTCATATTAGCTGTGGACAAGGTCTTGGACATGTTTATAAGCAATGAGCAATCCTCTCTTGTTGAACCGGTTTTATGAGATGAGTTAGGCCCATTAATTTCTTCACTCGGTATGCTATAATCTTTTCGTTAAATGGCTCTTTGGAGTCATCCTCTTCATTTGCTAAGAAATCGTGGAGAAGCAGTTCTTGGTTGGCACGAATGAGAAATTGTGCAAAATAGATGGGCGAAATGCTGAACTCAAGAAATGACAAAATTACGGCACCTTCAACAATCCTAAGGTTTTAATTTTGAAATTCTTTTTTCCTCTCTCATCCACTACGAGTAGAGGTTTTTTCTTGCTTCACGTGTAGGGGTCCCTGTGAGTGTACTGCTACGGTTATGGCTGATGAATTGGAAGGCTTGTATGGTAAGCTGTCTTTGACAGAATCTGAAGAGGAAGTCGTCCTCGTTGATGTAGAGGTGGTTCAAGACACTGTTCTGCGGGGTGAGAAGTGTTTGATATTACAGTTGTTGACATTGAAACACTATAACAAGGACGCTCTAAAGTAGATGTTGTGTAGGGTTTGGCATCCTATGAATTCGATTCGAATCCAAGATTTGGATTCAAAATTCTTAATTGAAGAATTTGAGGATGTGAGGTATAAGGATAGGGTCATTAGGGATGGTCCTTGGACTTTTGACAAACACTTGGTCTTAGTTAAAAATTTTGATGGTTCTCAACAAACACAAACGTTGCAGTTAACTGAAGTTTCATTTTGGGTGCGAATTCATGACTTGCCTCTAATGACTCGAAGTGAATCCATGAGAAGACTGATTAGAAGTGCTTTCGGTACATTTGAGGAGGTTGATCTGCTTGATGGAAAGATTGCTTGGGGCGAATCTCTACGTGTTCGAGTTTTTCTAGATATTACAAAGCCCCTGTTAAGGGGGAAGAAGCTATGCATCAGTTCTAGTGTCCTTTATTGGGTGCGATTCTCGTATGAGAGATTACCCGAGTTTTGTTACTTTTGTGGGAGAATTGGTTATTCTCAAAGAGATTGTGAATAGCGGGGATAGTTTGATGAGAAACAGGGTCCTCTTCCCTATGGTCAATGGATGCGTGGAGTTGGTTGTGGTGGAAAAGTAGCTAAAGCATTAGACCGTCGTCAGCTGTCTACGGAGGGGGATGTTCAGGCAGGTAAGCACAGTAATGCACATAAGGTAGGGGAGACAGTTGCGTCATCAACAGCTCCTGGCGTTGCGGATGTTTCAAAAACTTCCATCAATGCTAGTTAGATGAGAAGAGGAGTCGTGAAGGAGTGGGGGTTAGTGATGTTGAACGGTTGAGTCAGGTAGGTGGTGGTTTGCGCCTTTCACACATGCACGTTTCTGAGAAGTTGAATGAACTGTTGTAAGGAATGGAAGGAAGCTTGGTGGGGCGTGTTAATGAGGGAAATGTAGTGGGCTGTGTTAGTGAAGGGAATGTAGTGGGCTGAGTGAATGGAGATTTTATTCTGGAATGTGATCAAGGGGCCCATTCTGTTGGTGGCCTTCAAGATATGCTGAGTCCTTCTAATAATGGAAATAAAGAAGCCCATAAGTGGAAAAGGAAACTTTTGGCCGTTGGAATATTAGATTTGTTTGCTTCGAATGGTTTGCGTGTAGAGAAGAGGAAGACTTTCTCATCTTCACAAAAAGGCATTTCTCTAGAGGGGAAGAGGTAGAAATGAGGGGCTCTCAAGCATGAAGATGGGGCACAACTTCATGTGGTACAAATTGAGCTATCGGTAGGTGCTCATTCAGACCACCTACCTGTGTGGTTTGAAACTGAAGAGCTTGAAGTTAGGGGGAGAAAAAAGAAATAGTTTCAATTTGAGGCTATGTGGGTGGGTGAAGAAAAATGTGCTCAGATTATTGATCATGTTTGGATTAGTGGAGTGGATAGATGTAGTATGGATGGGAATTATGAGGATGATTAGAGGGTGTGGGGAACAATTGGCTGTGTGGAACAAAAATTCCTTTGGGAATGTGGAAGGAAACTGGATGATGCTAGAACAAATATGCAGAGTGTTCAGGCTATGGATTCTTTGCAAGCTGATTCAATAGGTGTAATTTTAGCCAGAAAGGAGGTGCAGTTATGGCTTGAGAGAAGAAGTACTGTGGAGGCAAAGATCTTGAGTCCAATGGCTTCAAGAAAGGGATCAAAACACTAGGTTTTTTCATGCTCAAGCTACAAGTAGAATAAAAAGAAATTTTATCAAGAGATTACAAGATGAAAGGGGTGTTTGGATGGAAGGTGCTCAAAGGGACATATTAGTAGTGGATTTTTTCACAAAACTTTTCACTTCTTCTGCTTAGATGAACCAAGAGAAAGTTTTGGATTGTGTGCATCAAAAGGTTACAGAAGAGATGAATTCAAAATTGACAAAACCTTTTCAAGCAAATGAAGTAAGGGTGGCTTTCTAGCAAATGCATCCAACTAAAGCACCAGGCCCAAATGGTATGTCTCTCTTCTTTTTTTTTTTCAAAAATATTGGCATATTATTGGTAATTCTATGATTGCTGCTGTTTTACAAACACTAAATTCTGGTCACTTGCCAAGAGAGCTCAATCATACACTTATTAGTTTGATTCCTAAGAAAAAGGTTTGTGAATTGGTTTCTGATTTTCGACCAATTAGTCTTTTTAATGTGATGTATAAGCTGGTTTCTAAGGTCATAGTGAATAGACTCAAGGTTTTCTACCTGTGATAAGTGTTATTTTTATATGATTTTTATCACTCTTTTATTTATGAAAAGTGTCACTTTCCCTTCAATACTATTGATTTTATTTTATTTCTACATATTTTTATTTATTTTCTTGGATTTGAAAGAATGAAAAGATTTAATGCAAAAGGAGAGCGTTTTGGTACAAAATAAGAGACTACGGATCTAGACCAATTAGAGGCAGCGAAATCTGTAGAGAGCCAATGAGATTTGGACAAGGAGCCTTGTCCCGTAGGCAGCAAAGAGATTTCTCTCGCCCAAAGATGAGAAGACTTACCTCTCAGTAGGCGAGTAGACTCGCGACCATAATGCGTGAAGACTTGGCGATAAGGCTCTAGGCAGTTAGATTGGGTAACTAGTCTAAATTACCAACTTAAAAGTTCAACCTAAATGATATCGTGGGCAAAACAACTAGAAAATGCGATAGGAGTCTTTCATCCCGGTCAGGAATCTTTCCACTTGGTAGGCGAGGAGAGGGTCATGTGGTCTTTGTAACATCCACGCTCGTTCATGTGTGACCTCCACGCCAGTTATATTCAATGCACACGACATCTACTCGTTGGGATAATTCCTCCCAACCAGGATCAATCTGCTACTGACGAACAAATCCGAGTTCCACAGTCAATTTGTTGGCGACCAAATCTTTCCGAGCTCCACAATTCAAGTAGCATATCACTGAATCTACCATTTTAGATAATCTTGTTATTCTTGAGATAATTCCTTTTATATTAACATTTACATTTAGAAACTATTTTCCAGATCTTTAAGCTAGATTGTAGCCACAATTATCTTGTTTCAATATTTGAATTTTGACATCTATTTAATCTTGACTTGTGGGATGAATAGATGAGAGGTCAGAATAAGAGTTCTGAATCAGAGTTGAGAGTTTTTATGTTTTAGAGTTTGAGTCTGAGTTAGAGTTCCAGAATCTATTCTTGAAGTGTTCTTTCGAGAAGGAGGAACTGGAGTGCAGAGGCGAAAGCCGCATGCTTCATCAACCGATTTCAACGAAAAATACCAATTTTATTCTTTTCAATTCCATTATGAATTAATTTTATTTTCTAGAGTTTTGATGTAGCCTAGCATTGAACACACAGTTTATATTCCAAGTTATTTTATTTTTTAATATTTCCATGACTGAGTGTTTATTCCTTGTTTTTAATACTTGTAATTTTTTAGCTAACTATTGTCGATCTATTGAATCACAATGAGACCGATAGGTGATTTGTGATTAAAGCTCTAGGATTAAACAACATTAGTTGAGCGAAAGCAGAGATGCTTTACCGCGACTAGTGTGATTTTCAAGAAAAATCTAAAGAACTTAATGAGTTTCCAATTAGTTAAATTCACATAAAGATATGGAGTTATTAGTTGGAGATATTTTTGATATTGTTCGAGACAAAATATTGAATAGTTCAGAGATTTTTATCATCAACTTGGGATAATTGGGATTCCATAATAAGGAAGAATAAATTACGTGGGATTTGCTATGTGAAGTCAAACGCTCTAGATCTATTCTTATTATATTTAAAATTTTAATTTTAATGTTCTTTTCTTCAGTTTAACTTAGATAAACCATTCTTCAAATTTCAGTTTTCTAAATAGTAATTAATTAAGTCAATTTCAATACTTAATAGCATAATTATTCCTTGTGGGTTCAATATCCATTTTCTTTAAAACACTTTACAACTTATTACGATTATACACATTTGCAGATATAATTTTTTTTAGGCGAACAACCTGCTATTATTTATGAATCACAATGTGCCTTTGTTGGTGTAAGGTTGATAACTGACAATGTTTTAGTGGCCTATGAGCTGGTTAATTATTTGAGGCACAAAAGCATGGTCAAAAAGGTTATATGTCCCTTAAATTGGATATGAGCAAGGCCTAAAATTGAGTGGAGTGGAGTTTTTTGGAAAAAATTATGTTAAAATTGGGTTTTGCTCAATGTTTAGTGAAGCTGATTATGCAATGTGTGAAGAAAGTTTCTTTCTCAATTTTGGTTAATAGGGAGTCTCATAGACCTATTCTACCTACTAGGAGAATTAGGCAAGGAGATCCATTATCCCCATACCTATTTCTTCTATGTACTGAGGGTCTCATTGCTTTGTTAAAAGATGCAGATAATAAACAACTTGTGAGGGGATTATAGTGTGTTGAGGGACTCCAATGGTGAGTCATTTATTGTTCGCGGATGATAGCATTAGTTTTTGTAGAGCTGATATTCAAACTACTAGACATATTCATGGGGTTTTATAGAAGTATGAGAAAACATTTGGTTAGAAAGTTAATAAAGAGAAAACAACTGTGGTTTTTTCAAAAAAATGTTGATGCTGGTAAACAAAGGGAGTTATTGAGTTTGTGGGGTGTTAGGACCTTCCAACAGTATAATAAATATCTAGGGTTACCTAACCTAGTGGGGAGGTCCAAGTCTAGAGCTTTTCTTGATATTAAGAGAAGGGTGTGGAATAAGTAGCAAAGTTAGAAAGAAAAATTGTTATCACAAGGTGGGAGTAGGGGTGTAAATTTAAATTGAAAAATCGGTCCGGTTCGGGACCAGTTCTTGTAATCGGAAAACTGGCCAGACTCGGTCTGGTGGACCGGACCGGACCAAACCGACCCAATTGGAAAAAAAATTATAAATTAATATTATATATATAAGTTTTATACAAAATTAATATTATACAAAATATTTTATATATAATATATATAATTATATATCATATATGAAATAATTTTATATTATAATTTATTAAATTATAACATAAAATGTTAATCATAAATTTGAACATTTGTAATTTGTTTGATCATTGTTATTAATATAATTATATATAAGATAATGTTATTATAATTTATAAAATAAAAGTTTAATCTTAAAGATGAAAATTTATGTGATAATATACTTTAAACATAGAATATATATATATATATATATTAAATTATTAATAACATTTTATCATAAGAAGTAAGAACCAAAAAAGAAAGAAAATCACTCAAATATTAATACTAAATTTTGATGACCTAATAAATTCTCAATATTATTATATTTTTTGGCCTAATACTAATAGTCTAATACTATATTACTATTACTATTAGTATATAAATCACTATACTAAATAATCACATATAAAATAATGATATAGTGTAATACTAATACTATCAGTATAATAAATTATTATACTAATTCTATCACTATAATACTATCAATAATATAGTTATAATAAATTAAACTCACTAAAACAATTAACAAATACTTATATAACAATTAACAAACTCACTATCACTATAGTTATACTAATAGTCTAATATAGACTGTAGTTATAATTATAATAATATAGTTATACTAAATCACTATAAATAATACTAATATATAGCTAATAGCTATACTAATAGTCTAATATTAATACTATTATATAGTTATTCTAATAATAATAGTCTAATATAGACTATAGTTATAACTTATACTAATATAGTTATACTAAATCACTATAACTAATAGTAATAGTCTAATATAGACTATAGTTATAACTTATACTAAATCATTATAACTAATACTAATATATAGTTATTCTAATACTAACAATTTAGTATATTATATAGCTATAATTAATACTAATATTTATTCTAATATTAATAGTCTAATATATTATATAACTATAATTAATACTAATATTTATTCTAATACTAATAATCTAATATAGACTATAGTTATATTTATACTAAATTACTAATATAGCTATAGACTTATAGAATAAGAGTTTAGTCTAATTAGACTATTAGTAATTTAGGAATAATTTTGATATGTTTTCCACGAAAAAATAAAAGGTAATAATTTTGACATTATAATTTATTGTTAAACGGCTTCGTTGCAAACTTGCACCTCCAGCCTCCAACTCTCCAAAACCCTAAGAGCACTTATAATAGTTTCTTTTTCCTATCCTTTAAAATACATCATAAAAAATTATTTTTTTTATTTTACATACTGACTTTTACAACATACTATACATCATCTTATCTATTTTTTCTTCATATCATTTAAATATTATACTTTTTAATCTTATTTATTCGTTTCAAATATTTTATCTAACTACCAATGATATCCTCATATATTTTAATATTTACAATATCTCCTTATATACAATATCATATAATTATGTACTATTTTATAATTATGAGAATATCTATTCTCGATAATTGTCATTTTATTAAACAAGTGATGTGTGAGACTCAATTTTATTAAATATCACTTATCAAAAAAAATTATTAAATATCACCACAAATAATTAATATCCACGTTATTACAAATATCACCGTTCCAACAGTACTTGCCTAGAGCAATATGACGATATGTGAAATTATCAACAGGTCAGCATATTCTAACACTTGCGACTTCATCCAGGTTCCTCTAGATATGTGGAAAATTAATAAAAAAAAGTTTACGAGCATGAACAGCTTCCTCCAGATGTAGAGGCTTCCCTATAGTAAAATGTAAATTTTTTTTAAAATAGGAGATCCATTGGAAGGCAACTTTAGGAGCATTTCTTTATATTTTAAAGAAAAATGCATTATAAAACATCCATTGGGAGTGCTCTAAGACGGTAAGACACTAACCTACCCCTCTCTTTAGTCTCCCTCACTCTCTCACTTTGCCTCTCACTCAGTCACGACTTCATCTCCCAAGTCTCACTCTCACCGTCTCACTCTGCCTCTCCCAAGTCTCACTTTCACCATCTCTGCGTCACAGCCACCATCTATGCCGACTCTGCCCTCTCACGGCCTCTCTGCATCTCTGCTCTCACTCGCACCGTCTCATGTCGATGATTATTTTTCTTGAGGATCTTTATTTGTCTAATGTCAATACTCAATAGTGAAGCTCTATATGTTTAATCTTCAAATTGCAATGATGTGTTTGGGTTGCGTACTTGCTATTTTTTTTTTCTAAGGACCACGTTAGCCTAAAACTCTATTTGTTTTGTTTGATTAAGCATCTGAAGACTGAGATTCTGAGTTGAATGAAAGCTTTTTCAAATGGCTTTGCTCCATTGCATATCATCTACTAAGTCAAAAATCACATTATGCTCTTGTATGTTCCAAAATGATTTATCATCTGCATCTGCATATTACAACATCTCATATTGTTTTAAAGTTTAAACTGTGAAGGCTCAACAAAAATAGATAAAAATAAAAATAAGGAATAATAAGATGTAAGAAATTAATATTAATTAGTTAGTTGGACTGTTTTAGTATATGGTATATATGGATCGGGTGAAGAAATTAATTGGAGCTTATAATATTAATATATATATTCTAGCATATATAAACCCACTATAGCAGATGGATTTTTATAGTTACAGAATGATTGTACTTGGTCTTTGGTTTAGTTATTAATAAGTATATAGTTATATACTTGGTCTTTGGTTTAGTTTTTTTTTTTTAATAACAATCTTACATTTAAAAAAAGAAAACCGAAAAACCGAATCGGATCGGGACCGGAAATCGGTAAAATTGGAAGTACTGGTTTAGGAGGGTAACCGGTGCATAATCGATTTTAGAAAATGCAAAACCGATACATAACAGTTCGGTCCTAAATTTTGTCCAAAATCGGACCGGACCGGACCGGTTACACCCCTAGGTGGGAGAGAAGTTCTCATTAAAGCAATGGCTTCGCCAATTCCTCCTTATATTATGTCTTGTTTCAAGCTGCCATTGAGTATTTGTAGAGAATTGGAACGAATGATGGCTAGATTCTAGTGGAGGCAGAGGGATAGTGAGCAAAAAATGCATTGGCTAAGTTGGCAAAAATTGTATACTTCTAAGTTCAGAGGTGGGATGGATTTTAGAAGCTTACATTCCTTTAATATGCCTTTATTGGCTAAGCAAGGTTGGAGGATATTACAAAATGAAGGGTCTTTGTTACAACGGATCTATAAGGCCAAATACTTTCCTAATGGTACTTTTCTCCAAGCTACTTTGGGATTACATCCATCTTATGCATGGAGGGGGATGATTGAGGCAAAAAAATGGTTGCTTGAAGGGTGTCGATGGAGGGTTGGGACTGGTTATTCTATCAAGATATGGAAAGACTATTGGGTCCCAAGTCATAAAATCTTAATGCTGGACTGTGAAAATATGTTACCTTCCTCTCAAGAAAATGCAACTATTGATAGTCTTATATGTTAGAAGGCAAGAACATGGAAGGCTGATGATATTAGAGCTCTCTTTAATCCAATAGTGGCTAAGGAAATTTTAAAGATTAGGCTGTCTTTTACCCCTTATAGAGATAAATGGATCTGGTCAGAGGAGTCAAATCGTTGTTTTAGTGTGAAAAGTGCATACAAGATGATTTAAGCTTTGAGTTCAAGTGGTATTGGTGAAAGCTCTAGTTGGATGCAAGATAAGCAGCTTTGGAAAAAGTTATGGTAGATGAAAGTTCCAAGAAAAATTAGAACTTTTGCTTGGAGAGCTTGTAGGGATATACTGCCTACTCTACAGAACCTGAGATAGAGAAATATTACGGGGGGGTGGTTTTTCTAAATAGACTAGAGAAGCTATTAACCATGCCTTATTTTTTTGTCCTCAGCTTCAAGTAGTCTGGCAGAGGTTTGCTCCAATGGTGTTGCTTTTAAACCTGATAAGTGTTTTATGGAAAATGTGAGATCTGTTTTGACTAGAGGAAATGATGCAGATTTTACTCTTCTTTTTGTGCTTTGTTGGGGTGTTTGGTATAGGAGAAATAAGATGAAAAATAAAGAAAGAGCTTAGTACTCATTTTGCAGTAGCTAACTTGGCAATGTCTCTGTATAAGTCTTATTCAGATTTATGTTTTTCAATTACTGCTGAGGTGAGGAAGATTTGTAAATGGCAGCCTCCATTAAGGGAAGCTTTAATGTTGATGGAGTTGCTTTCTCAGATATGAGGAAGATCGAAATTGGGCTGATTTTAAGAGATAGCTAAGGAAAGGTGGTAATAGGAGCAACTATTTCAGAAACTGAAGTGAATGAACCAGCGATAGTCAAGTTACTTGCAGTGTTAAGAGGGTTGCAGCTTTGCATTCCTCTTGGTATTCCTAAACCGATCATTGAGTCTGATTGTTTGCTTATGGTACAAGAATTACAAGCTGCCCATAATACTTTCTCAGCTAATGGGAACTTAGTTATGGAGGCAAAAAGCTTAATGAATTATTTTCAGAAAGTTAGCATTGAGCATGTTCACCTCACCGCATGGGTAATGGAGTTGCACACATATTAGCTAGATATGCATGAAATGTTTTTCATGTTCAAATGTGGTGGGAAAATGTCCCTGATTTTGTTGATCATGCTCTTTGGTTTGATCAAGTTACTATTTAATTTGCTTTGGATCTGAATGAAATTCTGTTTATAAAAATAAAAAATAAAAAAAAATCTGAACTCGAGAAGCTATGCGGGATGATGGGCGAATTGCTGAACTCGTACATGAAAAGAAGAACCTTCTGTTTTGTTTTTGTTTTATTTTTTATTTTTTAAATTATCCACGTTGGCAATTCGTGCAATTAAGGGAGCTTCCCTATAAGCCTATAAGACTGCTGTATTCCAAATTGACTGATTTTATTACACTTGAGGTTAGAGAAGAGGCTTCTCCGTGTGTTAATGTTTTTTTGCTCATTCCATTATGATCCCAAAATTAATATAAGATTTATGTTAGTCTATAATAAATGCAACAATAAAAAGATGGAAATACTCCATTTTAATTTTTGTCATCTTCTATCTCAATTTGAATAAATTCTAATTAAAAACAAAATGTGTTTATAGCCGTATGGGCATTTTCCAGCTCAGATAGGAAGCTCAAGTTTTATTAAGGATTATTTTTTTAAGAGCTTATTTAAATTTTAACACGATTGTTAATGTCGAGTTGACTTGAAACTACCGCTAACTAGATTGAGTCGATTTTAGATGATATAAGATGAGATCCAAACCTGCCAACCATGCCAAATAAGATTTCGTTTGGTTGCGCAGTTTAGATGAGATGGCATAAGATATTTTAAATAATAGTAAAATTTTTAAGTTAAGATAAGATGAGATGATTTGTAAAAAAAATATGTGTTTGGATAGTGAAATTAGATGAGATGATATGGTTTGTAAAAAAATATGTATTTTGATAGTGAGATGAGATATTGAAATGAGTTTAACTTTTTGGAATTTGATAAATAGTGGGTCCTACTTTCATCATATTAAGTAAGATGTGATACATTCAACACCATTAGATAATAAAGAAGCTTACAATTAATAATCATGTAATAGTGATAAATGTGACACATCTTATTTAGTGGGATGGTAGTATGGTGTATATAATTTTTCTATTAAAAATAAGTAATATCGATTATTAATTTAAAAACTCATAAATATTTTGACTTTTTCAAAATATACTTTTTTGTAGTTGGCCATAATTATTTGAATATTTCCAAATATGAAAGTATTTATTTGTTAAACGATTTTTTTTTCATAATTATATATTATAATAAAATATTCCCAAATATTTTCAAAATTATTTCTTTGTTTTTCTAATTATATATTACAATAAAATAAAAAATTTTAATAGATAATTATATAAATTAAAAATATAGTAGTTATTTTTTTCCCAATTTTTAGTTTCAAATTTTGTAATAAAATCTCAAACTTGCAGCCAGCGTTGTCTGACTATTGGGATGTAAGGTGCAAGAGAATAATCTTGTGTCAGATGTTCTGGAAAGCAATTGTTGCATCAATACACAATGTACAGAATGCAGAAATGAGTTAAAATGAGATGAGATTGTTTGAGGCTTCGTTTGAATTCAAAATCCACCTCAACTCATTTCAATTCATTTCATCTTATCATTATAATTTTTCTAAATTTTCACATAAAATATAATAAATAATTCTAACTTTTTCAAATTTTAAAATAATTTTTCTAAATTTTTACATAAAATATAATAATTAATTAAACTTTTATTCTATTATTTATAAATCATCTCAACTCATATCAACTCATCTCTAAATTCAAACCACTCCTGAATCTTATATGAGGGCTGGTTTTGACCAAATCGGGGGATATTTTAGGTCTATCATTTTTCAAATATTGCGACAAAGTCAAAAATCTTAACCAAGTTATGTTTTCATTATTCTTGACATCTTTAAAATTAACTTCGTAATCAAATAATATTTTATAGAAATTTTGAAGGAAATATATCAAATTTTGAAGTAATTAAAAAGTAATTTCCTGTTTAATAAACATGCACCTAAAGAGCTTTTAAAGTTTGCTACGGTGGTCTATTAAAAACGTAGCACTATGAGTAAGAGCTTTCCAACAAAAACTTCAATTTTGTGTTTTTTTTTTTTTTTTTTCCTTTAAAGTAGATTTTCAGTTTTTATTTTTAGGTGTTTAAAGCACTTTTTATAAATTTACCACATAATTTTTTTAAAAGAGTTCTTAAGCTATTAAAAGCACGTTTTAATCCTCCAAGCTCCAATCATGATCAAGAGAGTGGCTTGCCGCATGTCATTCTTTTTACTTTTTAAAAAAAAAAATTAAATGCTATTTATTATTAATAGTTAATTAATATTATAAGAGATTCTATTTGCAGTTCCCAAATGGAGACTGCAGGTGCAAAGCCCTACATTAAATAGACAAAAAGTATCATTTTGATAAGGATATTATTGTAATTTTTAAAAAATTTAAAGATAAAATTAACTATGTTTGCAATGTAATTCTCATTTGGAGATTATATGTAGCATTGCTCTAATATTATTGATTAGTTGACAGTATTTTCTAGAATAATAAATCACAATGGTCCAGTTCAATATATCCCCAAGTATATCAACATGTCAATTAAAAATTTAAAAGTTCTAACTTTCATGATTAAGTAAATCATCACAAATAATATTGATCGTGTCATGGTCTTATAAGATAAAGTGCAAAATTTTTTCACGAATTTATAATTTATAAATTATAAGGACTTATGATCTATATTTTATTTATATTAATCTCATTGTCATCATTATAAAACCTTACTTTTATTTCTCAAATGAAAATTATTGATGTTTTCTTTTCTATGTACTCTTATAATTAGGCCTACAACATGGCCCTCCCAAGCCCTTTTGGGCCCAACCCGACTCAACCCGCAACCCATGGTCAACGAAAATAAAGTAAAAAATTATCGGCCCGCAACCCCCATTCTCGTAATCTCGACGTTTCCTAAACCCTCTATTTCCTGCCTACATATACCACTCTCTAATTCCATGTCAAGGATTTCTTCTCTACATTTAAGCTTTCCTCGCTAACTAAGCAAAGAAGAATGAAGCAGAAGAAGAAAGGGTGTTGTATTTTTTAGTTTTAGGGTTCTGGGTTGTAGTAATAATGGCTAAAGACAGATCCAACTGGGAGGGATTGCTCAAATGGAGCATCGCTCAAGCCAATGGTACTCATCCCTCTCGTAATTTAAGGTATCCCTCGTGGTCCCTTTGATCGATTCAAGTAAACTAGTCTATGAATTGAATATCATTTCTCGCTATTTTCTAAACTTTTAATTTGTGTTTATCAGTGAGGATTGAAGATGGTTCATGGAGGCATAGTGAAAATCTCTTATAAGTTACATTCGAAAATAAATGTTGATGAAAAAACTGAGATAAAGGAACATACCTCAGCAAATTGAGTTGATCTTGGAGCTGTGGCCGAAGAGAGAGAGTGAGAGTGAGAGTGAGAGTGAGAGTGAGAGTGAGAGAGAGAGACCCACTCCACCGTCTGTGTGTGTGTGTGTGAGAGAGAGAGAGAGAGAGAGAGAGAGAGAGAGAGAGAGGCAGAGGCTTAGGAGTTTTTGTGGAGAAAGGATGAGAGATCGAGGGCTACAATTTCGCCTGCTGAATAGATCGGACCAATCCACATCTCCTTTCAACCCAACTTTATCGGGTGGGTGGGTTGGATATTTCGGACGGATAGGACCAACAAGTTTTTTTGCATAGGCCTACTTATAATGTCATGATAGGTTAAGCTATATTTTTTAACAAAATCAGCAAATGATATGTGATAGTACAAGTGCTTTGAAGATTTTATTATTAAGTGTTAGGGAAGAAAAGAGAAAAAAGTAAAGTAAACAAACAAAATTAGTTACACACGAATACAAGATTTATGTGGTTCAACAATTTACCTACGTCCACGAAACTATAGAAGATTTTATTCTCTTAAAAGTCAAGGCAACACATGTGGCTATACGAAAACAGAATATATATGGCTTAGGATTAATAATGGGTTTAGGGTTGGGTCGGACCGACCCAAGAGCTAAAATTTGGTAAAAAAGACTCATTGAAAATTTGTTAAAAAAAAATAATGAATTCTTGTTGAATCGGGTCATCAAATCGAGTCACTATAAAACAAAACCAGGCTCCACATAAAAAGCCCAACAGTAGGTTGTTTCCTACATGGGGCATATAACTCAAGAAGTTTCAATATTTTGAGAAACCATACTCTCTGCAGTGCATTCAAGAGCCTATCTTTACTCTGGTGCATGATGCATCTTCCTTATTGCAAGCCAATCACTATATCAGTATATGGTGTTCCTCCCCCATCCCCCCCTTCTAGATAAAGCCCTAAACAATTGTGCACCATTTATACCATCCAACCATAAACAACTAAGACCCCTTTGACATTGACCTATTGATTTGCAAAGCCAACTTTTTAGTCTAGCTAGCAGAACCAATTACCCTAGAACCAGATCCCCAATTAAGCCAAGGCATCAACACCTTGTCACTCATTAAAGAAATCATTTCATCCAACCCACCACCAAAACTAGTCATTAAAGGCAATCTTATTCACACATGAAACTTCTCAGTGGGATTCTCCATTGAAGCCTATGATGCATCAACCTATATCTTCACATTCTTCTTCTCAGAGGACCGTTAATAAGCTCTACCCTCAAGCATGTGGAACATACGAAACTCTCCCCTGTTTCCCAAGGAATGGCCCCCCAAGTTGCCAATAGACTACGTTAATTTCTCTCATTTTGTCCTATGTGCTCGATTTCACCAACCATTGCAACCATACCCCAAACAGTGCTTGGGGCTCAAAGACATATTACCCACACCTATCCGGGATCAAATAACCTTAACACCCATCAAGTATCTATGCCCACTATCACTCAAATGTAGATAGATTTCTTTCCCCATTTTGCAACCACCTGACTAGGCATCTCCAACAAAACCAACTAGCACACATGAGCCCTTTGGTAATAATCCTTGTTTTTAAATCCAACAACTTCTCCACTCCTTTTGCGCCAAACTAATACTCACCCCTCATCCTCTCAAACCATTAACTCTGCATCAACTCAAAGATCACTTTAAGCCAAATGGACCCTCAGATGGTATATCAGATCATGCTCTGATAGAAAATATAAAATAAAATATAAAATGAGATGGATAATACAAAAGGAGGGAGAAAGACTTTGAGGGCTATATCTTTACTATTTCCAATTGTAATTGAATACAAACCATGGATCCCTCTTTATCGAAAAATCACATTGATATGAAATAAGATAAATATCTTAATCACTATAAAAATCAAATCAAGATAATATCAAATCAGAGTGCTTTGATAGTTATAAAAATCAAATCAAATTCTTGATTTGATATTATCTCCAACATCCTCCCTCAAACTCAAGATGGAGAATTTTAAAATCTTGAATTTGAAATTTAAGTTTAGCATTCATATCCATTGATTGATTGCCAATGAGATGATGAAAATGATGTTTGTGATAAAGTGATTGTCAACAAGAACATCAAATATGGAATTGTGACCAACAATGAGCTATATATGGCCTTGGTCAACTTTAAGACCAAAATCAAAAGGCCAAAAATGGATTTGGGGCTTGAAACAGTACTCAAAATATATCAAAACCCAATAAAACAGCTCACAACTAATAAAGATACTCTAAATGCATGAATGTGAGATGAGACATAATTGAATGGCGATGAAAAATTTTGTGAGATGTAAAGGTAGCGAAGTACTTTAAAAGAGATATTCAACATGATTGAGCCTGGTGTTAGCCAAGGGCTCATACGCCATGATATAAAATATAAGATAAAATAGAAAAGGAGATAGAAAGAGATAAGGGAGAAAGACTTTAAGGGCTACATCTTTACTATTCTCAATTATAATTAAATACAAACTAAAGATCCCTACATATAGGAAAATTATATTGAGATGAGATAAGGTAAATATCTTAATCACTATAAAAATCAAATCAAGATAATATCAAATCAAATTCTTGATTTGATATTATTTCCAGCATCCTCCCTTAAACTCAAGGTGGTGAATTTGAAATCTTGAACTTGAAATTTGACTATAGCCTTCATGTGCTTTGATTGATTGTCAATGAGATGATAAAAATAGTGTTGGTGATGAAGTGACCAGCAAATGGAATAACAAATTTGGAGTTGTGGCCAACAATGTGCTATATATGGCCTTGATCAACTATAGATGACTAAAATCAAAAGGCCAAAAATTTCTCTTCATGGTATCAAAGGTTTCAAGGGTTCATCCTTGGGGTAGAAAATCAATTGGTGGTGTAAAGATGAAATTGGGTGGACATTTTAATAATTTTGGGATTGACTTGCTCAGTCAATCAAGCTACAAGATATGGAGATCATACATGCATGGAGTCTTATATATCTTGTTGAGGAAGACGTATGGGAGTTTTGTTGGTGGACGTGATGTGAATGCTCTAAAAAAATAATTTGGAGAACGTCGAAATAGAGAGATGCTCCATATCTGAGGCACGAAAGAAACGTCACACCATTCTTGTATTGAAGAGGGAGTACATTCTCTATTTCACTTATATTCAGGAATGAGCTACTTAGCCCATCTTGGTAGAGTTTGAGAATCTTCTTACATCACAAGAATCTTTAGCAGGAAGGTAAACTTAACAACAAAGAAGAGTGGATAAAATGCTTTTATGGAAGGAACCACCGCCATTGATGATTGATGCATTGGTATCAACTAATTTTGAAAATGATTGGATTATTGATTTGGGTTGTGGACATCATCTCACTGGTGATACTTCCAACTTGTCGAGCTTTCAAGAATTCGATGAAAAGGATGCAATCATCACAGTGAAAGAGGAGTCATGAATATCATACGTGATGGAGATGACAACATCACACTTAAGATTTTGTTTGAAGTACTAGGTTTGAAAAATAATCTATTCTCAGTGGTCAATGTTGCTGATGCCGGTAAGATTGCAAGTTGTCCTACTTTCCTGCACAATATACAAGAATTTGGCTACTGTGCATCAAATTCTTTCCTGCTGAAAAGGTACCACATCAAATTGGTAATTCTAAGGGTGCTTGATTTTTTAAGATGCCGGCGCCGCGCCCTCTGCTTAGAGAGTGAGTGACAAAGGGCTATGTGTATTGTAACATGATGAGATGAGATACATGGCCTTTTACATGAGAGGAGGCCAAGCCTAGATTCGTTGGATTCTACATGGTTATCAAATGAGAAGGGATTTTCTTTCTAAAATTTGTATTTAAAGTTTTGCTCAAGGGACGTGAAAGGGAAAGCCAATGATAGAGCTAACCAAGGATTGTAACCTCTTCCATGATTCAAAGGATTGTTCTCAAAAACCCAATTTATTCCTATCGATTAACATGAATGATTTTAATATGTTACCACAAATAAATCAGCTTCTTCCATATTCTACAATGATTGATCACTTATTATCACAAAAATCAAGTGAGAACCCCAAAATAATTAATATGTTACACCCCCAAATGCGTGGGGAACTCAGCCTAAATCTCCCCATGTTAGTTCAGGTACAGAGCCAGCTAGCTTCAGCAGCCCATCCAACTGATCCAGCACAAAGTAAATTTCATTATAAGCTAGGTGAGTTTTATCAAATGCTGCAAACTGATGAATCTTCCTTCCCATTTCAATCCAACTGGATCCAGGACTACTCCTTTCTACCCCTAGATTTTTCATGGCTGACCAAATTTTCGCAACCTCACCCCATCTATTTACTTCGGCATACATATTAACCACAAGGTTGTAATAGCCACTCTTGTTTGGCTCTAAAACCATCAGTTCATTAATGGCAACTCGAGCAATCTCCAAGTTCCCATGGAGCTTACACCCACCCAACAAGGCACCCCAGATAATGGAGTTGGGTTCAACTTTCATGCCTCTTATCAACTCTAGTGCATCTCTAAGGAAGCCCGCTTTGCTCAGTAGATCAACCATGCATCCATAGTGTCCAACTTCATGTGGGATTGAATAATCACTGACCATGCTCAGAAACCTTCTGTGGCCTTCTTCAACGAGTCCTACGTGTGTGCAGGCGCTCAGAACACTTATAAAAGTGACCCCATTTGGTTTGATCCTCTCCCTCTCCATCCTGTTAAACATCTGTAGTGCTTCATCTGCAAATCCGTGAACTGCAAGCCCTTCAATTACTGAATTCCAGCAAAACAGGTTCTTTTCTCGCAACTTGAAGAACACCAAAAGTGACCTATCTAAGCTTCCACACTTGGCATACATATCAATCAATGCAGACCCAATATAAACATCAAGATCAAACCCATTCTGCAATACATAAAGATATATTTCATTTCCTAAATCAAGCGCTCCAAGATGGGCACAAGCCGATATAACAATTGCCATGGTCACTACGTCAGGACTGATCCCATTGCTTGTCATTTCATTGAATACTGCTAATGCTTCTCTATATCTCCTGTTCTGCGTATAGCAAGTGATCATGGTCGTCCATGAGATTATATCCCTTGAGGGCATCTGATTGAACAGCAACTCCGCAGACTTCACATTCCCCACTCTTGCGTACCCATCAATTATAGTGTTCCACGTAGCATTATTCCTCTCAGGCATCTCCTCAAACAATATCCTCGTAGAACTCAAATCCCTTGCCCGAACATGAGCCGAAACCATCACGGTCCATGTGAAAACATTTCTTTCAACCATTTCATCAAACACCCTTTTTGACATACCAATTTTACCCAGATTCGAGTAGAAATCAATCAAAGTAGTCTGAACAAACACATGTGAGCTAAACCCATTTTTCCAAAGTTGACACTCTATAGCTTCACCGAACCCAAGAGCTGATACTGAGCTACAAGCCTTAATCAACGACAAGAATGTATAACTCGTTGGCATAATATCAGCTCTTAACATATCTACGTAACACTCCAAAGCTTGAGCTAGGTAAAAACAATGAGCAAAGCCTCTTATCATCGCACTATAAACAAAAACATTTGGATTTTCCATATGTAGAAATGCTGAAACTGCATAGTCTATTTTCGAAAGGGCTGAACAGGCACCCACAAACTAGTTCAGCAAGAAACAGTCTTGGTTTGCATTGGTTTTTATCATTGAGGCATATACAGATTCTAGGTTCTTTACGCTAGAACATTTTTTCAACTGTTTAAAAAGAGTTCTTCTACAAAGAAACCTTTCTATTTTGCACATCTTGCACACCCGATAACGTGGCAATTTTTATTTTAAAAAAAATACAAAGAGACAAATAGATCGGCATAGGAAAGAAGGAAGGAAAATTCACCTCTCGGACAAGAAGTTCTCTCGCACAGAAGGAAAGCAATTGATTTCGAAAAATTGCTCGAGTGTCTATCCAATTGTGGCTGCCCGTTAGGAGCATTAGCAATTTAGCAAGTTCTCTCTCTCTCTCTCTCTCTCTCTCTCTCTCTCTCTCTCTCCCCTCCAAAATCAGGCCTTTTCTTCATTCTTTCTATTCCACTCTCTTTGCTGCATTAGCAATTTAGCAAGTTTACTCTCTCTCCCTCTCTCCTCCAAAATCAGGCCTTTTCTTCATTCTTTCTATTCCACTCTCTTTGTCTCTGTTTTTTCACTGCAAACCAACCAAAAGATTGAGAAACGTGAACTGTGTGAATCTAAGTACATGGGTCCAAACCTGTTCAATGTTTATGCAAGCAGGCAGGTCCACATCCAGATCTAGACCCCATCTTTCCAAACCCTATCAAACAAAGTTATACCACTCCTTTTCTAGCATCAGAGGTAGTCTCTCTTCCAAGTTACAAATTGTGCCAATGTATCTTTAGACAAAAATTTGAATCATCATTGGGCAGCTCAAAAGATAAACATAGCAACTATATTAAAAAATAATGGACCTTGTCTAAATATAAATCCAAGCATGGAATCCGCTGCTGTAACATTGTGAGTTGAAAAGGAAAACATCAGTTATAAATTAACCACATCCAGAATCACTATTCAACACAGTTTGAGTAATGAAACAATAATTTTTTTGGACACTTCAGTGAAAATCAGAATTGCTATTTCTAACCCCATATGACATAGTCAAAATACAACATGAAACAATAGAGAACATTAAGAAGTAAAAATAGGAATGATCAAAGCTTGGAACACTACCGGGTGCTGATGTGAAAACCAAAATATGAGCATTAAGCCAATTACATCGTAACAATTTGGAAGTATTGAATTGAAAAGCTCATCAATGACAACAAATGGACCTGATAATCTCAAAGATTGAACAAAGAATCACTAATCTATCCAATTGTTTTTGGCAACTAAAAAAATACACAATTCATAGTTTACAGTGCTTGTGAATCATCTTGTATTCGTATGAAACTTTAAAATATATAGAGGCAGACAAATGCCCAAGTATATGAGAATGACGCTTTATTCAGAGGAGAATGTATAATACAATCCGAGTTGTAAACGTAATGACCAAAATCTAATACAAGTCATCCCATAAACTGCCTTTTTTTTATATGTTGAATAAAATTTGTAAGAACCACCAAAATACCATTGACATCAGTTGTGTCTAGAAACATTTAATGCAAGTAATGCAGGAATATGTATCAAAGTAACCTGCAAAAATTTCATAAAATATGGATTCCTCACTAAAAATATGGAGCATGCTTTGACTTCATACAATTCAATTTATTAGAAAATGAATGAAACTTAAATACATGGATGCGTGTAGGAATGACTCTCTTGAGAATTAGAATGCAAAATTAAGTTCATAGGAATATGGATGTATAGGTGAAATAATATATAGGAAGCAACTAATTAATGTTAATCTACAGAATATGCATTTCATAGAGAAGCCAAATATAATAGAAACAGGCCAATGCCCAAATAGTTGAAATTGAAATTTAAGTGTGTGGTTGCCAAGAGAAGCTACATGCATTACTCCCACAAAAACCATATTTCACAATTGGCAGAGAAATTATTTTTTAAAAAATATTTAAGAACACCTTCAAAATTTTTATCCTCTCCCCCAAAGCATAAACAACAAAGCGATTCTTCAGGGGTTCCCTTCCTCTTAAAAAAAGACCAGTGCTTCTAGTCTCCACACCAATCAAATCACTATATGTTGCTATATCCAACTGTAGTTTCTCTAGGGCCAGAATGTAAGCATGGAAATGTGCACTTAAGACCTACAGAACATGCAGCTGCACTTCAATACTCTTCAAAAATATCAATGTGAAGGTATCTATAAGACAAAATAATGAGGAAGAAGAGAAGCGAATGAAATTAAAGCTACATTAACAAGTACTGTTAAGTGGTGGCTTGAATCTAGTTGAAATAGCGCCTCTACAATGTGTCCGCTCGAGCGGTGGTTCTTCAACTCGAGCGGAGTGCATCCAGAAAGTTCGTTCGACTCCCACTCGACAGTCAGCTTGAGCAGAATGTAAGTTAGAGACTTCGCTCGACTCCTGCTCAACAGTCAGCTCGAGCGGGCTGCCAAACCCTAATATGAAACGGCGTTTTACTTTTTTTAACATTCAGTCATTTTGTGAAAGAGAGAAAGAGAGATTGTTGAGTGAAATTCTTTGAGAAGAATTTTTGTATTAAATCTCTTGTACTCCATCTTTATTTATAGTGAAATCTCTGATCCCGCCCCCGCCAATGGATATAGGCTTACATTGAGCCGAACTACTTAAATCTTGGTGTTCTGTGCGTGATTGTCATTATTTTCTTTTATTTATTTTCACTGTGATACTTCAAATCAGTCTTTGATATCCGATTTATCCCAACAAACTGGTATCAAAGCATAGTTCTGTGCAAGATCTGGACGGATGGCTATGGCTAAGTTTGAAGTGGAGAAATTTGATGGGCAAAACAGTTTCAGTTTATGGCACATTAAGCTAAAGGTTTTACTGCGACAACAGGATTTGTCAAAAGTATTAGAAGAGAAGGTGTCTGATGATTCTCCAGCACCTTCAAAAGAAGAAGAAGAAAAGGTACGTAGTACTATTCTTTTGTCATTATCAGATGGAGTTTTAAGGGAGGTTGCTTATGAGGAAATTGCTACTGGTCTTCGATCTGCACTTGAGAGTCTGTATATGAAGAAATTTCTCACCAACCGTTTGTATTTAAAGCAACAGCAATACACTCTCAAAATGAAGGTATTCTTATCTCTGAATACTTAGATGAATTTAATAAAATTATTATGGATCTGAGGAATATTAACATTAAGCTTGAAGAAGAGGATCAAGCATTAATTGTTTTGTATTCATTGCCCATGTCATTTGAAAATTTTGTGAATTTTATGTTGTATGGTAGAGATACAATTTCCTTGACATATGTGAAATTTGCTTTGAATTCTAAGGAATTGAGGAATAAATTGAGTGTGAAAGGCACTGATGAACAAGCCAGTGGTTTGTTTGTTTGTTAAGGGTTCTTCTAGCAGGGTTAGATCTAGTGACAGGTGTTCAGAGAAGAAGGGGTAAATCCAAGGGCAGTTCACAGCGAAGTTTAACAAGAAAAATGTTAAATGTCATTACTGTCATAAGTTTGGTCATTATAAAAATGGGTGTCCTAAACTAAAAAACAGAAAGGAAGGCACTAGTTCTTCTAATGACGTTAGTGTTGCTGATGAAAAGTCTAATGGCTCAGATATTGTCTTAGCAATTAGCGACTTCAGTAGTCGCTTCAGTGACAAGTGGATCATGGACTCAGCTTGCACGTTTCACATGTGTCCCAAGAGGGACTGGTTCACTAATTATGAGCCAATCAACAGTAGTTCTGTTTTGTTAAAGAATGATATGACTTGTAAAATTGCTGGGATTAGTTCAGTCAGGATAAAGATGTTTGATAGGATTGTCAGGACATTGTCTAACATCTGACACATTCCAGATTTATAGAAGAATCTTATTTCTTTGGGCACTCTTGATTCTTTGGATTTTAAGTACACTGGTAAAGGTGGAGCTAATAGAGTCAGTAAGGGCTCCATGGTTGTGATGAAAGGAGATAAGACAGATGATCTTTATTTTCTTCAAAGCAGTACAATGACAGGTGCAGCTGCAGTGTCTGTTTCAAATGATCCAGACTCAGATGTCACCCATTTGTGGTACATGCGTTTGGGTCATATGAGTGAAAAGGGGATGTCTATTCTGAGTAAACAAGGTTTGCTATGTGACCAGAAGATAGAGAAACTTGATTTTTGTGAACATTGTGTGTTTGGAAAAAAGTGCAAGATTCAGTTTTCTACAGGAGTTCACAGAACTAAAAGTACTATGGACTATATTCATTTTGATCTTTGGGGTCCATCTTCTGTTCCATCAAAAGGTGGAACTCAGTATTTGCTTACATTTATTGGTGATTTCTCACAAAAAGTTTGGGTTTATTTTCTGAAGCAGAAAAGTGATGTATTTGTTAACTTTAAACAGTGGAAGGCTTTGATTGAGAATCAGACAGGAAAGAAAGTAAAGTGATTTTGAACTGACAATGGTATGGAATTTTGCGAAGGTGAATTTGATGAATTCTGTAAAAATGAATGTATTGTCAGGCACCGCACAATTAGACATACTTTATAGCAAAATGGGGTAGCTGAACGGATGAACAAGACTCTCTTGGAGAGAGTCCGCAATATGCTTTCTAATGCAGGCTTGTCTAAGTATTTTTGGGCTGAAACAATCAACATAGCTTGCTTCCTAGTTAATCGTTCTCCAGCCACAACTATTGGTTTGAAAACTCCAAATGAGGTATGGTCTGATACTCCTGCTGATTATTCAAATTTAAAAATTTTTTGTTGTCCTGCATATTTTCATGTTAATGATGGAAAACTTGAGTCAAGGGCAAAGAAGGGCATATTCATTGGATATGCCAGTGGGGTGAAGGGATTTATGTTGTGGCGTACTGATCCTAAATCACCTAGGTTTGTAATCAGCAGAGATGTTGTATTTGACGAAAAATCTATGCTTAATCCGAGAAATGAGTTTACCGTGTCTATAGGTAAAGAACATGATATTGGCAAGAAAGTGGAGTTTTAGGTGGAAGCACCACAGGGGCTGCCAAGTGGCGCCTAAGATCATGCTATTGCAGATAAGCATGATTCTGATTCTGATAACTGCGCACAAGGTGAGCAAGACTATAGTGTAGCTATTGGTAGACAGAGGAGGCAAATTAGACCATCTCAAACATATGCTCATGCAGATATGGTGATGTATGCTCTCACTACAGTAGAGGACATTGTTGGTCAGGAGCCTTCCGGTTATTCAGAAGCTGTCAAGAGTAAGGAATCTACACAGTGGTGCACAGTGATGATTGAAAAGATTGAGTCTCTTCACAAAAACCAAATATGGGATTTGGTTATGTTACCAAAGAAGATGAAGACTGTTGGTTGTAAATGGGTCTTCAAAAGAAAAGAGGGAATCCAGGGTGATACAGATGCAAGATACAGACCCAAAAGAAAAGAGGGAATCCAGGGTGATACAGATGCAAGATACAAGGCACGCTTAGTTGCTAAGGGCTATAGTCAAAGAGAAGGTATCGACTTCAATGAAGTTTTCTCTCCAATTGTGAAACACAATTCGATCAGAGTGTTACTTGCTATAGTAGCATTGTATGACTTAGAGCTACAGCAACTTGATGTTGAAACAACGTTCCTACATGGTGAGCTTGATGAGACCATTTACATGTATCAACCAGAGGGGTTTATTGTTGAAGGCAAAGAAGATCATGTGTGCAGATTGAAGAAATCATTGTATGGTTTGAAGTAGTCTCCAAGGCAATAGTACAAACGTTTTGATTCCTTTATGATTGATCATGGTTATTTGAGGAGTAACTATGATAGTTCTGTCTATCACAGGGAGTTATCTTATGGTTCTTTCATTTATTTGCTACTTTATGTTGATGATATGCTTATTGCTACTAAAAGCATATCTGACATTGGCTTGTTAAGAACTCAACTCAGAAATGAGTTTGAAATGAAAAACTTAGGTGCTGTAAAGAAGATTTTGGGGATGGAGATCCACAGAGATAGGAAAGCTAGAAAGTTGTACTTGTCCCAGGAAAAGTACATTGAGAAAGTTCTTCAGAGATTTGGAATGTCTAATTACAAACTAGTAAGTACACCACTTGCTACACACTTTAAACTTTCAGCTTCCCTATCTCTTCAGACAGACGAGGAGGAACGGTTCATGGCTAATGTTCCTTATTCCAATACAGTTGGCAGTATAATGTATGCAATGATTTGTACTCGTCCAGACATTTCACAAGCAGTGAATGTTGTCAGCAGGTATATGGCTAATCCAGGTAAGACTCAT
Organism: Juglans regia; assembly: GCF_001411555.2. Taxonomy (NCBI): domain Eukaryota; kingdom Viridiplantae; phylum Streptophyta; class Magnoliopsida; order Fagales; family Juglandaceae; genus Juglans; species Juglans regia. The sequence goes on along the minus strand of NC_049913.1, from coordinate 19,485,624 downwards.
TGGCAGGCTGTGAAATGGATACTCAGGTATTTGAGAGGGACTTTGGCCTTTGGCTTAATATTTGATAGAGATGTTGATTTTAGTTCCAGAGTTACTAGTTATGTCGATTCTGATTATGTTGGGGACTTAGATAAAAGAAGATCATTGAAAGGTTATGTTTTCACTTTGTGTGAGTCAACTATTAGTTGGAAAGCAACACTGCAATCCACTGTTGCTTTATCAACTACAGAGGCAGAATACATGGCAGTAGCTGAAGCTGTTAAGGAGGCCATTTGGTTGAAAAGCTTGATCAGTGACTTGGAACTACAACAGGATGATATTTCAGTATTCTATGATAATCAGAGTGCAATACATTTGACCAAAAATCAAATGTATCATGAGAGAACGAAGCACATTGATGTCAGGTATCATTTTCTCCAAGAGATTGTTACAGAGGGTGTCATAGAGATTCTGAAGATTGCTACTTCTGAGAATCGAACAGATATTATGACTAAGTCAGTTGCAATATATAAGTTCAAACTCTATTTGGACTTGATTGGTGTTCGGGGTTTGTGATTCCCTTAAGGGATCGGGTGGAGGGGATAGGTTCTATGGTCAAAGGTTTTTTGTGTTAGGATTGGTAGAGTTCAAGCCAAACCTAAGGAAACTCTCTGACTTGCATCCTGCTCTAGCTGACTGTCAAGCAGGAGTCAAGCGAACTGTCTGGATGCACTCTACAGTGTGTTCGCTCGAGCGGTGGTTCTTCAGATCGAGCAAAGTGCATCCAAACAGTTCATTCGACTCTCGCTCGATAGTCAGCTCGAGTGGGATGCAAGTTAGAGAGTTCGCCCAACTCCAGCTTGACAGTCAGCTCGAGCGGGGTGCCAAACCCTAACGTTCGCTCAAGCACCGCTCGACGCTCGCCCGAGCAAATGTTCGAGAACTAGGGTAGCGCCATTTTAGTATAAACATGAAACGGCGTTTTACTTTTTTTAACATTCAGCCATTTTGTGAAAGTGATAGGTAGCTGCCAAGAGAAAAGTGAGAGAGAGAGATTCTTGAGCGAAATTCTTTGAGAAGAAGTTTTGTATTAAATCTCTTGTACTCCATCTTTGTTTGTAGTGAAATCTCTGATACCGACTCCGCCAATGGACATAGGCTCACATTGATCCGAACTACTTAAATCTTGTTGTTCTGTGTGTGATTGTCATTATTTTCTTTTGTTTCTTTTCGCTGCAATACTCCAAATCAGTCTTTGATATCCAGTTTATCCCAACAAGTACAAAGGATTATAGTTAGGTCTCGGATTTCTCCATAATGCAATCTTTTGGATAATCGAAGTAAAATTTCATGTAACGAAGTTCATGTAACGATTCTATTAAAACTCAATTTAATACCAGAGGAAGCTGATAGTTCTCCTAATCCCCAACCTCAGTTCCAAAATAACAGTCAATCTCAGACAATTACATTATTTTAAAACAGTTCTAAAACACACACAAACACAGTTCACCTTAGTTCCAAGAGCTAGGGTTACGGGACACTGGAAATTCCACAGAGTACAAGAGGTAGGAGGATCTTTTTGCAAATCCTTGAGATGTAGAGCAATGGTGTTCCTCCGAAAGAGACATTTATGAGAGAAACAGATAGATAGAGGAAAAAGAGAGAGGGAGAGAGCTTACTGAGATGCAAACCAAACGAAGGAGATGGCGAAATACCTTGGGTTGCGGCGGCGCCACAATGGAAGAGAGAGGGACTAAGTGAGATCAGTTATAGATCTCGATCGAGAGATTTCGTGAGAGACAGAGAGACAAACTGAAAACTGGAAAGAGAGAGACTCACCTTGGAGATGAGGAGACGACAATGCAGAGGCAGGCAGTTGGCGTGAGGAAAGGCGAGTTTCAGATTTCAAACTGGAGAGAGAGAGAGAGAGAGAGAGAGAGAGAGAGAGAGAGAGGGTATCGAGGTAGAGTGAATTGAAATGAGAAAAGCTTGGGGTGGGATGGGTTTAAAAGAACTTTTCGCACCAGCCAATGGTAATATGCCACGTAGGCACTTTAGGAAAACACCAGTTGAACCTCCTTGCACCCAATCCCGCTCTTTTCCCCCTAATCTCTCTCCCTCCCCATCATCTGCACGCAAGCTTCTCTCAAAGAAAAAACCCTTTTTCTCTCCATCTCCTGCCCGATCCTCCTGCCACCATGACTCACGTTGGACTCAATTGTGGACCCAATGCAGTCGAGAGTCGTCCCCCAGACACCAGAAGACACTTTACCTTGCTCGGCATTTGAATCCTCACACAAGCGAATACTTCCCAAGCCTAAAGAACTGGTTGATGTGCACTCATTTTCTCCATCACTACAATCGGATTTAGTCTGATTTAAGTTACTTAATTTGGTAAGACGATCAACAAAATAAACTAAACTAGCGAACTTAGGAGATAATGGCTGGCTTTGATTCATGTTCTTAGTAATAAAAGAGGTATCAGACTGTCAATGGGATTATTAGCATAGAGAAGTACATCTAATCCCCTAGACTAATTTGAATCTGTGCTCTCACCCACATAAATATCATCAGATTCACCATTGGTAGTTGAAGCAAAAAATCCAAAAAATGACATACTAGATGTTTCAGAATCAGAATTAGTTCTTTTACTATATTGTAGAAACTCAAATTTTGTATCATCAACCTTCTCATGTGGAGATTCAGGAGAGTCGCCAGGCTTAGAAAAAATAGGTTCACCAGGAAATGTTTCTATTGGGTTTGGGCGACACCTACCTTCAGTCTCAAAACTGTCACAATTGATTTCATGGTCGTCTTGATCTGTCACCTTGCTTCCCACATCATTCATCTGTTGAGTGATATTGGGAGGATGACATTCCTCCTTGTGACCTTGTCGCCAGTGGATTATCTTTGAGAGAAAGAGGGCTTTTTCTTTGAGAGAAGATTGCGTGCAGATAATGGGTGGACACAGGTTCAATTGGTGTTTTCCTGAAGTGCCTACATGGCACATTATCATTGGCTGGTGCGAAAAGTTCTTTTAAACCCATCTACTCTCCAAGCTTTTCTCAATTGAAATATTAATTTTGGGAAATTAGTCTTTTTGACGGTTTGGACAATGTAAGTGTTTTATCTCATTTTATTATTACAATTTTTTTAAAAATTTTCACACAAAATATAATACACAATTCAACTTTTTCAAATACCAAAACAATAATAATAATAATAAATAATATTCTAACAATATTTTATTTAACTTTTAACTTTCATCTAAAGTTATCTCATCTTATTTCACTATCCAAATTGCATGAACGGCTAAATTTTTAGCTTTTGGAAGAGCGGAGGAAACATTATGGAGTTTATAGATGATGAGCAAATCGAAATGTTCTAGCTCAACTAAATAGAGGATTTGCTTAAATTAATGGATTGGCCCAATGCTTAATTAATGGATTGGCCCAATGCCTCCTCCTTATTTAAAAGCATGATAAGAGCACTCTCAATAGATTTTTCATCATATCCTTTAAAATAAATACATCACTAAGAGCACTCTCAATGGCTCTTGTAAAATACACTTTTCTTTAAAATATAAAGAAAGATGGCCAAAAGTCACTTCCATTGGATCATCTATTTTATTTCTATTTTACATTTAGCTACAGTAAATCTTCTACATGTAGAGATTACTATTCATTCTTCTAAATAGTTTTTTATTATTTCTCTCTCATTTCATCCTCTTTCATTTTGATCTTATTTTCATTTTAACCCTTTAATCACTTTTGCATAGACCCCACTCTCTTATCTCTCATCTAGTCTCTAGCACTCCATTTATAGTCATTTCAACTTTTATTCATCCAGAAGTTTTGATTTATTAATAATAAAGGCAAGTCTTTTTTTTTATCATTTTACTCTTTTTTTTTCAAATAATTTAAAATATTACATTATACATAAAGAAATATTGCAGATATCAAAATATATGATGTATAGAGAAATATTTGAAATATATGATGTGTAGAGAATATAATATTTGAAAAAAAAGATTAAAAAGTATAATATTAAAATGATATAAAGAAAAAATAGATAAGTTAATATATGACGTATTGTAAAAGTCAGTATGTGAAATAGAAAAAGTGGGTTTTGATGATGTATTTTAATGGATAGGATAAAGAAGCCATTGAGAATGTTCAAATCCACTTTTTCTATTTTACATACTGATTTTTACGATATATTATACATCAACGCCTTATCTATTTTTTTTATACCATTTAAATATTATACTTTTGAATCTTTTTTTTATTATTTCAAATATTTTCTCTAATTACTAATGATATCCTTATATTTTTTTATATTTGCAATATCCCTATATACAATGTCACATAATTATGTTCTATTTTAAATTAATACAAATTTATAAGCTAAACCTAAATATTTAGAAGTTGAGAAAACTACAAAAAAAGGAAATGCTGTTATATTCGATCTTTGGAAGTGGATGCAGCAGATATAGCATGTGAATTCAACATAATCTGGGAAGAAGGAAGTGGGTGCAGTGGATATACCTGAATGGAGGTGGACTTGGGGCACAGGAGAGAGAGAGAGAGAGAGAGAGAGAGTTGATAGAACTAAAGGATCTTTTTATTCATAAAGAACTAATGTGAATGGAATAACGTCCTCTCCATTTTATCTTTGAAATGTGCAGATCTCAACTATCAAGTCGAAGGTGATATGAATGTTTTTTAATAAAAGAGATAAAAGACCATGAGATACGTCGTACACAAAGAATCTCAATTGATCGAATCCAACCAAGACTAGGATTCATGGAGCATTTTTTGGATTGAGAGAAGCTAACATCTCTCTAACTTAACGTAGGCATCCCCACTGGGTTCTCCAAGGCTCTTTCTTTGGTTGCAGGTTGGCTGAGAGTGTTACAAACATAGCTGGAAATTGCATCAACATACCAGTTTGTGTGAGAAGATAATTAGAGAGAGAAATATTTCTTAGAAATATATTCGGGATCAACATTGGGCACTCAGTACCTTGAATTAAAACAGAGTATAAATAAAGATCTAGTACTAAAGCTTTGCTGTGAATACAGAGTCATAATTCATCATACTCTTCATTTTTTCAGTTGCTAGTGTGAGGTTTGATATGTACTTAGTATTATTGTTTTTACAAAATGAAATAGATAGTATCAGAAAACCCAAAGCCATCAACGACTTAAATCATTCCATGCTTGGTCTGTTGGTCAATCTGACATTTTAACAAGCATCTCTTGTGCGGGCGACAATGCCCAATAAGGCACCCAACGGATCTCAAGCCGCTATATCCAACATAATCAGCCCACAACAAACTATGAAATTCATAGGTGACCAAACTAACCCATGTCATTATATTGTTCAAAAGATACTTTTTGAGTTCATTCGAGCGCACAAACAAACCGTAAAGAGCATTTCATAAAACAAATAAAACGAAATAAAGTGAAGGTAGCTACCGCAAAACTCTCACAGCCTCACAAGCTTTTAAACACCCAAAACTTTTAAGACCCTTTTAGCAGTTCTATAAAAACCTACCCACCGACACAGAAACAAACTCCAGATTCCAAGAACTTTTCTGGGAGCCGAATAGAAACTCAACAGAACCCAGAAAATGGAAGGCTCTAATTCTGTCTTTAGCACCAAGTAAAGAGAAAGCATGGAACAAGTGAGCGAGGGTCTGAATGAGAATAAAAAGAGCTGAAGAAATGGGAAACTCAACACGAGGAGGAAAGAGAAAGTAATTAAAAATGTTTACAATGATTAACAAAGTCTTCCACATCTAGTGATTTTCTGTATTGGAATGTAAGTATCTTTAAAATAAAAGATCCAAATGGTACTTTTGAGATCTTTTTTTTATATTTTAAAGAAAAATGTATTATAAAGCATCTATTGGACTGCTCTTAGTTCCAACAATTCGATGATGAAGGCCAATTCTAATTTTTCGTACACCATTTTCCATATCAATGGTGATAGCCATAAAACATTCTCTGCGACTTTTTATTTTTTTTTAAAACAAAGCGACACTGAAAAGGATTCTGGGCTTTTGGAAGCAGTGCAATATAGGTATGGTTGATCAAATAAACTTCATTCATGATTCAACCAATTTTGAATTCTTCAGTGCTATTCACTCCCGTCACAATTCCTAAAAGAGGGATTTTCTTTCCCTTTTTTTTTTCTTCTTTTGAGAATCGACATTTAACTCAATACCATTAACATGTATTCGACTGTAAATCAAAACTTCATAATATTTGGGCAGTGAGAGAGAGACAGGGAGAGGGAGAGAGTAAGACCTAGATATCTATGGGGGAACGTGTCCCATATAGATGGTCCTCTACGACCTTCTTTTGCTGCACCTTCATACTTTAATTGTAATTCAAAAGAACACACATGGACAAACAATAATTGTTGGATTATTTCAAATATTTTTTCCAATTTGACTTTCCATTTAGAGAAGACAAACAAATTTTTAGTGGTTTATAAGTGAATGAGTTTCACAATATATAAAATAGAATGTAAGGGTATAGTAGTGTCAACCAGTGTGAAGCATTGACCGCACATGCAACGTGCGTGGTGAACGCGACGCACTTAGCACTTACGCATCGTCGCAAGTGACGGAATATTTTGTTTCAAACGAAGTGATGTGTTTCTTCAATTTTTTTTACAGTTATTAATAATTGTCAATGATAGTTATTTTCATACCTTTTCTGATAGAAACTGTTTTATTTTTAATTGAAATGAAGTGTTGCATCTGCTGCTATTGCATCTGTTCGTTCTAAGATTAGTGTTTAAAATTTGCAATATGCACGCTATATAAACAGTGTTGTATGCTGAGGACATAATTGTCAGATTCTCTTTTGCATAACTCAATTCGTGAGTGGGAGACAATATTTTTCTAAGGGACAGATTAACAATCACCTCACTATTTTGCAATTTCAATCTCTATTTGCTATTCTTTTTCTAACAATAATTACATGCTTTCTTGTCAGAAAACTAGAAACAAAACTCCATTGTGATTCAAAAAATCATACAAGAATGCAAAAAAGTTGAGAAGACAAACCTGGTAGAACGATGATGTCGTCCCAAAATGAAACCTGCAAGAAAACTGCTTCTATTGAGTACATCATTATGGTAATGGCTTGGTGTTGAAGCAATGATGTTAGCGAATGAGTAGAGAAGAACTAAGAGAAGATAGCTCTGAAATGCCATCCTTAGTGATCAGTGGCAATAGCTGGGGCCTTGTATTATTATTATTATTATTATTATTTTGAAATAAAATAAGATCATCTTTATTCGATAACCTCAATCATTACAAGACTTATCTTTCAAAATGAGGTGATAGACCTCGAGGGTCCTTCCTCTATCCAAACAAACTCTCTTTTTACCTTAATAACCAATTTGGCAAGAGCATGAGCAACAACATTTCCTTCTCTATAAGTGAATGAAGAGAACACTGAAGATTGAGTAGATAAGATTTTCTTCGTGTCTTCAATCACTTGACCCATCCAGGAAGTATCTTCAGTCTCAGACTTCACAGCATCTAACATTGCCTTTGCATCCCCCTCAAAAACAACTTGCCTTAGCCACAACTCTTCACACAAACTCAATGCTCTGTTCATAGCATAACATTTAGCGAGGAAAGTTGAATTGACAGGATCTCTGGGTGCACTTAATGCCGCCACTAAGGCCCTGTTTGGAACTTAGACTCAACTGAGATCAAGTCAATTCAGTTTAATTTTAACCTAAGTAACATTCAAACACCCAACTCTCAAATCACTAAACTCATTTCAACTCAACGCCTTTTTACACAGAGGACGCACAACCTTTTTCAACTTCCTATAAATACATCTAAACTCATCTTAGGTGAGCCTCACAAAACTTCCTCCACCATCTCAACTCACTACTATTAATAAAGAATTCAAATCATCTCAACATCCAAACGGAGCCTAAGACTCCATTTCGATAGTGAAAGTGTTTCATCTCATCTAATTTCATCATTACAGATTTTCTAAATTCTCACACAAAAAATATAATAAACATGCAATTCAACTTTTTCAAATCTTAAAACATAATAATATTAAAAAATAATATTATAATAATATTTTATTCAACTTTCAACTCAACTCATCTCATCTCATCTCTACTTATTATCCAAACGGCACCTTATCCTCTAATATCTCATACATTAATAAAATGAGTACAAATGATGTAACTTCAATTTGGCATGCTAGATTGGGCTATCTTAACATGGAGAAATTGAAAATTATGGTTTTCAAAATTTTAGTTAATGGGTTGTCCGTGTAAATTGACTACCTTTGATAGTGAGGAAGTTTGTAAGGGTTGTCAATATCATGGGAAAGCACATCGTCTTCCTTTTGACAAGCCTCTTTCACAATGGAAATCATTTTAATTAAGAGCCTGTTCATGGTGACTTGATGGGCCCTCCTTCTACACCATCATATTTGGGTTCTCTTTATATGCTTGTTCTTGTTGACGATTATACACAATTTACGTGGATGTACTTTGTAAAAGAGAAATCTGAAGTCTTCTCTAAATTCAAAATGTAACACTTTGTATTTTTAGTATATTTTTTAATTAAAGGATTAATTGTTATTAATTTAAAATTTGATTATCTTGTTTTAAATTTTCAGATTTTAGTGGGTTTTTTATAATTTTTAATTTGTGAAAATTAAATTTCACATATTTCCTTAATATTAATTATTGTTATGCATTTAATTTTCTTTTCATATTAAATTAACTTCTTGTTGGATTTAATTATTTATTTTCATTTTAATCACTACGTTTGAATTATTTTATTTCACTTGCTGTTTTAAAATCGTTTCCGTTGGATCATTTTTGTGACCCAAGATGTGAGGATTTGACCTCATTTCTTTCCCTACATTTTCTCTTTTCTCTTTCCTCATTTCTTTTTCTTCTTTTCTTCTTTTCCTTTCTTTCTTTTTCTATTTCTTCCCTAGCTTCTCCCGTGCACGACCTCTCTCCTTTCTCTCCCGTGCATCGATCTCTTCTCCCCCAGCCTCGCCGCCTCTCGCCGCCGTGCGCGACACCGCCCACCCCTTCAGCTTCCCCACTGGCCGGCAACCCCACCCCTCCATTTCCAGCCCTCCTCGCGCCGCCGATAGCCCCCACGCACCATATCAAGCCGCGGCACTCCTTGCGCCATTGTGCCGCCGTTGCGCCACCTTCGGCCACCATGTGACGCCCCAAGATTCCGCTTGGGATCGGACGGACATTTGAAGCGTCGAAACATGCAACACAAGGTTACCTGTCCCCGTTCATGACATATAAGATGTAATATTTCTAACATGCATCTAGCATTATGCAATATTCACAGTGGATAATTTTTTTTTTCTTTAGCAATACTATGCACCAAACTAAAATATCTCAAATACTTAAAACATACTCCATACTTAACGACATACTAAACAACTAAGCTCACAATAATAGTCCATAAGGTTGTGATCAAAAGAGTGTTGGAGATTGAACTCCACAAATACAAGTATTAATCTAAGGTAACTATGGTAATACCATCTACGTCGCACCGTCGCTAAGTCGACCGTTTCCAGTTGGTAGATTCCCGGTTCTCCTTCAGATCCTATAACAAAATCTACCATTCGGGGGGAATAGTAGTTGGGACTACCACAGTGAGATTTGATTACAAAACTCAGCAAGTTAACAGAAAACTTCCACACAGGTTAATGATGAATGCATAATCAAATCATAAGTAATCATAGCATAACTTGACATACAACATAACATAACTGACATAACTTAAACTGAAACTGAAGCTTAGCATGAACGTGACTTGAAACATAACATGGACTTGAAACATAGCATGAACGTGAACTTGAAATATAACATGGACTTGAAACATAACATGAACGTGAACATGCATAATTTGAACATGAACTTGAGCATGACATAACATCAATGTAAACTTGGAACATAACGTAAACGTAAACATAACATAACAACTTAAAACATATTCTTGTCTCATAGGATTACCATGATTGCGTGAACGTAAACTTGAACATAACATAACATGAACTTGAAACATGACTTGAACGTGAAATAAATGAACTTAAAATCTTATTCAATAGACTTAATCATTAAAGTGACCATATGGGTGCTATACAGGTCCCCTTGAGCCGTGTGTCCCTGTCGATTACCGCATCACATCACAGGTTTCTATACCAGCTGTGAGTGCGTTAATACGTACTCCACAGTTGTTCTGGCCCCACGTATTCTACATGTCACAATTGTTGTGTCTCACGTAGTGTATGCTCCACAGTTGTTGTGGCCCCATACTTCATGCTCCACAGTTGTTGTGACCCCATGACTTATTTGTTTGTGCCACACTTGCTGTGGACACACGTAATATAATGTGTGGCACCATCGGCGTTAGTGTCTGGCGCGCTCTAGTGACCAGCTAATTAGGCCTCATTCGCAACCTGTTGACTTTACTTCATCAACCCAGGGAATTTCACACTTATTTAGACACTCCAGCGTGAACAAAGGAGTTCCACTAGGATATTACTCCGTCCTAGCGCTTAGGGTCGTGATTGACATGAATAACTTAACTGGCATACATGACATTTCGTAACGTAACGTAACATGATCGTGACATAAAAGACAAAAGTCCTGACGTAGCATAACGTGACATAAACGTAAGATGACAGACATGACATACTTCAAGACATAAATGTAACAGAGTGCATTTCATAACATGGCATACATGTAACATGCAATATTTCGTAACATGGCATACCATATAACAGACAACATTTCTTAACATGGTGTAACATATGACAGTGAATATTACGTGACATGAAATACATGTAACAGATGGCATACTTAACTTAACAAGACATAATTGTAATGTATAGGAATACGTGACAGAATATCTTGTGTAATAGATGAATAATTCATGATAGAATAAATTCTGTGTAACAGATAAATATGTAATGACTTGGCATGACACATATGATAACATGCATACATACAATTTAGTTCCCTTACTTATCACTCATACAAATTAAACTGATAGTAAGTTAAAAACTAACTTACATCGATCGTCGCGTTCTACTAGAATAAAGCGCGAAACACGAGGAACTGTAAGAGGGTATTCTAAAAGTTAGAAATTAATTACTAACAATTAGAAATGTGAAAAGAGACAATTTAGAGTAAAATTATCATTTTACCCTCTACATGTGGGCAAATGACTATTTTACCCCTAACTTAAGGATTTCACATCCTAACTCCAAAAATTACCAAAATTTACATTTTCCATGTAAATTTTGTCCTAGACTCAAATAACAACTCAGAAAAATTTAAAACCAATCACAACTATGGAAACTCACAATGGCCGAAACATTCACAGACCATTTCTCTTGATTTTGGTTGCAATTTCTTCCATATTCAAAACCCACGATTAAACCAAAATTTTGTAACAAGGATCTTCCCATCCTAAGTTTAAAAACACACTTAAAAAGTATCCATTAAGAAAAGCTAATCATCAACACCAAACTTTTTGTAAAAAGATCCAAACTTTTTAACAAAAAGTAAACCCTTAAATCACAAGTTTTGACCTTAATAAAAACATCTCCAAGAATTCCAAAAAAAAAAAAAAACAAATCTCACTTCTAACATATTCATAACATCATCCTAAGATCAAACATGCTTTAAATCATCAAACAAAACTCACCAAAAATCACAAAACAACACTTGGAGTTTTTGGTATTAAACTTAGTCAAAAACAGAAACTTTTCTCTCCACTAACTTTGATCAATCTCTTGATCCATGGCTTAAATACATGTGATCTTCAAACTAAAACATCTTATGGTTTAAAAATGTATCCTAAAAAAGATCCAACCATCAAACGTAAAATCACATGGCCAAAACTAAATAAAACATGAATCTAACCCAAAAACATCAAATCTTAGGCCTAACCGAAATCCTCTTGCATAGAAAAATCATACCTTTAAAACTAATACTAAATATCTTCAAAATAACATCCTAACATGTGTATAAGAGGCTTAGGATCATCATATAAAAATATCAAAGCCTCTGGAATAAGATCAAACCACGAAATATTCAAACTTTCACAACACAGAAACTGTTTTTCCACTTCCAGCTTTCAAGTTTCTAACTCTAAGAAAATGTATCATCAAAAGTTTTATTCAAACAACAAAACCTCAATGAACATTCATAAACACATGTTAAAAACACTCCATAAACTTTTCGGACCAAGATATGTCCATTAGCTTGGTCAAAACTTCTAAAACATAACATACTCTCCAGTTTCACGCCTAGAATGACCTTTCCATGGTTAAAAATACTTTTGACCGATCAAATGAGAATGAAATGAGACTAATAATATATACATGGAAACTAGACTAAAAAATGAACAACTTATGTGATGGAAGAATCTTGGGAAAATACTTACATAGGGTCTAAAATGGCCACGCAAAATCTCCAAGAAATCTGCCCGAGAGAGTTCTTTTGGGTTTCTCTCTAAGAACGGGGGAAAAGAAGTGATAAAATGGAATGAAAAGTGCCTTGCACGACTATAGACTCCTGGAGGGGGAAGTTGTGGGCTGGAATGACCCTTGATTGGAGGTGGCTATGTGACATAAAGTGGACAATAGTGAGAGGAATGGACTGCCTGCAGCAGCTGTGAGAGATGGAGGTTGATGGAGTGGATTTCTCCTTCACATCAAGGCACTATTGGGTGCAGCCAATGGCAGTGGATGGTCTGCCATGTGGGGGAGGAAACTTCTCCAAGAAGCTTTGCCAAGGTGGCCAATTTTGTGGGCCTTGGTGGGCCCCACAAAGTGGGCTTCAATTTGGGGTTTAAAGGGGGTTTGGTTAGGGTTTGAGATGCTATCAAGCCCAAAACCAATTTTTCTTGGTCCAATCAAATTTCAAGGTTTAAAAGGTTGGATAATGATGTCATAACAAGGATTTGATTAATTAATAGCATATGGAAGTGATTTAATCAAGTGATTAAACACAATGCTAGAAATCGGGTTAAAAAGGATTTGGAGACCAACTTTAGGGTTTGGGGAAACCGTTTAGGATTTCGGTTTCAACCAAACTTTTGGAGTTTCAATTGGATACTAACCATTTAGGGTTTTGCTAGGGTTGAAACCCTCTTTGGTTTGGCATAATTTGGTTGATCAGATAAAAGAAAGTTTTACTTAGGTGACATGATGTCACACATTGACTTTCTTCACAAATCCATCTAATGGTTCCTCTTTGTACCAAGTCTCTAATATTATTCACTGTGTGTGGCTAAGATCTCACCAAGTGTCCAAATAAAACTCCTCCAACCTAATTTGGACATTTCACACTGTGATTTTGAAAATACTGCACTGGATACGCTTATCGAGGTTACTATTCACTCAAAAAAATTCATAATAAATTTAGTACTAAAAAATTCTAAATATTCATATTAACCTATAGTGAAAATCGTTTAACGAAATTCAACCCCGAAGTGCCCCTAAAAATAAATTCACAATTTTCAACAAACGTTTCGTCCGGAATTATGAAAATAAGCTATTGCGCCATAAAATCCTAAATAATCCACTGAGTCTAATGGCGTAGACCATAACACATTCTGACACTTCTAACTACCTCAAATAATTAAACTCATATTTCTAGCGCCATAGTGAGTGATAACACTGACTATGTTGACAGACTAAAACCTATGCGATTAGTCGAATCGTAAAAACTTATGGGGTTTTCACGAGATTCCTAAAGTCAATAGAAATTCTACCAATGAATTTCTAGCGGGCTGTTACACACCATCTTCTCACCACATCATCCTTGACCTCCTAGCAACCAAATGGGCCCAACCCCACCTCCGATCTGTCACCGGTGAAGCCCCACCATCAATATTTTCGTTTTGGGTATTTTAGCCTTCGACCGCCCTCTATGCCGCCACCCACAGCCAACCACCACTACCACTAACTTCACCGACATCCCTAAGCCCTACCCTATCAATCTCGGGTCTTCGTTTACACCCTTTCAAAAGTGAGTTTTTGAGACCCACGGCCAAAGTGCATTTGACACTGTTTTGTTGCTGCGTTGTCGCTTCTAGCACCTCCGTGATCTTTCAAAAATTATATTATAGCATTGTAAGTATTTTTCCCAAAGAATTTTTGAGATTTAAATGTATTTTTGCGTTAATTCATTTTTACTGTGAATTGGTTGGTTGTGCCGGACTGAGTCCGAGGAGTAAGGGGGGTCGGTTGGATTGGATGATGAAGTTGTTTGTGTGAGATTGGTTTATGCTATGAAATTTTGTTGGCTGTTTCGGGTTTAAATATTAGTGTTTTGAGTTTGAAGTTGGTCATAGTGGATATTGGTGATTTTTAGAAAATGATGATATATTTTGGGATTATGAGGGTTTTAAGTTTTGAGATATTAAAATAGGTTATTTTAGAAGTTTAGGTTTAAATATCGAAATCCGTGTTTGATTGAAAACTTACGGAAATTATGTGATTATTTTTATAGGTGACGATTTATATTCTACTCGACATGTTTGAAGAAAATTCTGAAAAGCTAAGTTGTCCAGGTAAGCAGGGTTCCTATGCTAGGTTTTTATACGGATTATTGAGATTGAGGTTGACTTTCTAAAAATTTTGCATATTTTGTGATGAAATGAAAACTTGAGAAAAATCAACTTCGGTCGTTTATTTACATCACTCATGAAATCTGTACGAAAAAAGAGAAAATATTTTCTGACATGTATTGTGTAGACATGAGTTGTATTTGACATGTTTCTAAAATATGCAAAAGAGCGAATATGATATCATTGAGATTTTTATGCATGTGATATGAAATGATTAGATCTGTTTTTTTTTTATCAAATGGAAATGATATGAATATGTTTCGCTCGTGTTTTGATATGATATGGATATGATAAAACTTTGGCATACTTATCTGTTCTGAACTTGGTTATGATATGATGATACTGGTTCACGTGATATGGTTGGTACCACCATGTTATGATATGATATGAGTGCACCCACTTTGGAAACAAAGTGGTCTTTTTACTTGTTCTTTCCTGTGTGCACACTCGGGGCTCCGAGATTGAAAAATGGGAAGTTCACCACATGATACTACCTAGTTTGGCCACCGGGGATAGCACAACCCTACCACGGGGGTTAAACATAGTATATGATATAATATGATAAGATGAAGATGTTCAGTTATGTTATGCCAAAGCGTTTTTGAATATGAAATGGATCCTTAAAAATGAATTGTTGATTTTGAGTATGAAAAGATTGAAAAGTCGCTCTGATTTTCTGATAATATGTTTTTCTGATATCTGTATATAAAAATAAAATGTTTTATGTTTATGCATACTGAACTTTTTGAAAAGGCTCATGTTTACATACTAGTATATGTTCTATGCTTACTGAGTTGTTGATAACTCACCCCTTATCTCCATAATGTGTTTCAGATAATTTTGATGCAACAGCTGAGAATCAGGAATAGGGAGTACTTGCAAGTTTTGTGGATCATAGAAGACTAAGTGCCTTAGGGTACTACAATGAGTTTTGGAGAGTCTTTTGGTAGCGTTGATATTTTATGTGACTTTGGTATGTTGAGTAATGAATATTTCTAGTCTTTGTGGGAAAGTTTATGTATATCAACGAGACACCACTAATAGGCCCTTATGTAGGAACATGAATATTTGTGTTGAATGAATAGGTTAATATGTTATGGAGACTCTGGTTTATTTTAAAAGTATTATTTGGAAATGATTTTTTTAAGTGATATGAGTTAACTTTCCGGACCCTCTGGGACGGGGTGTTACACAAAAAGCTCAAGGTAACCGTGGAAAGTGTGCTCAGCAAAAAGATAAAGATTTCAAACTGACAATAGGAGAGAATAATTTTCGCATTTTTTGCTGAGATCATAGCATCCAAAACGAGCTTTCATGTTCCTACACACCACAACAAAATCATGGGGCGGAAAGGAATTTCAGCACTTGTTGGAGACTTGCAAGATCTAGCTTCATGCAAATAACTTACCAAAGTTTTATGGGTAGAAGGTATGGCATGTGCTACATATATATGTGATTAATCGAGTTTCCCTTAGCCTAATTAACATGATATCATTGTATGAGTTGATGCTTGGAGAAAATCCTAGTGTAAAGCACTTCAAGGTAAACTTTTCAAAACGATATAGATGTATATAAATGTCGTACACGTACATCCAATTTTATTCTTTTTGCATTCGGCACGTGAATATTCACATCATATTGGATTGGTTGGATGAAATATGATTTTTGCTTAGGTGGCATGATCTCATATGTAACGCCCGTCCTTGTGGTGGGACTTTTTCTAAAATATTTTTATAAAAAGGACGACGGCAATTACCATCCTGTTTAAAACTTTTCACTTGCATCCCCAGGGTGCGAGACTCTACGTTTATAAATAAAATGTGCTTTGATCATAAAAGAGGGTTACAGCGGAAAACATAAATCTTATAATAAAAAGGCCTCGTACGTTTAAAACTCGTGTCTAGACTTCCGTGCTCTTCCCCATGGGCCGTGTCCGTCCTGATCGTGCAGTTCCTGTGAGGGGGAGGGACATGCATAAAAACTAAAATGAGTCAAAGACTCGTAAGCATTACTTCATACGGTTAAAATATAACAACATAGGTTTTCATTCATGCATTCATCATTCGTACATACTATTACGTGCGTGCCTACGTGTCTTGTGTGCGTTCGTTTGAAAACGTCACTGGACGGGGCTTTTCTTTATTTAAAATGTGTCCCCCGTCAGTGCCTTCATTTCGTCAAGAGTCGCTGTACGGGGTTTTACTTTAAAAAGGGCTTTCTCGTCGTAAAACATTTCCCCCGTCAGTGCCTTCATTTCTTAAAGAGCCCGTGCTCTTGTGCATACATGTGCGTTCATGCGTGCGTGCGTACATCCATTCTTTCTTATCGCTTTCATAGGCCAGTACACACAATTACGCCCCGTGTGTTTGGGGTTAGCGGTCTTCCTTTGGACCCGGATTCCGCCCTTGGCCACGGGTTGGGAACCCCTTTTCATAGGGGGCAGCACTGGGTGCACTTCCAGGGCTACTTACCCGGCTTTGTAATCTGCCCATTCATCGGTACCCTTTCATTCATGTCATGTGGCCGTTACGTGTCTTCATACATTCATGCTTTCGTTTCTTTCTTTCTTTCTTTTCATTCGTTCGTTCATGTCAGCTCGAAGGAGCTGAAGCTTTCATTCAGTTCGTTCTTTCATTTAACAGTCATTTCTTTTCATGAGAAAACATTTCTTTTCGTGAGAAAATATCGTTTGGGGCGTAAGCCCGAAAATGGTCTTTTCGTTTTCTTTTTCAATTTCATTTCAGTTCTATCTTCTCTTTAACAAAGAACATACATGGGCTTAAGCGTCAGCTTCCGTGGCATCCTGTAAGTGTCACCTTGAACTTCGTCAATCATGGCATCCGCGAGTATCACCTCGTGGTGCACATGAGAGCGTCGGTTCGTAGGATTCACGAAAGCATCTGCTTTCATGCCTTTCATGCATCTTCATCAGTTTATGGGTTTTTCTTAGAAAATACATACAATACATACAGCGTATAGTCATCCATTCACATGCGTACAATTAATACTTTGGGGTGCGTAAAAAGGGGCTGCCAATGAGGGGCCGTACATACTTATACTTTTGAACATTTAGCATTTTCTTTCTTAAAACGTTTTTAGTCTTTTCGTGAGCATTTCAAAGGAAAAGCGTTTCTTGTATCTTTGATAACTCTTAGAAGAGTATGAACGTAACACTTACCTGGACTCCATGCTACTTGCATGTCATTCAGTCCATTCACGTGCTTGTCAGATGGCAACCTACATGCATACACATAACCTTAGCATCATTCTCTATCTAATGCATAAGTAACTTAAACTATAAATAGAACTACGCTATACTTAGAACACTCTCCTTCTATCCCATGCACTTACGTGCCCTTCACTAGGTTAGAACCTTCGGGGACCACTTACGGTCACCACAACTTCCAACTCAAAGTCTTGCCTCGAGTGCTCATCCACTAAAGTGAACCCCTTATTCACCTTAGGATTAAGACACTAGGACATTCGTCTTACTCTTCTTACAACCACATTCGACGCATGATTCCGACCGATGGAATCACACATCTAAATCCTAACGATGCATCCGTCACTATCTTCATGCATCTTGGCCCACACTAAATCCTCATTCCCATCCATAAAGACACATGGCTCTAAACCAACTCTGAGGCTTAAGCACCGTGCAACTATGCTCATGACAGATTACCCATTACATATAGTGAATCTGTCCGGCACGTGTCTCTCACTATGTTACACATGTACTTTACCCCTTTATCACCTAAAATCAACGTATATAACACGTTGATCACCTGCTCGTAGGGACAAGAGCCATACTCCGATACCAATCTTCTTTTAACCCGGCTAGCATGACTCTTCACGCTACCCGTCCCTTTTGACAGTTCATCCCAACACTTAACACGACAAGACTCCATTCATAACTACGTTTCATGTCACGTTATATAGCTCGAGATTGCTCCAGTGCTACACCGTGACCTTGTCGTGTTACCTAACATTCTACTACATCACTCCTGACTCATCACGAGTACGGTTCCTCACGTACTCCCGTCACATCGTGACATCTCGTCACGTTCCCATTACGCCATTTCTACACTTTAACACTTCACCCATCATAAGCATGACTTCCAATAACCACGTCACTTCGTGACGTTGCCCAGTCATGCTTCCGCTGCATACTCTTACACTTATTCCACTACTTCACCCATCACAAGCACGACTGTCAATAGTCATGTCACTTCGTGACATTTCCCAGTCATGCTTCCGCTACGCACTCTTATACTTGTTCTGCTACTTTGTGCATACGCCTGGCCATAAGTCCATCATAGTGACACTTGTCACCTCAGACTACAGGCTACGCCATAACTACTTCGGGACACTGTTTCACAATTCCCGACACTATCCATCACGTTCCACGCCCATCAATCACATAACCATCCTTATTTCTACGACACGCCACACGGAGTGTCGCTGCCACGTGGAGTACACTCCACGTATACTCCCTTCATACACACCACATCACCATTATGGCATACCTACCATATGGTACATCACTCCATCACATGGAGTACGTTCCACTCGTACTCCCTTTACATACGCTCCATCACCATTATGGCCTACACGCCATATGGTGCATCCCCGTCATGTGGAGTACATTTCACATGTACTCTATCCATACACACCATATCACCACTATGACATACCTGCCATATGGTACATCACTATATCACATGGAGTACGTTCCCCTCGTACTCCCTTTACATACGCTCCATCACCACTATGGCATACATGCCATATGGTGCATCACCCGTCATGTGGAGTACATTTCACATGTACTCTATCCATACACACTATATCACCACTATGGCATACATGCCATATGGTACATCACTATATCACATGGAGTACACTCCCCGTGTACTCCCTTCATACACTACGACACATCACCATTATGGCATCCTTGCCATATGGTGTATCACTCCACCACATAGAGTACATTCCATATGTACTCTCCACATACATACCACATCACCAATATGGCATACACGCCATATGGTGCATTGTCCACCACATAGAGTACACTCCACATGTACTCTCCACATACATACCACATCACCAATATGGCATACACGCCATATGGTGCATCGTCCACCACATAGAGTACGTTCCACATGTACTCCTCTTACACGCACTACGCCACTGAGTACACTCCACTTGTACTCATCTCGTTCCACCATACACCAGGAGGGTATATTTTACATATACTCTCCTTGTCTCGCATTACGCCACACATAAAGTACACACGTGTACTATTCCCATCCCATATGCCACATCACCATTATGGCATATCCGCCACATGGTGCATTACTCCACCACATAGAGTACACCCATCGTACACTCCCTTCATACATATCACGGCATGTCACCATTATGGCGTACCCGCCATATGATGCATCTCACCATCACATGGAGTACATTCCACATGTACTCCCTACATATACAACACGCCACATGCACACAGAGTACACTCAGTGTGCACCGTATCCATTCCACATACACCATGCCACCATTACAGCACATATTCCCAATCACACTACACAGCACACTTCCCAATTACGCCCAACACATCACAGTACACTACACGGCACAATGCACCTCCATCCAATACAGATATGCCCAACACTTCACTACACAGAATGCCCAACACTTCATCACAATGCCTCAACTCCACAAATACTAACAGCACAGTCCACAACCTAGTCAACTAATCAATATCCAACATAATTAATAAGGGATAGAGGGTTATACCATCGACGGGATAACCCGTGCGTTGCTTGACCGTCATAGCCGATGATGTCGGAAGAGTCGTACGTGGCGGCTAACTCACGTACGGTGACTGTTTAGGCATTTAGATAGCTAGGTGTGGTCTTGGAAAGGCTCGTGATAGCCTTGTGATGATGGTAAAGAGCATAACATGGCGGATCTAGCCATGTACAGTGGCGGTCAATCACACGCAGTGACTGTCCATCACGTGCAGTGATTACCCATCACATAAAGTGATGGTTTAGACCTAGGGCTTGGCTAAAGGAGGTGTGGTGAATCTCGTGGTGGCGTCGAGGTGGCGCCACGGTGGCTCACGGTGGCAGATCTGGCCATTCCATGGAGGAAAAGCCGTGGGAGAGTGAGAGAGAGTGTGCTCTCGTGGGTGGCAGATCGGGGCCAATGGAGGTTGGGTTGGCTTGGTGGCGGCCTGAGGAGGCTGGACATGGCGGTCATCAGCCATGGGTGGCGGTGCACGGTGGTGCACGGCGTGCAACCCGTGCGTGCGTGAGTGAGGAGCCGTGAGGTGGAGGAGGGGGTTTCTGGCCATGGGTCACATGGAGGAGCTCGGGGAAAGGGAGAGGAGGTCCATGGTGGCCATGGGTGGTCGTGGGTGGCCGCGTACGGCGGCGCACGGTGGGAAATGGGCTAGAGACCCATTTCGGGTACTTGCCGTGGAAGGAGGGGGAGGACTGCTTCATAGGGGCTGGCTTCGGTGGAGGATGATGGCCGGTGGGAGAGGAGCTCGCCGTGGGAGCGGTGGAGCCATTGGGCAGCGCACGGCAGCGCTACGCGCACAAGCCCGTTCGGGCTTCACACTTCGAAGGGAAAGGAAGAGGGAGCGTGAGGTGGAGGGGTTGGCATGGTTGAGCTCGCCGGCGTGAGGAGCAGCCAGTGGTGTCGGCGGTGTGGCCTGGCGACGCACGGCGGCGCCGGGCTGTGCGTTGGAAGGCTTCGGCGTGGAGGAGATGCGTACCTCGTACGCCGAATGAGAGAGGGAGGAGAGAGAGAGAGTTACGGGGAAATGGGAGGGAAAGAGAGGGGTCTGGGTATTTAACCCAGTCCTTTCGTCTGGGGGTCTATACAACGATCTAACGACGAATAATTAAAACACTAATTTGAAGATGCGTAAAATATTAACTTAACTAAAAGCACTTAGAGGAATTAAGGTAGATATTATTTTAAACTAACTTTAGTTTATAAAATAATATTCTTCATCATTAATAGAATGATGAAGTCTCACTTAACATATTTAAAAGGGTTAAACCATTTGTTTAATAAAAGTTCTCAACATAATTTAAATATCATAATATCTTAAATAATTGAAATCATTTTAATAATAATATTAAAATGATTTCTGGCAATTATAATCTTTTTGGAGCTCTTCAATAATATTATAATTGTCGTATTTAAGATCAAATATTAATTCAATAATGATGGAAATACTTCTTATAAATATTTCCAACATATTTAAAACACTGGGCGTGCCCTAGAAGTCACACGATATCTTTCGAGACACGCTATCATGGTTCGACACGCATAACGTGACTCGCAGTCGGTAGTGAGAAAGGCAGATGATCACATAATCTCTGCCGTTAGGGTTTGCTTACGTCATCAAGACGAAACATACGTCAGAAAGAGAGAAGCGTACGTAAGAAGAAGGAGCTGGGTATTACATCATACCTTGATTCCTTCAAATCCATCAAACGTTCCTCATGGTGCTAAGTGTCTAATACTATTCACTATGTGTGGCTAAGATCTTATCAAGTATCTAAATAAAACTTCTTTAATCTAATTTAGACATTCCACACTGTGATTTTGAAAACACTGCGCTTGGTGCACTCATCGATGTTACTATTCCCTCTGAAAAAGTGCATAATAAACTTAATACTGAAAAATTTTAAATATTCATATTAACTTACATTGAATATCGTTTATCGAAATTCAATTCCGAAGTGCCCTCAAAAATAAAAACGCAGTTTTGAGCATGCATTTCGTCAGAAAATATGAAAATGAATTATAACGCCATAAAATCCTAAATAATCAACTGAGTCAATGGCACATACCATAACGCATTTTGACACTTCTAACTACCTCAAATAATTAAAATTGCACTTTAAGAACCATAATGAGTGATAACATTGACTATGTTGACAGACTAAAACCTATGCGATTCGGTCGATTCGTGAAAATTTATGAGGTTTTCACGAGGTTCCTAAAGTTTATAGAAATTCTACCATTGAATTTCTAGCAGACTGTTACATATTGGATCCTGAAGTGGTGTTACATTAAAAAAGATGATATTCTTGCTCGCAACTAGTACATCAAATGGTGTGACAGATTTTTCCACACTCAAGATGTTATTGAAATGCTACTAGGGATTTCCTTCTGACTTCTCTAAATATAGAAAGCATTGAAGAATTCCCTTTTGCTAAGAGTATGATTCAAACTCTTGCATATCATATTCCCTAGTTGTGACGTCCACAGATTCTGTTTGGGATCGGACGGATATCTGAAGCGTTGGGATATGCAACATAAGGTTACCTGCCATTGTTCATGACATATAACATGTAATGTTCCAAACATACATCTAGCATTATGTAATATTCGCAGCGGATATTTTTTTTTTTTTTAGCAATACTATGCACCAAACTTATAATATCTCAAATACTTACAACATATTTCATACATAAATACATACTAAACAACTGAGATCACAACACTAGTCCAAAATAGTTGTGAACAAAAGAGTGCTGGAGATTGAACTCCACAAAATACAAGTAGTAACCTAAGGCAACTACATCTAAGTCGCACCGTCGCTTAGTCGACTGTTTCCAGTTGGTTGATTTCCGGTTCTCCTTTAGATCTTGTAACAAGATCTACCATTCGAGGGGTAGATCTTGTCTCATGGAGATTTAATTATAAATCTCAGCAAGTTAATAGGAAACTTCCACAAAGGTTAATGATGCATGCATGGCAGTAAAAGTATGAATGCATAATCAAAGTCATAAGTAAGCATAACATAACTTGACTTATAGCATGATATAAATGACATAACTTGAACTGAAACTGAAACATAGCTTGACGTGACATGGCATGTACGTGAACTTAAAACATAACATGGACAAGCAACATAACATGAACGTGAACTTGAAACATAACATGGACTTGAAACATAGCATGAACGTGAACATACATAATTTGAACATTAACTTGAACATAACATGAACCTGAGCATGACATAATATAAATGTGAACTTGAAACATAACGTGAACGTGAACATGACATAACATGAACATGAACATGAACGTGAACATAACATGATATAGACATGAACTTGAAACATATTCTTGTCTCATGGGGTCACCATGATTGAGTAATCTTATCTCATGGGGTTACTATAATTGACATGAACTTGAAACTTGACATGAACTTAAACTTGAACATAACATAACGTGAAACATGACTTGAACATGAAATACATGAACTTGGAATCTTTTTCAATAGACTTAATCATAAAGTTATCATATGAGTGCTACACGGGTCCGCTTGAGTCGTGTGTCCCTGCCGATTACCGCATCACAACACAGGTGTCTATACCAGCTGTGAATGTGTTAATACGTACTCCACAGTTGTTGTGGCCCCACGTATTCTACGTGTCACAATTATTGTGTCTCACATAGTGTATGCTCCATAGTTATTGTGGCCCCATACATCATGCTCCACAGTTGTTGTGGCCCCATGAATTGTTTGTACCACACTTGCTGTGGACACACGTAACATAATATGTGGCTCCATTGGCGTTAGTGCCTGGAGCGCTCTGGTGACCAACTAGTTAGGCCCCATTCGCAACCTGTTGACTGTACTTCGTGAACCCAGGGAATTTCACACCTATTTAGACACTCCAGCGTGAACAAAGGAGTTCCACTAGGATATTACCCCATCCTAACGCTTAGGGTCGTGATTGACATGAGTAACTTAACTAGCATACATGACATTTCGCAACGTGGCGTGACATGAACGTGATATAAAAGACAGAAGTCCTGACGTAGTGTAACGTGACGTGAACGTAAGATGACAAACATGACACACTTTAAAACATAAATGTAACATAAAATATTTCATAACATAGTGTACATGTAACAGACAATATTTCATGACATGACATAACATGTAACAGACAATATTTTGTAACATGACATAACATATAATAGATGGCATACGTAATATGACATACTTTTAACAGATAGCAACATGTGATAGAATATATTATGTAACAGATAAGATTTTCGTGACAGAATAATTCATGTAATAGATAAACATGTGATGGCATGGCATGACATTTACAACAACATATGAACATAAACTGTAATTCTCTTACCCATCACACATACACAGTAAACTGATAGTAAATTAAGATCTAACTTACCTCGATAGTCACGTTCTACGAGAATAAGCGTGAAACATGAGGAACTATAAGAGGGTATTCTAAAAGATAAAAATTAATTACTAATAATTAGAAAGGTAAAAAGAGGCAACTTAGAGCAAAATGACCATTTTACCTCTACATGTGGGAAAATGACCATTTTACCCCTAACTTAAGGATTTCACATCATAACTCTAAAAATTACCAAAATTTACATTCCTCATGTAAATTTTGTCCTAGACTCACATAACAACTCAGCAAAATTTAAAAACAATCACAACTATGGAAAACTCACAATGGCCGAAACATTCATAGACAATTTCTCTTGATTTTGGTTGCAATTTCTTCAATCTTCAAAACCCATGATTAAACCAAAATTTTGTAACAAGGATCTTCTTATCCTAAGTTTAAAAATACACTTAAAATATCCATGAAGAAAAGCTAATCATCAACACCAAACTTTTTGTAAAAAGACCCAAACTTTTTAACAAAAAGTAAACCCTTAAATCACAAGTTTTGACCTTAATAAAAACATCTCCAAGAATTTCAAAAAAATCAAATATTATTTCTAACATATTCATAACATCATCTCAAGATCAACCATGCTTTAAATCGTCAAACAAAAGCCACCAAAAATCATAAAACACCACTTGGAGTTTTTGGTTTTAAACTTAGTCCAAAACAGAAACTTTTCTCTCCACTAACTTTGATCAATCTCTTGATCCATGGCTTAAACATATTCAAACTAAAATATATCATGGTTTACAAATGTGTCCTAAAGAAGATCCAACCATCAAACTTAAAATCACATGGCTAAAACTCAATAAAACATGGATCTAACCCAAAAACATCAAATCTTAGGCCTAACTGAAATCCTCTTGCATAAAAAAATCATACCTTTAAAACTAATACTAAATATCTTCAAAATCACATCCTAACATGTATATAAGAGGCTTATAATCATCATATAAAAATATCAAAGCCTTTGGAATAAGATCAAACCAAGAAATATTCAAACTTTCACAAAACAAAAACTGTTTTTCAACTTCCAGTTTTCAAGTTTATAAATCTAAGGAAATCTATCATCAAAAGCTTTATTCATGCAACAAAATCTCAATGAGCATTCATAAACACATGCTAACAACACTCCATAAAAGTTTCGGACCAAGATATCTCCATTAGCTTGGTCAAAAATTTCAAAATATATCATACTCTCCAATTTCACGTCCAGAATGACATTTCCATGGTTAAAAATAAGTTTTACCTATCAAATGAGCATGGCATGAGACTCATAAGATATTCACAGAAACTACACTCAAATACGAACAACTTATGTGAAGGAATCATCATGCGAAAATACATACAAAGGGTCGAAAATGGCCACGTAAAAAAACCCAGAAATCTGCCCATAAGAGCTCTTTTAGGTTTTCTCTCTAAGAACGGGGTGAAGAAGTGATAAAATGGAATGAAATGTGTCTTGCACGAATTTAGACTCCTGGAGGGGGAAGTTGTGGGCTTGAATGACCCTTGATTGGAGTTGTCTATGTGACATAAAGTGGACAATAGTGAGAGGAATGGACTGTCTGCAGCAGCTGCGAGAGATGGAGGTTGATGGAGTGGATTTCTCCTTCACATCAAGGCACTATTGGGTGCAGCCAATGGTAGTGGATGGTCTGCCATGTGGGGAGGAAACTTCTCCAAGAAGATTTGCCAAGGTAGCCAATTTCGTGGGTCTTGGTGGGCCCCAACCAAGTGGGCCTCAATTTAGAGTTTAAAGGGGGTTTGGTTAGAGTTTTAGATGCTATCAAGCCCAAAACCAATTTTTATTGACCCAATCAAATTTCCAAGATTTAAAAGGTTGAATAATGATGTCATAATAAGGATTTGATTAATTAATAGCATGTGGAAGTGATTTAATCAAGTGATTAAACACAATGCTAAAAATCGGGTTAGAAAGGGTTTGGAAGCCAACTTTAGAGTTTAGGGAAACCGTTTAGGGTTTCAGTTTCAATCAAGTTTTTGGGATTTCAATTGGATTCCCACCATTTAGGGTTTCACTAGAATTGAAACCTTCTTTGGTCTGGCACAATTTGGTTGATCAGATGAAACAAAGCTTTGCTTAGGTGGCATGATCTCACACCTTGACTTCCTTCACAAATCCATCTAATGGTTTCTCATGGTGCCAAGTGTCTAATAGTATTCACTATGTGTGGCTAAGATCTTACCAAGTGTCCAAATAAAACTCCTCCAACCTAATTTGGACATTTCATACTGTGATTTTGAAAACATTGTACTAGGTGCGCTTATCGAGATTATTATTCATTCCAAAAAAATACATAATAAACTTAGTACTGAAAAATTCTAAATATTCATATTAACCTCTAGTGAAAATCGTTTACCGAAATTCAACCTTGAAGTGCCCCTAAAAATAATTTCACAATTTTCAATAGACGTTTCGTCCGGAATTATGAAAATAGACTATTGCGTCATAAAATCTTAAATAATCTACTGAGTCTAATAGTGTAGATCATAACGCATTCTGACACTTCTAACTACCTCAAATAACTAAACTCATAAATCTAGCATCATAGTGAGTGATAACATTGATTATGATGGCAGACTAAAACCTGAACGATTAGTCGATTCGTAAAAACTTATGGGGTTTTCACGAGATTCTTAAAGTCAATAGAAATTCCACCAATGAATTTCTAGCAGGCTGTTACACTAGGCATTAACCTATTGAGTAATGTTAAATATAGTCATGCGTTATTCTCAAGGACTTATGTAGGCATTAACCTGCTTCCTTTGATAAATCCATTAATAAATTTGTTAAGTCCAAAAAGAAGTCTCTTTTCAAGGTCTTAAGAAAAAAATTTAATTTACTTATTAAAACAGTCCCTCTAGGACAATGATGATAATTCTAACAATGAGTCCAAGGCATTAAAACAGTCCCTCCAAGACAATGATGATAATTCTAACAATGAGTCCAAGGCATCTTTTGAAGCCTTTGTTGATCATAGTAATTCCTATAAAGATGATCTATTCGGACATGATCCAAGACTAACCCAAGGTTATCTAGAGGTTGATCCTCACATTCCGTGATTCCTTTAGTTTTTTCTTGCTTTCGATGAACGATGAATTATTATTGCTGACAAC